>NC_133656.1:191827677-192159252 GCF_009905375.1 Apium graveolens | reverse complement strand
CAGCCCTTACCAGAGCTTAATTCAGTTGGCTATGATATTGATGATGCTGAAAGTGAATTACAAGATCTACAAATTCATACTGATGACGCCCAAATTAAATTGTAAGATCTACAAACTCTTCATTCTGAGAAGATGCAAGAGATTCAGAAATTACAAGTCTTGGGGCTGCCGGAATGTGGGAAAACTCACCGGTTTTTGGAAACTTTCCAATTTCCGGCGATTTTTAAAAAAAAATGTTGTTCTTTAAATTTGACCGAAGGATATCGAATTTAAAATTGTATTTTCGACCATATATGGTTGAATTTAATTATTGGGCGGGTTTTTAAATTTTTTCATAAAATTTAATTGTTTGGGCGGGATATTCAATTTTTTTGTCAAAAATCAAATTCGACCACCCTGGGTCGAATTCCTCCGGTCGAATTTAAACGGTTGTAATTTTCCGGTCGTAATTAGACGGTCGAATTTAGTTAAATACGACCGAACTACTAAATTCGACTTCCTCTATTAGAACCGATTCAAAATCGGTCGAAATTAGGTAAATTCGACCGCACGCGGTCGAATTAAGCTAAATTCGACCGATTTTTTTCAGTCGAACTTGGCCTTTTTTCTTGTAGTGCCCCCGTAATCTTAAATTTACGAAACACTTTCTCTTCGCCTGTGATGCACTCCTCACCACCATCAATATTGATGCACTTTCTCATCAAAAACAATTTGGAGCACTTTCTCTCCACAACTCTAAAGGAGTGGTTCTCCCTCGATCAATTGTGCCATCCTTTCTTCATCATTCTGATATCTACAATTCTTTGTCAGATGCCCATATTTTTTGCATTTGTAGCATTGTGGCTTTCCTTTGTACCAGCAGTCTTTTTCTTCATGTCCCATCTTATGACAATGGTTGCATTGAACTTCGTTGCCTGTGCCTTTTGAGGATGAAGCTTTAGCTAATAGGAGTCCCTCATTTTTTTGTCCAATTTCTTCCTCCCTCATTGATCTCCTTTGGTCCACGGCGTGAAGTGAATTGATCAATTCTGAAACAGTTAATTTCGAAAGATCTTTAGTATCTTCAAGTGAGGAAATTTTAGTTTCATACCTCCCAGGAAGAGTCACTAAAAGTTTGTCCACAACTCTTTGACTTGAGAAATCTCCACCAAGTAGTTTGATTTGGTTAACAATGGACATCAACCTACTCCCATATTTCTTGACGCCTTCATTATTTTTCATTCTCATCATCTCAAACTCTCTCTTGACGTTCAGAATTTGCATCAGTTTGGTTTGTTGGTTGCCTTCAAATTCTTCCTTAATTTTTGTCCATGCTTCTTTAGGAGTATCACAACCCATAATAGTTCTAAAGATCTCTTCCGACACAGCCGAATGTAGACATGAAAGTGCCTTTGCTTCTCTTGCCACTTCTTCATCACGTTTTGTGATTTGGGCTGCTGTTGGATTTTGTGGAAGAAGGGTTGGCTCAACATCACTCTCAATTGCTTCCCACAAACTCATAACTTTCAAATATGATTTCATTTTGATAGCCCATAAATTATAATGATCTCCTTTAAATAATGGAATAGAGACGGAGAAATTGTTTGATGCCATGGAAAATATTAAGGATAATATTTATATGTATATGTGTATTTTTATAAGAGTTTTATAAGCCCTGGATCATATGGCTGTGATGCCAATGTTGGAAAATCTTAGAGAAAAAAGACACCTACATTTTGCAGAGAACTTGTACTGCTATATTTCTTGTTATAAAACTCAAGGTAAACTAGCCATTATATAGGTTTTACAAACATATTAAAACTAACTACTACCCAAACTAACCACTACTAATTAATGGGTAAATTACATGTCCATAATTTACTCCACAACTCCACTACCCTACTACTAAACAATTCTAAAATAATATTTTTCTCTAATAATTAATCTAATTCTATATCTAAAATATTTAATAATTAAATAAACAAATAATTAATAACTAAATTTAAGATTATTCCAACAAATTTGTCAGGACCACCACGTGTACTATATCCACCTCGATTTGACCGTTGTAACCACTCTTCTCGTGTAAGTAAAAGCTTTCCACCACTACTGGCATCGTGTTTGGACCATTCCTCCACAGTGATCAGCAATTGCTGGCTTTCTTTGTTCTCTATCTATCCGGAAATACGTTCCTCATGAGCCTTCAATGACCCGATAACCTATTCAATGGACATTGTTTCAGGATCTCCAAATTGCTCAAGAGTTGAGGCAATCTGGAGAAACATTGTTGGCACTGCCCTTAGAATTTTTTTTACAACGTATACCTCTCCAATTGGTTCACCAAGAGCCCTGATTCTTGCAACCAGGCGGTTCAATTTCAAGCAAAAATCATCCAGTTATTCTGAATCTTTCATACTTAGTGACTCAAACTCAGCTTTGAGAGTTTGAGCCTTAGATTTTTACACTATGTCAGCACCTAGAGAAGCCGTTTTGGTGGCCTCCCATATGTCTTTCGCAGTCTTACGTTCTGCTAGCGTCAACAACAGTTCTTCTGAGATTGATTGATAAATCATTGCCATAGGACGTTTGTCTGTCTTGTCATCGATGGCTGCCTTGGGGTCTTTAGGCTCTATTGTGTCCCACAAGTTGTATGCCTGCAAGAACACTTTCATTTTCATAGCCTAGGCGGTATAATTTGTTTTGGTTAGCATTGGATAGTTGAAACCAATTTGGCCTTCCTTTCCTTTGCTCGACTCTGCCATTGATGGTGTTCAAGGTTGTAGAATGTTCAGTAGGTGTTGATAGAGCTCTGATACCAGATGTTAGAGACAGATTGATATAGTAAGAAACACAGTGATGATATATATTACGTGAAAAATAATTGGGAAACTCCTTGCATTGAAATAAAGCAGTACCTCTAAAACTACTGCAACGTTCACGTTGTTTTATTCAAAACAAACAAAACAAAACAAATAAATAAAACATGTTTATAATTAACTCCAACATTCATCAAATGAAAAATCTATTGTAATAAAAGTACTTAATAGCCACATTAACAAATTTAGCTAATTATTTTTCTACCATTGATACATATTCATAGTAAAATCTAAAGTATGATAAATCATCACTTAAATATTTGATTTTTGATATCACTGGTACCCCACTATTATATTCACCAATGAATATAAACATACATGATTAAAATTGATAAATAGAAAAATAAAAATTATGAAAAAAATACTTTGCAATCCCATCTACTATATGGTTAGGATCAGATTAGCTCAAGTTTCCAAATTATTGAAACAACTCATTGCATTCAAAAATCCACAATAATACAAATAAACAATAATATGAAAGAAAATTGTATCACTAATTTTCTTGAATTAATATGCATTTCTATGCCTATGAATACAACTGTTAAAAAACGAAATCTATATAATCTCTTCATGAAACATCAATATTTTTTTAAAACATAATCTAAATATAATGATGTACCATGAACATCCTCAAATTATATTGATTTAATAAACTATAACACATTTTTGTATACAAATTTAAATATTTTTACACTATCATTGTATGAGAGGTCGTCTTCCTATCATTGTATAGAAGAATACAAAAAAAATGACACTCTTTGTTTTGTAATTTGTGTATGAGAAACATAGATTGTGCAAGTATTTATAGTACAATAGAGGATATAAAAAAATAAGTCAATAACATGTACCATTGATTTCAAAGTATAACTTATGTTTACGGGCGGATAACATGGGGGAAAAATAAATTTCATAAATACCAATTGAATTTGTGATATTTGTATAGAGGTGGAAAAAATAAAATATTATTTCTTACATATATTTAAATATAATGTAGTTGGATTTTTATGACAATAATAAAAAACACATTTTTTATTAAATATTATGCAATTTTAATTGATTTGAGATATTTATATATTTAAAAATAAATAATTTGAATATAATTCACAATGCACAATATAACTATTTTTTTGATGTTATGTACAATGTAATTAAATAATAATATGAAACACACATTTTTAAATATTATTTTTGATAGTAAAAGATTGTATATCCAAAAATAAATTATTTTAGTAGTAACGGGCATATTTTTTTAAAAAAAGGACAAGGGAAAATATTAAATAAGTAGTAACATATGTATATGTATATTTATCAAAAATATATTTCTAAAGTGAAACAATGATTTTTAGATTATTAAGATATATGTATACTTATAATTTGTTGGTGGATCACAAAAAAGACATATGGGCCTTTCTCAAACAGGACTATACAAGTGTCCTAATGATACAGTAAATGACTAATTGTTAATTGGCTCAATATAATATTATTTTAATCTCTTTAAAAATTAATTGAATAGTCCTCTAAGCTTGCAAAGTTATTTAATTTAAACTTATCTTTTATTTTTCTCAATAAATGAAGATTTGAATGTTATTTAATCATATATTTAATTGTTTGTTTGATTGGAACGTGAATGTAGTAGAATTTCTATGAAGTAATTTTGAGTCTTCTACATCCC
Source organism: Apium graveolens (assembly GCF_009905375.1). Lineage (NCBI taxonomy): Eukaryota > Viridiplantae > Streptophyta > Magnoliopsida > Apiales > Apiaceae > Apium > Apium graveolens. The sequence goes on along the minus strand of NC_133656.1, from coordinate 192,154,725 downwards.
ATATGAAAATGGAGAACTACTTACAGACTTATAGTATTATGTGATAAGTTGGGCAATGAAAAACAAATTAAAATAGTCGGGAAAATTGGGAATTCTGAGAATTGAACTCCGAACCTCTCACTCCCTAAGCGAGAATCATACAAGTAGACCAAATGCCATTATGGGTGCAAATCAAAAAATAGTTTAGAACATCTTTATCACCCCAAAAGTGAAATAAGTAACATAAAAAGATTTATAGAATTCCATTGTCTGGTTTTTATCTTTAATCCAAAGTGTTTATGTCAGAGAGCATTAATTTTGTAACAAATAACATTAATTTGGTAGCAAACACTTGTCTAGTTATCTTTCCTTTTTAGACGATTATTGGACAAACTATTTTGAGGTATTCATTATGGATTCTCTTATCATATCTCTATGCCTCTATGTTTCTAACCGTTGGCTCTGGCCTGGGGTCAAGCGTATTAGGATCTAAAATATTATTATAAATTACAATTGAATATAGACATTAAGAAATTGATTTTTGGTGAGGAGCCGAAGAGCTTCAAACGTCCATCACATCTTGAACCACAAATGGATTTAGCTACCAATCCACTTCCAACACGTTCATTTAAGACAAACAGAAACATTCTCAGACTACAGATGTCCAATTCCATGCTCATAATTCAAATTATTATACATGTAAATGGCGATATACTATTATTACATATTTATATAGTCTTAGATGGAATCTATCAATTTTGTATTCTTTTTTGTTATTAAATTTTATATCCAGACTCGCTAGAAAACGCAGAATATACGGGAGGCTATACGGGAGGTTGTTAAACAAAGTTAAGAATCTATAAACATAATGTTATACAATTTATAAATTCAGTCACATATATGTGCTTCTTTGGTGTTTCAACCAATATTTTTAGAGAATATTGTACACAGACCATAAGTATAAATTGGTCTTGGTCCCTTTCATGGATTACACTGAAGGCTAGAGCAGGAGTGAACCTGTGTAATTTATGCAGACTGCTTTTCCATTGGTTCCATCACAACACTTGCAAATAAATCCCAACATTCCCTATAATTTCAAGTTACCTCCTTTATGAATCGTATCATTATTCATTTTGCTAAGCTCCCAGTGTTATTTAGTATATTTAGTATCAGACACCCCAATTCATTCTAATATGTTGACGCGTGGATAAATAATTTTAAAAATTCTCATTTGACATGTAGTCATAATAAACTAGAATTTAAGTCAAAATAAACTCACTATCTGGTAGTCCACGATTACATGTCAAATACAAATTTATAATACTACACCATATATTGCCTATAGCAATGCTCATTTCAATATTTGACCCTAAATTCTTGCCATTTGTTAAGTATTTTTGACAAATGTATAGCAATTGTAATGTTTTTTAAAATTGTTACAAAAGAGTACATTTTTGGCAAAAAAATTAACACTTTGCAACGAATTTGAACAACCATTGCATAACAATTCAATTTTTGGGCCCAAAATTTTCTAAGGTCTTTGAAAAGAAGCGGGATTTCCTATTATTTTTGCCCGGACTTTCCAAAAATAGGCACCCAAATGTAAAATTACTAAAAATATTCTATTACATTAATTTACAGCCACACAAATATACACTCACAAGCTTGGAGATTTAGAGGCGACAAAGGCGATTCACGGGCTTTCCTTGAAGGATCGAAGATTGAATCTCGAGAAACACTGAAACTCGAAGATTGAAGCTGGAGAAATAATGAATTTTGGAGATTGAAGCTCAAGCTCAAAGAGAACTCAACATCGGACACTAATCAAGCTCGAAGGTAAGAACTGAACTTTAAAATTAGGGCTTTGATAGTGAGGTTGTTGATGCTTTTAAATTGGGCATTTTAAAATTAGTGTTTCAATTGTGATGTTATTGAAACTTTTAAATTGGGAATTTTAAAATTAGGGTTTTGATTATGATTTTCTCCATGATTTAAAAATTATGTTGAAAAAATGATTGTGCTCTATTAAATTAGGGCGCAGCTTATATGATTATGTTTGTAAACATCAATTGTGATTTTTTTTTTAATTTGGTTGCTCTGCTTTTATTTGGGAATTTTAAATTTGTATGCTCTGTTCTTTTTTGTTTTGTGCATATGTTTATTTTGAGATAGTTAATGATTTTAGCATGTACAAAGTGCTTATGTGTTTAATTTTCAACTATATGTTAATCACTAACCTAGCTGTCAATGTCGCTAGTTTACACCTTTATTTTTACACCTTTGTTTTTATGTATATTTTTTGTTTGCTTCCTTTTGGTAGATACTAGGTTTGTATTCTTGTGAAAATGACTTGGATTTCACTGCCAAAGAACAATGAGGTTTATCGGAATGGTACCACAGATTTTGTTAGAAATGCCTTTGATAATTTCGCTGTAGGAAATGAATCGCGATGTCCTTGCAAAGATTATAGTAATCGTTTCTGGTTCTCTTGAGATAACATATTTGAACATCTCGTGTTTAATGGTCCTTGCCCATCATTTTTTAATTGGATATTTGAAGTGTCAACCGATAAGTTTAGAAAGCCTAAAAATGTAGAGATGGATTGTGATATGTGTACAGGACTAGGTGATGATTTTGATGAAATGATTCGTAATGAAGGTAGAGCTAGAAACGGAATGAATAAAGTTGCGACAGTTTTTTATAAGGTTGTCGAGGAAAGGAAACAACCTCTGTTTCTCGGGTCTAAAAAATTCACGCGTTTAGGTTTCATAGTCAGACTTTATCAATTAAAGTGTAGTCTTTATTTTACCGAGGCTGAGTTTAGCAGTATCCTACATCTGTTAAAGGAAGCTTTCACTAATGTGAACCTACCTTCTTCGTTTAGTGTTGCCAAAAAATGATTAGAGATTTAGGCCTTGATTATCAAAAGATACATGCTTGTCCAAACGATTGCATATTATATTGGGCTGATAATAAGAATGAAAATTAGTGTAGATTTTGTGGAGTGTCACAGTGGGTAGTCCCTAAGAAAGGTAGTAATGCACCTTTTTCTACTAACTTAGAAGAAAAAAGTGCTAAGATTCCTGCAAAAGTCTTGAGACACTTTTCATTGAAATCAAGGTTGCAACGACTATTTATGTGTAAATAGTATTATGAACTTAAGAAGTGGCATGCAATGGGACGAACAAAAGATGGAAAGTTAAGACATCCAGCGGATGTAGAGGGCTGGAAGTGAATGGATGCTAGTTATCTGGAATTTGCAGCAGAGATTCAAAATGTTCGTTTAGGTTTGGCCGTAGATGGTATTAATCCCTACCGAACAATAAACATAAGTCACATCACTTGGCTAGTTGTTCTGGTCAACTATAATCTTCCTCCTTGGTTGGTTATGAAACCAACAAATTTAATTTTATCGACACTAATCCCTGGTCCCGAGTACCCTGGTACAGACATAGATGTCTATATGCTTCCATTGGTTGCAGAGTTAAAAGAATTATGGGACGTAGGTTTAGAAACTTACGATACCTTTGCTGACCAGACATTTATGTTACACGCGAGTTTGCTATGGACCATTAGTGATTTTCCAGGGTATGCACTTTTATCGGGGAGGAGTACCAATGGTAAATTAAGTTGTCCCAATTGCCACTACTGCACTTCTTCATCCTATCTGAAATATAGTCAAAAATTTTGTTACAGGAACCACTGAAAGTTCCTTCCTCTTGACTACAAGCATAGATCTGATTGTAGAAGATTCAATGGTTTGGTTGAAACAGATGTTTCTCCACCACCAATATCTGGAATGGACGTTGAACAACTGCAATTTCAATATAAGAATTATTTTGGGAAGCGAGATTTGAAGAAAAGGAAATGGGAGACAGGTTGTCCGTTTAAAAAGACGTCCATATTTTTCCAGTTACCATATTGGAGGTAAAACTTGGTTAGGCATAACTTAGCTGTCATGCACATAGAAAAAAATATATGTGATAAAATATTAGGAAATTTTTTGAAAATTGGGGGAAGGACGAAAGATCATCTCCGCGCTCGAAAAGTTCTACAAGAAATGGGTATTCGTAATGTTCTTCACCCTGTGAGAATTGGTGATAGCAATCAATATGAAATCAGGGCTGTAATTTTTGACATGATGAAAAAAGAAAAGGAACTGTTCTGCCCTGTTCTCCAGAATGCTAAACTTCCACATGGAACTGCATCTAATATTAGTCGTTGCGTGCAAATTGGTGAAAGAAAGATATTTGGATATAAAAGTCATGATGCATAATTTATGCTTCAATATTTACTCCAATTTGTTGTTGTGAAGACCTCAAAACCAGAGGTAGCAGTGGCTTTAATGAGATTGAGCGCTTTTTTCAGAGGGTTATGCGGCAAAGAGATTGAGGTGGAAGATATTCTGAAATTGCAAGAAGATATAATTGAATTCTTTGTCAATTAGAAACTATCTTTCCACCAGCCTTTTTTGACATCATGGTTCACCTTCCAGTCCTTTTGTGTAAGGAACTGGAATTTGGAGGACCACTGCACCTTAGATGGATGTTTGGAATCGAATGATACTTGAGCAAATTAAAATCGTTTGTCCACAATAGGAGTAAATCGGAGGGGTCCATTGCTGAAGGGTATTTGGCAGAAGAGTGTGACACATTTTGTTCTAGATTTCTAAGGGATGCTATCAATATTAAGATTGATCAGAAGATAAATGTTGGATACTCGATTGGGTCTGGAAGAAATAGAGTTGGTAAATCTGTAGAGTTGGCAGAAAAGGTTTGGATTAATATTCATCGGTACATGCTTTTCAACTGTGGAAATACCGACATTGAAAAGAAGATTTGGTACGTCATTGTGTATATTCCTTGTAAGAAATATGAGGTACAAAAATAAATGAACCTTCATCAGAATTATTAAATTAGGCAAGGGGCCCTAAATGAGCAGCTAAGAAGTATATTGTCTACGTCGTAAATGGGTTCAGATTCCACATGAAGAAAAGATATGCGAACTCTACTGTACAAAATAGCGGTGTCATTTTGACAGCCCTAACCACCAGTTTTGCGAGTTTTAAGGATAAAAGTCCAACAGTAGGGGATGTTACTTACTATGGAGCAATCGAAGAAATTATTGAAGTAGACTATTGGGGAGCAATTACGGTAGTTATATTCGGGTGTTGTTGGTATGAAAAGGATAAAGATTGTTATGGGCTTACACGCGTCAATATCGCTTAAAAGGTTCAAAAAGATGATCTGTGTGTTCTAGCTACCCCAGTACAACAAGTTTTCTATATTTAGGACTGCATTGAATTTTTTTTGCATTTTGTTGTAAAGAAATTACCGAAGGAGTACCATGATATAGACATATATGTTGATTTCCTTGAAGATGTTTGTGGACCCACTACGCATGATACATAAGTCAATATTGAATTGAAGAATCAGAATGATGATGTTAGCTGGTGTAGGGATGACATTCTAGGTGAAATGTGCCTTGAATTATCTAGTAGAGATGAAGCAGAAGATGAAATTTTCAGATGATGGCTTTATGATTTTCTTTGTTTTTTTAGTCAATTTCCTTTCTTGTAATGCAATAAATACTTACCCTACCTGTAACTAATTAATGCTAATTTTTTGTAATTTATTCGGTACCATTTAACATTATGCTTGTACAATTAATCCCCTGATTTGTTAATAGTTTCATTACTTGTTAATTTTTAGCGGTAATATATTAGTTATAATTTGCTTGTTAATTTTTAGCGTTAATATATTAGTTATAATGTACCTGTTAATTTTTAGCGCTAATATATTAGTTGTAATTTACTTGTTAAGTTTAAACGGTAATATTTTAGTTGTAGTTTAGTTACTTATTAATTTTTACCTTCTTATATTGGTAAAATGTGTGGACTAATGAATTTTTCATGTTTTTGTTATTCTCAGGAAATGGCAGACAACTATTTTTTTCTCAGTTTTTACCATAAGGGAGAATTTTAATAAAACAAGTATTCACGTGGAAGCTGCATCACTATTGCTGAAGTTGTTGACCCTGATAGATTCTCCTACTCGATTATCATGAAATATGTTAAAGATAATCTCGGGTATAGTGAAATTAGAGGCGTATATGTAAAGAAACAAACTGGTGGCTGCAAATTAATCGCTACTAACACAGAAGTGATTAGTCTTGGAGAAGGTATGAAAAATGGTTATTTCCTAGATCTATATGTTGGCAGGGTTGTTGACAAAGCTATTGATCCTGAAAGTCAGACCCAACCCCATGTAATCGTAAGAACAAGGACAAGCTTATTTTAAGGTAAAGTTGGCTACATTTCGTAAATACTGTTGTGTGAGATTTACATAATTTTTAATGTTTTTTCATAATTACTGTTGTATGTTGGTGTTGATTTCCAGTTGTAAAGAAAGTTTGTGATGGTTCAAGAAATTAAACAACAACTAGATAAAAAGAAGTTGGCCAAGGATGCATATGAGCAGGAAAAAAAATCGATTAAAAACGTACCTGATCAGCAGATTAACAAAAATAGAAAAAGAAGGAGTGATAACGAGAAAAAAATTGCAAGTGAGTTGACGGAGAAAAAGAATGCAACTGAAAAGGAGAACAATAACGCAAGTGATAATGAGCTCCAGCAGAAACAGAACCCAAGTGAAAAGGAGATGCCAGTTCCAAGTGGTAAAGAGAAAGCAAGTGGCAAGGTATAATTTTGGTTATGTCCGTTTCATTATATCACATGGTATATCACACACATTTTTGAGTTTATAATTTGTGGCTTTAATTCAGACCAAGGTTGTAGATTATTAATTGAAGAGAAGGGTCAAAGCTGAAACTGAAGGAAAAGGCAGCTGAGTTGGTTGAAACTACATAATCCATGAAGAAATTAAGAAAAAATGTTGTAGAGGTATGGTCTTGTCTGGAATTGTAATTTGATAGGCCGTATGTTTGTGGACATGATAGTTTAAGTGAAAAGGAAGACGTACATGTTATTCTTTCCAGTGTATGACATTGTTATTTTTAAAAATAATATCATAAGATCACTTCTCCTTTGTCTTTCGACCGTATTTTTGATTATATAGCGCAAAAGGAGGGTTGAGAAGGGAAAGGATGTCACGGTCAGATGGACGATGCGTTCATTAGTTAATAATTCTCAAAAGGTACATTTCTAAATTTATTGAACTTCACAGTTTTTTCCCCCGACTTCTGGATTGTAGTTTGAGGTTATCTATTTTTTTGTATTTTTGCAAGGCTACTGATGGGGTGAAATCACCACCTACGTCCTTAAAACCAGTTGGCCGCCATCCATCCCCTCCACTACCTCCACCCCCTCCACTACCTGTTGATCTCACCAAGCTAGAAAGGATTCCTAACAACCAAGGAATTGGTACTATGGATTCATACTCAGAAATTCAAAAACAGAAAAAGGAAATGCAAAACACACATGACAAGTAGGTGGTGACTACTAATTTGGACGCTCATTATTAGAACTTTGCACCCCTGACGGAGACATTGGAGACATGTAACTTATTGTCATTTTAAGTAATGGTTTCACTCAAGATGAATTCACTAATTTGTGTCTACTTTCATATAGGTAAAAGTAGTACTAAAAATTAAAGTCGTAGAGGACCTACAAAGATGAATCATATCTTCACACGAAAGCTCGAAGATAGGCCAATTATCTGCCTAAATTCTGAATTCCAACCTTACTCAAAGAAAGATAAAGTAGTTAATGAATTGAGTAGTTTTTTGGGGACGATAGCAAGGTTATATATTCCACTGAATTTTGTTAATTGGTCTAGAGTTCCAGAGGAAGAGAAAAAATGGCTGGTGGTAATATGTGAAGGTAAAAATCACTATTTTTGTTTTTTAATTTTTTTGTTCAATTTTCACTATATTTTAAAATTGAACTAGTTATTAATTGTTTAGTATATACTTAATTAACATTTATAATTATTTATTTCACTTGACAAAGTACATTATTCCAGAGAAAGGGAAATATTGGGTATTGAAGATGCTGGATGACAACTAGAGGGTATAAAAAAGCCGTGTTAAGTCACGATGCTTTAAGAAGTTTGACAATGATAGGGACCGTATAAAAGCAAGCCTGCAAAAATTCCATTGGAACAGTTCATGGTAATTCTCAAGTACTGGAGTGATGAAGCTATGCAAGACAAAGCTGGAAAAAATGTAGTAAACCGGAAAAAGGTGACTAATACTCACACTGTTGGTCGTACTAGTTTTGCCCAGCTTCGTAATAAAATGGTACGTTAAGCCACTGATCTGTTTTTGGCGTATTGTATTTCATTTATGTACGAATACTCATTCTAGGTTATTTTTTCGTAGAAAATTGCTAACTTGGATGGTGAATATACAACAATTGCTGCAAAGCATCAATTATATCCAAAAACTGACAAGGGTCATACAAACAAGGTAAATATTGTTTATACATATTTGAAGTTTTTTGCCGATTGTGTTATTACAATTATTTAATAATAAATTGGCATATATTTACAGGCAAACCTAGATCATGAATTAGCCCGATGATGATAATGAAAATAAGGCAGAACTTGATTTTGAAGCTCATGGACCAAACTAGCTATTGGGAAGAAGTGGCATAATAAGGAAATCAAACAAAAAGTTGGCAAAACTGGCCACATAGATTCTGCAGATGTGGAAAAGATGAGGGAAGAAATTGCTATTGAAATGGACGACAAGTTGAATAAGAAGCTCAGGAAGATTTTGGGGAGATTGGCAGAGATGAATCCTGCTATAAATGTCAATATCGACGCATTATGTGTCAAAAGCTAGGTTGAGGCGGATGGATTAGATGATGATGAGAAAGACAGAGATGATGATGAGGACGCAAATGGTGGTGGAGATGAGAGCGATGAAGATGGTGCTGAGGTCGATTCAGATGGTGGAGACGAATCTGCCTAGCTAGCTACTTGATCCTCTGTTATGTCTTATTTGAACTTAGTAATTTTCATTATCTAGCTCCGTCTAGCTAGACTAAGTCTTTTGTTTAAATTATTCCTTGGACTTTAATGGTAAATTTACTTATACGACATAGATTGACATACTTAGATTGGAAATGCGTTGTAACATTACATTCTAACGGTTACGGTACCGCTTTTGGATTGTTGGATCTTGATGATTGGGTTGTTACTGAATAAATTAATCTAATTCAAATTTGTGGCTTATTTTTCTGGCTAACTGTATTTACAATAAGAACCTGCTCATTTTTTTTAAAAAAATATTGTTGCCACTTCATAGAATTATGTTGCTAAAAGGCATAAAAATATTATAATAGGGGTCAGAATCATTGCAATATGAGTCAATATCATTGCAATATCTTGGTTAAAATCATTGTCATCGGTATAATATTGTTTCCTTAAAATCATTAAAAAGTAACGAATTTAAGCTACTGCAATACTATTTAGGCGTTGTTGTAGACAAATATTTGTTCCTATTTCCTTTTATTGTAATGTATTATTTTCGTTGGTACAGGGTGTTATATTCGTTGCTAAATCGACATATTGGAACGCACTCAGGTGCAATGCCCAATTTTAGCATATTTGTTGCCATAGGCAAGTGTTTCTGACAAATATTTGTTCCTATTTCCTTTTTGCATATTGATAACATAAGTGTTTTTGCTCTTTCTTATTATGTATTGCAAGTATTCCCGAACTCTTTTCGTATATATTACAAGTATTCCAAATAGTTCTTATTATATATTGCAACATATATAGCACATAAGGGCATGTTATCTTGGCGTTGCTATAAGCAATCTATAGTGTAGTGTAAGACCGGTTACACACACATTAGCTGATTATAATGGAATTACAGGTTTGAGATACGAGATAGCATATAGGCTACAAGGAGATTGGATGAATTTCCAAAGACCTCTTCATCAAATGAAAAACTGATTGTAAAAAAAGTACTTAATAGCCACATTAAAAAAATTAGCTAATTATTTTTCTACCATTGATACATATTTATTAAAAACTAAAGTATGATAAATCATCACTAAAATATTTGAATTTTGATATAGTGATGTATCACCGGTACCCAAGTATTATATTCACCTATGAATTTTGATAATTTTCGAAATATGCCTCGAATAACTGGAAGCTCTATAATATTTTGAAGTCTTAATCAATCAATGATATTTTTAACTATTTACTTGTCAAGCTTCTTTACAAGCTATATTTTAGTAATCATTACCAATTTTTCATTGTTTACTTTAAGGATTACCCTGATGAAGTCTTGCATTATTTCTTCTAGTAAATTTTTTATACAACTTAACATATAATTAATATAATATATATTTTACTAATTAGATAATCAAATAAATATATGGGGTTATTAATGTATGGCCAAGTCTTTTAATGGTCATGTATACACGAAAATAATGATAACTTATGTAAGATTTTATCATGGCATTGTTGTTTAATCATAGAAACTTTCTTGTGATTGTCGTGAGAATAGAGAAATCAATAATGGTACACGTGTAGTCTTCAAAACATGTTAGATACATCAATCATCTAAATGAGAGAACACGATCTTTTTATATTTGTATGTACAGTTGTAGCATGCTATTGAGTACTTGTAAGCCTTCTTGCATGCACGGGTTTTGTTGGATATGCCTACGACCATGGAAAGCACATGATCCTAATGCGCGTAACGGACGGTTATTATAAGGAGACTTTGAGGAGAGGAGAATGTGAAGTTGTTCGGCTTAGAGCATCGGATCAGGAATACATCTAGAGATATGCTCCTTATTATGAAAGGTGGGCTACAAATTAAGAGTCCAAAGAGAAAGCATTAGCAGATCTAAGCGAGATAAAAAACAAGAAACTTAAGAACCTCGAGAAAAAGCAATGTCAGCGAGGAGAACACCTAAGCTCTTGGGAGCAGATTGTTGAATGAAGGCAAGTGTTAAAATAGAATTATGTTTATGGATATTCTATGCCACCATAAGCATATAAGAATTTAGAAGATATTTTTTGAACTTTCTCAAAGGATTAAAAAATGAGCTATCTGAAGTTGATGCTACTCCACTTGACAGACGCCTGGCCGTGTCAATACTGTACTTCTCTGAATGATAGTGACCATAACATGTGCTAAGGGTGTTTGGTGTGTAAAGGGGGCTTAAAAAGAGACACCATTCAAAAATTTTGAGGTAAGAGTTTCGTCCAGGCAACGAGATAAAAAAATTTCTTATTTTTCAAGTTAGCTTAATTTAAGAGATTTATTAAGTAGTTGCTACTGTTTTGGTTGCAAGTGAACTATTTTTTATTTTACCTTATATTTCATATCACATAGATTTTATTTTTCTTATGTTAGACAATTCATATGTTTTAGCGTTTGTTTAATTGGAATGTGAATGTAGTAGAATTTCTATGAATTATTTTAAGTCTTAGAGAACTACTTATAGTATTATGTTACAAGTTGGGCAATGAAAAACAAATTAAAATAGTCGGGAAAATGGGGAATTCTGAAAATTGAACTTGGAACCTCTCATGCCCTAAGCGAGAATCATACAACTAGACCAAATGCCATCATGGGTGCAAACCAAAAAATAGTTTAGAACATCTCTATCACCCCTAAAAGCGGAACAAGTAACACAAAAAAATTTGAAGAATTCCATTGCCTGGTTTTTGTCTTTAATCCAAAGAGTTTCTATCCGAGAACATTAATTTTGTACCAAACAACATTATTTTGGTAGCAAACACTTGTGTAGCTATCTCTCCTATTTGAAGTATTGATTATGGTTTCTCTTATAATTCACTGGAACTGCACTTACCGCATACCTCATTGTTTCTAACTGTTGGCTCTGGCTTGGGGGTCAAACGTATTAGAATCTATAATATTCTTGTAAATTATAATTGAATATAGACATTAAGAAATTAATTTTTGATGAGGAGCCGAAGAGCTGCAAACGTGCATCACATCTCGAACCACAAATGGGTTAAACTACTAATCCATTTCGAACACGTTCATTTAATATAAACAGAAACATCCTCAGACTATAGATATCCAATTCCCTGCTCACAATTCAAATTATTATACATGTAATTGGCGACATACTATTATTACAATATTTGTATAGTTTTAAATAGAATCCATCAATTTTTTATTCTTTTTTATTATAAAATTTCATATCCAGAATCGCTAGAAAACGCATACATAATTCAAAGAAGAAAGGAATATACTGGAGGGTGTTAATCAAAGTTAAGAAACTATAAATATAATGTTATACAATTTATGCATTCAGTCACATATATGTGCTTCTTTGGTGTTTTAACCAATTTTTTTAAAGAATATTGTACACGGACCATAAGTATAAATTGGTCTTGGTCCCTATGGATTACACTGAAGGCTAGAGCAAGAGTGAACGGTGTAGTTTATGCAACTGCTTCTCCATTGGTTCCATCACAACACTTGCAAAGAAATCCCAACATTCCCTATAATTTCAAGTTACTTCTTCTATTCATTGTATCATTATTGATTTTGCTAAGAGAGGACCATCAAATAAATTTAACACAAATGAATTTCTAAATTAGAAGTTATTATATTTATTGTGTTTACTTAGAGGCATATCACCATCATAATGTAGAAACTTCAATCCCATGCACCTCCCAGTGTTATTTAGTATCACATACCCCAATTTATTCTAATAACTTGAGTTGAGCGTGGATAATTAATTTCAAAAATTCTCATTTGACATGTAGTCATAACAAACTAGTATTTAAGTCATAATAAACTCATTATCTGGTAGTCCAGGATTACATGTCAAATAAAAATTTATAAAACCTGTTACACACATCAGCATATAGGCTAGAAGGAGATTGGATGATTTTCCAAAACCCTTTTAATCAAATGAAAAATCAATTGTAAAAAAGTACTTAATAGCCACATTAACAAAATTAGCCAATTATTTTTCTACCATTGATACATATTTATATTAGAAACTAAAGTATGATAAAATCATCACTTACATATTTGAGTTTTGATATAGTGATGTATCACCCATACCAACTATTATATTCACCAATGAATATAAACATACATGATTAAATGTGATAAACAAAAAAATAAAAATTATGGCATAAAGACTTTGCAATCCAATCTCCCATATGGTTAAGGATCAAACTAGCTCAAGTTTCCAAATTATTGAAACAACTCATTGTATTCACAAATCATAATAATATAACTAACCAATAATATAAAAGAGAATTGTATCACTAATTTTCTTCAATTAATATGCATTTCTCTTTCTATGAATACAACTTAAAATACAAAATATATATAATCTAAGGATTTGTCATGAAACATCATCATCTTAAAAAACTTAATTTCAAATAATGATGTACCATGAACATCCTCAAATTATATGGATTTGATAAACTATAACACATTTTTGTTTACAAATTTATATCTTTTTACACCATCATTATATGAGAGGTCTTCTTACTATCATTCTATATAAGAATACATAAATAAAATGACACTCTTTGATTTGTAATTTGTGTATCAAGAACATAGATTGTGCAGGTATTTATAGTAGAATACAAGGATATGAAAAAACAAGTCAATAAGAGTTGTATACAGTAAAAAATAAAATACAATTTTTTACATATATTTATATATAATGTATTGGACAATTTTGTTATGACAATAATGTGAAATACATATTTTTTTTTATATAATATGTAATTTAAATTGATATGAGGTATTTATATATTTAAAAATAAATTATTTGAATACAATGCACAATGGGCAATACACTTATTTTTTTGATGTTATGTACAATGTAACTTAACAATAATATAAAACACACATTTTTAAAAATTATGCAAATTTGGATAGTAAGAGATAATATATCCAAAAATAAATTATTTTAGAAGTAAGGGGCACAATTTTTTTAAAAAAAGGATAAGGATAATTTGTTGGTGATTCACCAAAAGGACATATGGGCTTTTTTGAAACTCGACTATACACATATGGGCTTTTTTAAAATTGGACTATACAAGTGTCCCTAATGGAAGGGTAAGTGACTAATTGTTAATTGGCTTAATACAATATTATTTTAATCTCTTTAGAAATAAATTGAATAATCTTCTAAGTTTGCAAAGTTATTTAATTAAAACTTGAATATCTTTTAATTCTCAATAAATTAAGATTTGAATGTTATTTAGTCATATATTTATGAGTTTCAAGCCACAAAATTTAGGTGCATCAATAAGTAGAATTTTTATGAAGTAATTTTAAGTCTTCTACATCTCATATGAAAGTGGAGAACTACTTATACACTTATAATATAAGTAAGAATCATACAACTAGACCAAATGTCATCATGTGTGCAAACCAAAAAACAGTTTAGAACATCTATATCAGCCCCAAAAGTAGAACATGTAACATAAAATATTGTTGAAAATTACAATTGAATACGGATATTAAGAAATTAATTTTTGATGAGGAGCCGAAGAGATGCTAACGTCCATCACATCTCGAACCACAAATGGATTAAGCTACCAATCTACTTCGAACACGTTCACCTAATACAAATAGAAACATCTTCTGACTACAGATGTCCAATTCCCCGCTCACAAATCACATTATTATACATGTAAATGGCCACATACTATTATCACATATTTGTATAGTCTGAAATGAAATTGATTAATTTTGTATTTTTTTATTATTAAATTTCACATCCAGAATCGCTAAAAAATGCAAACATAATTAAAAGTAGAAAGGAACATAGGCAAAAACAGAAAGCAACTTACACGAGGCTGTTAAACAACGTGAAGAATCTATAAACATAATGTTATACAATTTATGCATTCAGACACAAATATGTGCTACTATGATGTTTCAACCAACTTGTTTAGAGAAAATTGTACACTGTCCATAAGTATAAATTAGTCTTGGTCGCTTCAATAGATTACACTGAAGGTTAGAGAAAGACTGAACCCGTATAGTTTATGCATATTGCTTCTCCATTGGTGTTATCACAACACTTGCAAATAAATCTGAGCATTCCCTATAATTTCGAGTTACCTCCTTTATTCATCGTATCATTATTCATTTTTCTGAAAAAGGACCATCAAGTGAATTAATTTGAAATGAATTTCTAATTACAAGTCACTATATTTATCGGGTTTACTAAGGCATATCACCATCATGAAGTAGAAACTCCAATCCATTGTAATTCCCAGTATTATTAGTTAGTATCAGACACCCCAATTCATTATAATATGTTGATACATGGATAATAGATTTCAAAAATTTTCGTTTGACATGTAGTCATAATAAACTAGCATTTATGAGTCACTTGTGGTGGTGATATTGTAGTACATCCTGACCACATTCAAAGAGTAGTTTGTAAGACTCCTATACCACATTTGAATGTGGTCAAGCTATATTTTTTAGTATTATAAGTAAAATTCATTAACTGGTAGTCCACGATTACATGTTAAATGAAATTTATGAAACGGGTTACACACGCATCATCCGATCAGAATGGACTTACGCGTGTCACATACGAGATAGCTAGCATATAGGCGAAAAGGAGATTGGATGATTTTCCAAAGACCTACTCATCAAATGAAAAATTGATTGTAACGAAAGTACTTAATAGCCACATTAATGAAATTAAATAATCATTTTTCTACCATTGATACATATTTATGTTAGAAACTAATGTATGATAAATAATCACTTAAATATTTTAATTTTAATATAGTGATGTTTCACTAGTACCCCACTATTATATTCACCAGTGAATGTAACAGAAAAATAAAAATTATGGCAAAGACTTTGCAATCCCACCTCCCATATGGTTAAGGATCACAATAGCTCAAGTCTCCAAAATATCTAAACAACTCCTTGCATTTACAAATCCTTAATAATATACAAGGAAATTGTATCACTAATTTTCTTCAATTAATATGCATTTCTATTTCTATGAATACATTGTTAAAAACAAAATCTATATAATCTAAGGACGGTTCATAATACATCATCTTAAAAATATTAATTTCTATATAATGATGTATCATGAACATCCTCAAATTATATTGATTTGATAAACTATAACACATTTTTCTTTACAAATTTAAATATTTTTACACTATCATTATATGAGAGCTCTTCTTCCTATCATTTTGTACAATAATACATAAAAAGAATGATATTCTTTGATTTGCAATTAGTGTATCAGGAACATATATTGTGCACGTATTTATAGTAGAATACAGGGATTTAAAGAAATAAGGTAAATTACATTTACTATTGATTCCAAAGTGTAACTTTTGTTTACAGGTGGATAACATACAGGAAAGACAAATTTGATAAATACTCATTTAAGTTGTGATATTATTCTATATAAGAATACATAAAAAGAATGAAACTCCTTGATTTGTAATTTGTGTATCAGGACCATAGATTGTGCAGTATTCATAGTAGAAATATACAACTGGAAAAATAAAATACAATTTTTTACATATATTTAAATATGATGTAGTTGAACTTTTTTGTTATGACAATAATATTAAAGACACATTTTTTATTAAATATTATGCAATTTTAATTGATGTGAGGTACATATATATTTAAAAATAATTTATTTGAATACAATGCACAATGTATAATATAACTAATTGTTTTTAATATGTTACATACAATGTAACTGAATAACAATACGAAACACACATTTTTAAATATTATGCAATTTTGGATAGTAAGAGATAGTATACCCAAAAATAAATTATTTTAGTAGTAACGGGCACATTTTTAAAAAAGGATAAGGAAAAATATTAAATAAGTAGTAATATATGTATATGTATTTTTATCAAAAATATTTTTTTAAAGTCGAATAATAATTTTTAGACTATTAAGATATATGCATACTCATAAATAATTTCAATCATTAATGGTGGACATATGGGCTTTTTTGAAACTGGACTATACAAGTGTCCCTAATGAGCACGTTAAATGACTAATTGTTGATTGGCCACCTTGAACACGATATTATTTTAAATTCTTTGAAAATAATTTGAATAGTTGTGTAAGTTTGCAAAGTTGTTTAATTTAAACTTGAATATATTTTATTTTTCTCAATAAATTAAGATTTAAATGTTATTTAATCATATATTTATGAGCATGAAACCACAAAATTTTGTTTCATCAAGTCTCCAATGCTAAATTTTCCACAAAAGTTGTAGACATATGCCTAGAATTACTAGATGCTTTCTAACATTTTGATGGCTTACTCAATTAATGATATTATAACTATTTACTTGTCAAGCTTCTTTACTAGCTATATTTTAGTAATCGTTGTCAATTTCCATTATTTACTATAAGAATTACCATGATGAAACCTTACATTATTTCTTGTGGTAGCTTTTTTATATAACTTAACACATAATTAATATAATATATTTTCTAATAATTAGATAATCAAATTAATATATGGGGGTGATAAATATGGGCAAGTCTTTTAATGGTCATATATGGTGATAGCTTACGAAAGGTTTTATGATGGCATTGTTGTTTAATCATAGAAACTTTTTTGTGATTCTTCTGAGAATAGAGAAATCAATAATGATACACGTGTAGTCTTTAGAACATGTTAGATGCATCTATCATCTAAATGAGGGAACATGATCTTTTGATGTTTGTATATAGAGTTATAGCATGGTACTAATGAGTGCCTGTAAGCCTCAGCCTCTTTGCAAACATGAGTTTTGTTCGATATGCCTTGGACCTTGGAATACACATGATCCTAAGGCGAGTATCAGTTATAGGAGACTGTGATGAGGGGGTGTTGAATTATTTATTAATCTAAATGTATTATTATGTTTTTTCTTTGAATAATTCAGTTGCATGGCAAGTAGTTGCAGTTGAATAGGTGTGTAGTCGTTGAGATTTGTTAGGAGAGTTGTGTGGCTTAAAGAGGAACGTGCTCCTGGTTTTTTGCTAGCACTCAGTTAGTTAGTTTCTATAATAACATTTAGTGTATTCTTTTTCAAGTAAGTCTGTAATCCACAAGCTTTGAGTTAAGTAAAACCAAGTTAGTTGATCTTTGTGTTCATTGCAGTTTCATTTTATTTAATATCTGGTATCAGATCTTTAGTATACCTAGTGAATGCCCAAGTATATGCCAAAATGAACATCCATGGATCCAAGTAAAACCAAAGAAAACACAGTTGGCCTGACATACCCGATGCTCACAAAAACTAATTATACAATATAGGCTCTGAAAATGAAAGTGTTCATGCAAGCGCACGGCCGGTGGGAGGCAATGGAGCAGAAGAATCAAAAGGAGACACCGAAAGACAGAACAGACAAGATAGCGATGGCAGCAATATATCACGCCATTCGTGAGGACACATTTCAAACTGATACACAAATCAAATGTCATTGTAATACAAAAGAAATTTGGACTTAAAAGTATTTTTATTGAAAGCGTAATGTTTTTCTGAGTCTATACGCGTTCGTTTCGTATTAAACGGATGAACAATTTAATTATTAGAAATAAAATAAGAATTAAATAGAATTAAATCAATCAATAATAACATTAATTGACTTTTAAGTACCAAAATATAATCATTAAAAGCTCAAAAATAATTTTTAGGAATTATTTGAATTAATTATAAAAATATTTATTTAACTACTTATAAATAAAATTAATTGATTAAATAAATTAATCAATCAATTAAACTCATAATTAAGTAACTAAAAAAATTATAAATAATTAAATCAAATAATATTTTTTGAAAATAATAAAAGAAAACAATTTTAGGAATTTAAAATAATTAAGTCAATAATTTTAGGGAATTTAAAATAATACTAAAATGATTTTTTTCAAATTAAAAGAAAAGATTTTTAGAATTAATAAAAACTGATTTTTGATTTTCTAAAAATATACTAAATAACTAATTATTCAGAAACAAATTTCAGGAATTCAATTTGAGTCTGAACGATCAAAACCGGGTCAACCACTCGGGTTGACTCCGGTTAAAATCCGACGGCTTTACCCAGGTTCCGGCGAACATTGTCCCCCTCCAAACACAACGATTTCGATCGGGAAATTCCGGGTACTTCTTCCCCGTGACGGCAGAAACACGAACCAGCCCCCAGTCGCCTTCAACCGCCCCTGCCGCGTCTTCTCCGACCAACGCCGCTCCTGCCGTCGGCGAGCTCAATACCCAGGTCTGGCGAGCTTGATTCAACATCAAAACAAGATCGTTTTCTTCTATTCAACCTTCCATTCCATTCAAAATTACACCAACAATTCACCTCTACCATTATCCAATCCAAACAATACCTCTATTGAATTCTTCGGCTAAATTAAAGAAATTTCCGGCCAAAATCCAAAGTAACGATTTTATAAATGAAAAATCACAAATAATAGCTTAAATTAAAGCTTAACACTCATATAATCTAACCCCTATCATCACATTAACCTCAGCTTACTACAAATTCAAAAATGATTAAAATAAAATTTGCATAAATCCTAGAATATGAACAACTACGCCTAAGGGTTATATTACTCAATTGAATACACAAAATCATTCTTGAACTTCATATAGAGCTACTGAAATCAACAAAACAACCAAACAATTCATGAATCATAAACCCCTAATTCGAGCATAAACCCTAAAAAAATGCATTGAAAATCAAATCAACAAAACACAAATTTGATTGTATGAAAAGAAAGTAGAGATCAAGAGGATTATTTTGGTTACTCACATGATCAAATCAGACAACAAAATCACCTTCAAATCTAGGGATTAATTCTCAGATTGTTCCTCACCAACACAACCTATTTCTTGATTTTCTGAATTTTTTTTTATAAAATAAAAACGAATAAAATAATATGTCCAGCTATTTATATTAGTGTAAAATTTAATACTCTAAAATAAATTAAGGGTGTTTTTATCCCCTAATTATAATAATTAGACCCCAAAATAATAATTACGGGGAATATTTTAAAAAATGATAAAATATAAAATTAATGTCAAAATTCCCCAAAAATTGCTAATAATTCAAAAATGCGAAGATATTGGGTTGTTGAATTACGAGTAATTTTATAAAAATAAAAATACGAATTTTGTGGACTTTAACGTTCCGGTGGGGTCCCGGTCCGTTGATTTTTTGAAAAACAGGAACGACTCCTAAATTACCGGAAAATCCTGAAAACACCTAAAATATATTCAACCGCGCATAAGATGAAATAAAACGAGTACCTTAATAAAGACGCTAATAAACCCGCGTCCCGATTGCAGTTTAAACATATATTAATCAATCGAAAAATTTTCCAACCCGAACAAAAACACAAATAACAACTGTAACATCTAATATCATGGCAATAATCACTTTAAATTTATAAACCACATAATATTTACTCATCTAACATATAATATTCGCATATTTTTCTCGGATATTACATCCTTCCCCCCTTACCAGGATTTTGTCCCCAGATTCAGCATAAGAAAACAAATGAGGATACTTGGATGTCATTTCACTTTCCAACTCCCAAGTCGACTCTTCAACCTTGGGATTCCTCCATAAGACTCGTACTAACGAACCGGACTTATTCCTAAGAACTCTTTCTTTCTTATCCAAAATTTGTACTAGTTGCTCTACAAAAGATAAATCTGGCTGAATCTCGATTGGCTCATATTCTATCACTTGATTCGAATCAGGCAAATAACGCTTTAATATTGATATATGGAACACGTTGTGAATATGCTGCATGTGAGGTGGTAACGCTAACTCGTAAGCAACCTTTCCCACACGCCTCAAAATCTCAAAAGGGCCAACATAACGCGGACTCAGCTTTCCTTTCTTCCCAAATCTTGATAAACCCTTCCAAGGTGAAACCTTCAATAGCACTGCCTCGCCAACTTCAAATTCCATGTCCTTTCTGGTAGGATCAGTATATTTGCGTTGACGATCTTGAGCTGCTACTAATCGTTTTCGAATGAGTTCTATTTTCTCTTTCGTCTGTTGGATCAATTCTGGACCCAAAATCTTTCTCTCACCAACTTTTTCCCAATATATTGGAGATCCATCTTCTCCCGTACAAAGCTTCGTAAGGCGGCATCCCAATACTGGCATGATAACTATTCTTATAGGAGAATTCAACTACTCATATTAAGCTTCGTTCTGAGACAATCTTGAAAACTTCTCCAAAATCTTGAATTAAATCGAGGTTCTCTGTCTAAAACTATGGATACTGGAACCCCATGTTGTGTCATAATTTCCTTCAGATATACCCGAACCAATTTATCCATTGAGAATCTCTCGTTGATAGGAAGAAAATGCACTGACTTCGTCAATCTGTCAATTATAACCCAAATAGCATCATGAATTGCCCTGGTCCTCGGTAATCAAACTATAAAATCCATCGCGATATGTTCCCACTTCCATTCTGGAATGTCCAATGGCTGTATCAGTCCACTGGGTCTTTGATGTTCCTCTTTTACTCGCTGGCAAGTGTAACACTTGATTACCCATTTTGCAATTTCCTTCTTCATATTTGGCGACTAAAAGTTTCCTCTTAAATCTCTGTACATCTTTGTACTCCCGGGATGAATCGAATATCTGGAGTTGTGAGCGTCTCGAAGAATTTCATCTTTCAGCTCGGCTATATTGGGTATCCATATTCTGGAAGAAAATCTTAATATCCCTTTATCATCCTTTTGACTCCCTATCTCTTCTCCTGTCAAACTGTCTCATTCGTGGCTTATTACTTCTTCCTGACATCTTCTTATCTTCTCTAATAGTTCTGGTTGAAAAGACATTGCACATAACACCTTTGTAGACATACTTGGGATACTGACCTCTATTTCAAGATTCTCAAACTCCTTGATCAATTCCTTGGATGAAGTGATCATATTCAACCTTTCTTTTCTGCTCAATGTGTCGGCCACCATATTTGCTTTACCGGGATAATAGTTGATGGTACAATCGTAGTCTTTGATCAATTTTAACCATCTTCTCTGCCTCATGTTCAATTCCTTTTGGGTGAAAATATACTTCAAACTCTTGTGGTCCGTGTAGCTCTCACACTTTCCCCCATATAGGTAATTCCTCCATATCTTCAATGCAAATACTACAACTGCTAATTCCAAATCATATGTTGGATACTTCTCTTCATGTGGTTTCAACTGTCTTGAAGCGTAGGCTATCACGTTGTCGTGCTGCATCAAAACACATCCCAATCCTTTGTATGACGCGTCACTGTAGATCACAAAGTTTCATTGATCATCTGGTAAGACTAGCACTGGTGAAGATACTAATCTATCCTTTAATTCATGGAAACTTTCTTCGCACATCTCGTCCCATTCAAATTTCTGGTTCTTCCCGGTGAGCTTTGCAACGACGTAGCTATCTTCGCAAAATCTTGCACGAATCTTCTGTAGTAACCTGCCTATCCCATGGAACTTCGTACTTCCGTTAGTGTCTTTGGTCTCTCCCAGTTGATTATGGCTTCAATCTTTGCTGGATCCACTTCCACTCCTTTATTGCTAATCACGTGCCCAAGAAATCGTACTTCTTTTAACCAAAATTCACACTTGGAAAATTTTGCATATAATTTCTCCTGTCGCACTATCTCAAGAACAATCCTTAAATGTTTGCATTCTTTTCTTCTATTTTGGAATAGATCAAAATGTCGTCTATAAACACGATCACAAATCTATCCAAGTACTTCTTTAATACTCGATTCATTAGATCCATAAAAGATGCTGGTGCGTTGGTTAATCCAAATACCATCACTAGAAACTCATAATGCCCATATCTGGTTCTGAATGCGGTCTTCGGAATATCTTCTGGCTTGATATCCAGTTGATGATATCCGGATCTTAAATCAATTTTAGAAAACCATACAGCGCCTCTTAATTGGTCAAATAAATCATCGATCCTTAGTAACAGGTACTTGTTCTTAATGGTCAGCTTATTCAATTCCCGATAGTCAATGCATAGTCTCATACTCCCGTCCTTCTTCTTGACAAACAGTACTGGTGCATCCCACGGGGATACACTGGGTCATATAACTCCTTTCTCCAAAAGATCTTGTAACTGAGATGCCAATTCCTTCATCTCCATTGGTGCCATCCGGTACGGAGCTTTAGAAACTGGTTCTGTTCCGGGTGCTAGATCAATTGTAAACTCAATTTCTCTGTCGGGAGGTAATCCTGGAAGATCATCTAGAAAGACATCTGAAAACTCAATGACAACTAGATTTGCCTCTAGTACTGGAACTTCCTTGCTGATGTCTATCACATGGGCCAAATACGCTTCACAATTCTGACGCAATAACTTCTTCACTTGAGCTATCGTCAAGAACTTCTTCTCTTGCTTATTCTCTCGAAATATCACCCTCTTTATATTATCCAAGATCTGAAGTCTTACTTTCCTATTCTTATAATCAATATGAGTGTTATTCTCTAACAACCAATCCATTCCTAAGATAACATCAAATTCTCCCAACTTAAAAGGTATTAAGTTAGCATAGAAATGATGTTCTCCTATCTCAATGTCGCACCTCGAGCACACTCGGTCGACGGGAACTTGATCCTTATTAGATAACTCTATCATTAATGCTTTCCTATCAAATTAACTTCGCAATATAGTTTATCGACAAAACTTTGAGAAATAAATGACCTTGTAGCTCCAGAATCAAATAAAACTTTAGCATCTACGGAGTTGACTGAAATCGTACCTGCAACCACATCAGAACTCTGAATAGCATCCTACATAGTCATATTGAATGTCCGAGCCTTTGGATGATTCTTTGATGGTGCCCCCTTAATCCTTGGCACACCCTGAGAGGATTGTCCTATGACATGCGGTACATTTGCACCCTTGCTTGCTCTTTACAGTTGTTGGCGTAATGACCTGTCTTCCCGCATCGGAAACATGTAACTTCGGGCATCTGATTGTGACACTTATATGCATGATGTCCCTTCATATTGCACTTGTGGCACATAGAATTAGCTTTATAAACCCCAAAGTGTTTTCTGCCACAAAACTTAGAATCTGGCATTGGTGGACGATTGGGCCTCTGCTGATTTGAATTTTCAAAATGGTTGCCTTGTCCTCCATTTCCTGATTGTGGTCTCTTGAATCTCCAATCCCTATTACCCTGAAATCCTGGCCTTTTGTTGAAACGGCCCTGAAACTTACCTTGCTGCTGACCTCCTTCATAGGTTTCTATTTTCCTTTTCTTCCCATCCTTTCCTTTCTGAGACATGTCACTCCTACTTTCAATCACCATTGATTTTTGAACCACTGCCACATATGAAGTCAACTCAAACATGGCCACCCTATTCTGAATCCAAAATTTTAATCCCTGTTCAAATCTTCTGGCCTTCTTTACTTTAGCTTCTTTATTAGCTATATTTTACTAATAATTGCCAATTTGCTATTATTTACTTTAGAGATTACCGTGATGAAGCCTTGCATTATTTCTTCTAATAGCTTTTTTATACAACTCAACACTTAATTAATATAATATATATTTTACTAATTAAAAAATCAAATAAATATATCTGGGTATTAAAGTATGGCCATGTCTTTTAATGGTCATATAAACAGGGAAATGGTGATAACTTAAGTAAGATTTTATGATGGTATTGTTGTTTAATCATAGAAACTTTCTTGTGATTGTCGTGAGAATACAAAAATCAATAATGATACATGTATAGTCTTCAAAACATGTTGGATGCATCTATCATCTAAGTAAGAAAAAATGATCTTTTGATGTTTGTATGTAGAATTGGAGCATGCTACGGAGTATTTGTAAGCGTCCTTGCAAGCACGAGTTTTGTTGGATATGCCTAGGACCATGAAATACACATGATCCTAAGGCGTGTAACAGTTATTAGGAGACTGTGAAGAGAGGAGAATCTGATTTTGTTAGGCTTAGAGCATCGGATCAGGAATATATCAAGAGATATGCTCATTATTATAAAAGGTGGGCTGTAACTGAAAAGTCAAGAGAGAAAGAATTAGCAGATCAAAGCGAGATAAAAAATAAGAAACTTCGGAAATGCGAGAAAAAGCATTGTCAGCGAGGAGAACACTTAAGCTTTATTACGGAAGCTTGGGAGTAGATTTTTCAATGAAGGCGAGTGTTAAAATGGACTTATATTTATGGATATTTTGTTCCACCAGAAGCATATACGAAAACATAACTATTTGAGTAACTACAAGGTAACGCCGAGGTGGCTTTAGAAAGGCTCTATGATTACGCAGAGTATAAGCTACAAAAATACTATAGGGATGAGGCTAACTCAGAAGAATTTAATAAAGTTTTTCATAAGGAGCTTACAAATTTAACTAAGGTAACTTGAAGATATTTTTCGAACTTTCTCAAAGGATTAGAAAATGGGCTATCTGAAGTTGATGTTATTCCAGTGAAAGAAAATCATGTCCAATTGACAGACGCCTAGCAGTGTTAATACTGTACTGCCCTAAATGATTGTGACCATAACATGTGCTAAGAGTGCCTGGTGCCTAAAGGGGGATAAAATAAAGACACCATTCTAGAATTTTGAGGTAAAAGTTTCGTCAAGGCAGCGAGGTAATTTTTTTCTTATTTTTCAAGTCATCTTAATTTAAGAGATTTAGTTAGTAGTTTCTACTACTTGGTTTGTAAGTGAACTGGTTTCGTTTTTACCTTAAATTTTCTTATTTCTTAGATTTTTCTTTCCTTATGGTGGACAATTCCTATATTTTAATGTTTGTTTGATTGGAATGTGAATGTAGTAGAATTTCTATGAATTGCTTTTAAGTCTTCTACATCTCATATGAAAGTGGAGAACTACTTATAGAATTATAGTATTCTGTGATACGCTGATCAATGAAAAATAAATTAAAATAGTCGGGAGAAAGGGGAATTCCGAGAATTAAACTCGGAACCTCTCGCGCCCTAAGCGAGAATCATGCAATTAGACTAAATGCCATCATGGGTGCAAACTAAAAAATAGTATAGAACATATATATCGCCCCCAAAAGCATAAAAAGTAACATAAAAAGATTTAAAGAATCCCATTATCTGGTTTTTGTCTTTAATCCTAAGAGTTTATGTTGGAGAGCATTAATTTGGTAGCAAACAACATTAATTTGTTAGCAAACACCTGCCCAGCTGTCTTTCCTTTTTAGACGATTATTGGACAAACTATTTTAAAGTATTCATTATGGTTTCTCTTGTAATTCACTGGAACGACAGTTACCTCCTACCTCTTTGTTTCTAACCGTTGGCTGTGGCCTGGGGGTCAAGCATATTAGGAGCTAAAATATTATCATAAATTACAATTGAATATAGACATTATGAAATTGATTTTTGATGAGAGTGAAAGAGCTGCAAACGTCCATCATATCTCGAACCATAAATGGATAAAGCTACCAATCCACTTCGAACACGTTCATCTAATACAAACAGAAACATCCTCAGACTACAGATGTCCAATTCCCTACTCAAAATTCAAATTATTATACATATAAATGGCGACATACTATTATATCATATTTGTTTAGTCTTAAATGAAATCCATCAATTTCGTATTCCTTTTTATTATTAAATTTCATATCCAGGCTGGCTACAAAATGTAGACATAATTCAAAGTACAAAGGAATATAGGCAAAAATAGAAAGGAATATACGCAAGGTTGTTAAACAAAGTGAAGAATCCATAACATAATGTTATATAATTTATGCATTCAGTTACATATATGTTCTTCTTTGACGCTTCAACCAATTGTTTTAGAGAAAATTATACATGGACCATAATTATAAATTGGTCTTGGTTGCTTCCATGGATTACACTGAAGGCTAGAGCAAGACTAAACCCATGTAGGTTGTGCAGACTGCTTCTCCATTGGTGCCATCACAACACTTGCAAATCAATCCGAGCATTCCCTAATATTTACTCTGGTTTACTTACAGGCATATCACCATCATGAAATAAAAATTTCAATCCCGTGCAACTCCCAGTGTTATATAGTATCAGACACCCCAATTCACTGTAATATATTGACGCGTGGATAATCGATGTAAAATATTCTCATTTGACATGTAATCATTTTAAACTAGTATTTACGAGTCACTTGTGGTGATATTATAGTACATCCTGACCACATTCAAATAGTGGTTTGTAAGACTTCTATACCATATTAGAATGTCGTAAAGCTATATTCTTTAGTATCAAAAGTAAAACTTGTTATCAGGTACTCCACTATTACATGTCAATTGAAAATTTATAAAACCCGTTACACACACATTAGCGGATGGGAATGGACTTACTGGTGTGAGATACTAGATAACATATAGGCGACAAAGAGATTGGATGATTTTCCAAAGACCTCTTCATCAACTGAAAAATCGATTGTAACAAAAGTACTTAATAACCACATTAACAAAATTAGCTAATTATTTTTTACCAATGATACATATTTATATTAGAAACTAAAGTATGATAAATCATCACTTCAATATTTAAATTTTGATATAGTGATGTATCACTGGTACCCAACTATTATATTCACCAATGAATATAAACATAAATGATTAAAATTAATAAATAGAAAATAAAAATTATGGCAAAAAGACTTTGCAATCCCATCTCCCATATGGTCACGATCAGATTAGCTAAGTTTCCAAATTATTGAAACAACTCATTGCATTCACAAATCCTCAATAATATAACTAACCAAAAATATAAAAGAAAATTGTATCACTAATTTTCTTCAATTAATATGCATTTCTATTTCTATGAAAACAATTGTTAAAAAAAGAAATCTATATAATCTAAGGATTGTTCATGAAACATCATTATCTTAAAAAAATTAATTTCAATATAATGATGTACCATGAACATCCTCAAATTATATGGATTTGATAAACTATAACACATTTTTGTTTTAAAATTTAAATATTTTTACACTATCATTATATGAGAGGTTTTCTTACAATCATTCTATACAAGAATACATAAAAAAGGACACTCTTTGATTTGTAATTAGTGTATAGGAACATAAATTGTGCACGTTTAGATTGTGCATGTATTTATAGTAGAATACAGGGATATGAAAAAAATAAGTCAATAACATTACCATTAATTTCAAAGTATAACCTACGTTTACAGTTGGATAACATCCCCCAAATACAAATTTCATAAATACTCATTTAATTTGTGATATCTAAAAAATAAAGAATAATTTTTTACATATGTTTATATAGGGGTGAGTTCTATGGAGTCCACCTTTTTATCGGAGTCCTCGGAGTCCATCTACGTTCTGCAAATAAAATATATTGTAAAACGTGTTATTTTGCAAAACATGTTACACAAATAGCATAACTTCAACAAAATCATGCAAATCTCATATATTTACGGTACAATATGTATGTTCTGCAATATGTTCTGCAATATGAACATTTATGTTCTGCAAACTAAATATGTTTTGTAGAATATATATTTTTGCAATGTTCTGCTTGTAAAATGTATGCAATCTACAAGATTTTTGATAGAATAGTGATGTTTGTCGAAAAATAATATGTTTTGCAATATTTTAAGCTATATTTTACTTGCAGAACATATATGGACTCCGAGGACTCCAATTAAAGGTGGACTCCATAGAATTGGACTTTTTTGTTATGACAATAATATGTAAGACGCATTTTTATTAAATAATATGTAATTTTAATTGATGAGAGGTATATATATATATATATTTAAATAAAAAAATTATTCGAATAGAATGCACCATGCATAATATACTTATTTTTTTGATGTTAGGTAGAATGTAACTTAACAACCATATAAAACACACTTTTTTAAATATTATGCAATTTTGGATAGTAAGAGATATTATATCCAAAAATATATTGTTTTAGTAGTAAGGGGCACTTTTTTTTTTACAAAAAGGATAAGGACAAATATTAAAGAAATAGTAATATATGTATATATATATTTGTCGATAATATATTTATAAAGTGAAACAATAATTTTTAGATTATTAAGATATATGCATACTCATAATTTATTGGTGGTTTACCAAAAGGATATATGGTCTTTTTGAAACTCAACTATACACATATGGGATTTTTTGAAACTGGGCTATACAAGTGTCCGTGATCCAAGGGTCAATGACTAATTATTAATTGGCTCAATAAAATATTATTTTAATCTCTTTAGAAATAAATTGAATGGACCTCTAAGTTTGCAAAGTTGTTTAATTAAAACTTGGATATCTTTTAATTGTGAATAAATTAAGATTTGAATGTTATTTAAACATATATTTATGACGGTGAAGCCACAAAATTTAACTGCATCAAGTCACCGATGCCAATATTCTACAAAAGTTGCAGTCATATGCCTCCAATAATTGGATGCTCTCTAACATTTTGAAGGCTTAATCAATCAATGATACTATAACTATTTACTTGTCAAGCTTCTTTCACTTTTTTACTAGCTATATTTTACTAATCATTGCCAATTTGCTATTATTTACTTTAAAGATTACCGTGATGAAGCCTTGTATTATTTCTTCTAATAGCTTTTTTTATACAACTTAAAACTTAATTAATATAATATATATTTTACTAATTAGAAAATCAAATAAATATATATGGGTATTAAAGTATGGCCAAGTCTTTTAATGGTCATATATAAAGGGAAATGGTGACAACTTATGTAAGATTTTATAATGGCATTGTTGTTTAATCATTGATACGTATTAGATACGTTCTTGTGATTGTCCTGAGAATACATAAATCAATAATGATACAAGTGTAGTCTCATAGACTCTAAAAATTCTATAAACATATAATTCTCTAAGATAGAGACAAGGACCATAATCATCATATATAATTATCGAGATTAAAACCGAAGACGGAAGCGTACCTGAATCTATAAGGCTATAATTGTAATGATATTTGAATCTGAATAATATTCTTGATTATTGTCTTCCTCAACCAAGTACTCCTTAGGGTTTTCTCAATGGCTCTCTCTAATGGTAGAAGAGCACTTGATATATTGGGAAATATAACCCTTTTGTATACCACCTAATTAAATCTCTCATTATAATTTAATTGGGCCTGGTATTAACTATCCACTTATTAGGTTCATAAAATAAATTAAATATAATCGGGTTTCTTATTTGATCACTTAATTTAACCCAATTTAATAAATAGGAAATATAATTGATATATTTATATGTAACCCATAAAATAATTATTATTATTAAAAATAATAAAAACAATCTCCCACTTGGGCTTTATATGAATCCATAATGAATTATACAAAACTTTAGTGGACAACTTTATACTATTTATCGTCCTTAGATTTTACCAAAACAATTTGGTCCGTCTACTATATATGTATGAGATTCTGGCGGCATTCATCACAAAATGTATGTGACTAAACCTTCGAGGGTCACCACACAAATATATTCAACAATATGAATCAATGCATGGATAAGTGGCATGGAAATTACATGTAATGTGATCTATATAATATCTATTTCCAACTAGTCCTTAGGCAATCTTTAACGAGATTGATCCAATTTTCTCAACTCAATGTTAAACCACAATAAGAAAATTGAACAAAAGTAGAGTGACATTTAATAAAATTCCATCAACTATATTTTATAGAACATAAACAACTCAATATTCATTACATAAAACACCAAAATACAAACTCCCACTAAACTAAAGTAGCACATAAGGTAACACCCATATGAGCAGTATGCTCGTAAAAGACCTTAGGTGTTAACGCCATAGTGAGCGGATCAACAATCATGGAGTTAGTGCCAATGTGTTCTATCGAAATCTGTCCACTCTGAATCTTTTCTTCAACAACTAGGAACTTAATATCTATATATTTTGCATCTGTAGTGCTCCAATTATTGTTTCAATACTCCACTACTGATTTATTATCACAAAATATCTTTAATGGTCTTTCAACACCATCAAGGATACGCAAACCAGTGACAAAGTTTCGCAGCCATAAAGCTTGTTGGATGCCACAAAAAATGCTATATATTCTGCAACCATGGTGGATGAAGCTATGAGCATCTGTTTGGCAGAACTCCATGAAATCGCTTCATCAGCCAGTAGATAAACATAGCCCGAAGTAGATTTTCTTTAATCTCGACATCCTCCAAAGTCAAAATCTGAATATCCAATGATTTTTAGATGATCTGATTTCCTGTATGTGAGCATATAGTCTTTTGTTTTCTTTAAATACCTTAAGACTCATTTCACTGCTTTCCATTGCTCCATTCCCGGATTACATAAATATCTTCCCAACATTCCAACAATGAATGCTATGTCAGGACGAGTACAAACAATACAAGAAAATAGAGTTAATTACAACTGATGCAATTTCGACCGCAGGCGATCGAAACGGTTTGGCACGGCTAAATTCGACTGACCCCGGTCGAAATCTAATAGTCGAATATTATTGGTCGAATTTACAAATAAATTCAACTTCAACCAGTTGAAATAAAAACAGTCGAATTTAAATCGGTCATATTTAGAGTAAAATTCGACCGGAAAAAATTCGGTCAAATTTATAAATGGTGGGAAAAAAAAGCGGGAAGTTTCCCGCCAAATTATTTTTTTCCATTTACTAAATTCGACCGCAAACAATCGAAATTTATTTTTGAATTTTAGCGGGAAATTTCCTTCCGAATTTAGTTTACAGCGGGAAACTTTATTAAACTGAATGTGGTTGAATTTAGTGAAATACTATATTCGACCGCTAGCAGTAGTATATCAAATTCAACTTTAACTAGTTGAAATAAAATGGTCGAATTTAAATCGGTCGTATTTAAAGTAAAATTCGACCGAAAAAATATTCGGTCAAAAAAATGACTAAAGGAAAAAAGTGAGAATTTTCTCACCAAATAAAATTTAATATAATTTACTAAATTCGACTGTAGGCAATCGAAATATGTTTTTAATTTGGCGGGAAATTTCCCTCATTTCCCCCCGAAATTTTATACCAGGCGGGAAACTTTGCTCGACAGAATTCGGTTAAATTTACTAAAATGCTAAATTCGACTGAAAGCGGTAAAAAAAGAAATTCGGCTGAAAAAGGTGGAAACTGAAATTCGACCGATTTACATCGTTTTTAGCCTTGTCATAAATTCAACTGTATTCCATTGAATTTAGGAGTTCATTTTAGAAACCCTACTGCCTCTTTCTATCCAGTAGCCGTATTTCTCATCTTCCCACCCCCAATTTCATCATTTTCTCTCCTTTTTCATCAAATCCATTCATGTGATCATCATTCTTTTTCAAGTAAGTTTAATTTTAAAGCTTTCATATATTTTTATGTTCATTAAATTCTATATGTGATTATTATTATTGTCTTGATTTCTTCAATTATTTATGTGTTTATGTAATGATTTGAGTAACTTGAATTTGTTGCTAAAATTAACTTGGTTGTTGTTTATTAAGCTTAGAATATTTGGATAATTAGTAAAATAAGTTTATAATTTTGATTTGTTAGTTGTTGTTTACTTTTTTATGTCTAGCAATGCATTCACCTAATATCAATGTGTGGTTATTTATAGATGGAATCCGATCGTAGTTGGATAGGTCGTAGTCGATTTAATGAAGCAAAATACATACCGGAAGAATATAAAGTTGGTGTGCATAATTTCATTAATTTTGCTATTGAGCATCTTGAAGAAGAAAATAATGGCCTTATAAGATGTTCGTGCAAAGATTGTCGTTATATATACTACAAGCATCCTAGTACCGTGAAAATACATTTATATCGACATGGTATCATGCAATGGTATATTAGATGGGATTGTCACGGGGAGAAAGAAATGTTATGGAACGAGGCCGGAACAAGTTCTATTAACACGGGATGCAAAGATGATGATATGCATGATGCACATGATGATGCCTTCGAAGATTGTGAGGATTTTGAGGAAGAACCGAATGAAATAGCAAAACAATTTTACAAGATGGTGAATACTGCATCAGAACCAATTTATCCGAACAATGCCAATCTTATAACGCTGGAGTTTGTAATGAAGCTGCTTCATTGGAAAAACAAGCATAATTTTAGTAACAATGGTTTTGATGACTTGCTTCGCCTCATTGGATCAGTACTGCCTGATGATCATAAATTGCCTGAGAATTACTACACCGTGCGAAAGATGATTAAAGGATTGAATATGGAGTATAAAAAGATTGAAGCTTGTGAGAATGAGAGTATGTTATTTTACAAGGAACATAGCAAAAAGACAAAGTATGATATAAGCAAAGAAGACCGATACAAAGTGTAAAAAGATCCTAAAAAACAAAAGATCCCTCGGAAAATCTTGCGTTACTTTCCTATTACCATGAGATTGCAGCGTTTATTCATGGTGGAGAAGACTGCAAAATGTATGAGATGGCACCATGATAGAATTGCAGTTGAAGGTGAATTAAGTCACCCAGCAGATGGAGATGAATGGAAACAATTTGATCGGAGATTTCAAAGATTTTCAAAAGAGATTCGGAATGTCAGACTCGGGCTCTCTACTGATGGATTTGACCCCTTTCGGGATAAGCACGCTAGGGAGTATACAGTATGGCCTGTGGTGGTTATTGTGTACAACCTTCCCCCATCTATGTGTACTAAGGCTCCATACATGTTTATGCCTCTTCTCATTCCTGGACCAACGGCTCCAACAAAAGACTTACATGTTTATCTCAATCCATTAATTGATGAATTAAAATTGTTGTGGCATACTGGAGTGGAAATATATGACATGTTCTCACGTATAAATTTTATGATGAAGGCGGCACTTGCCATGCTTAGTGGGTGGTCCACTAAAGGTAAGTTGGCATGTCCAGTTTGCATGGGAGAGGTCAAAGGTAAGCAACTCAAACATGGTGGTAAAACAACATTTTATGGAACTGCTCGGTATTTTTTGGAGCCAGATGATCCTTTCAGAAGGAGTATGAGATTTGGAAGAGTTGAGACACGATCAGTTTGTGCTCGACATTCAGGGTCACGTGCAAAGGTCATGTATGAGCAAATACAGTTTCCCTCACCGGGAAAGTCATCGAAGAAAAAACCAAAAGATTATGGTGTGACACATAATTGGACTCACAGTTCTCCATTTTTTGAGCTTCCATATTGGGAGACACTCAGCCTTCGTCATAACATTGACATTATGCACACCGAAAAGAATGTATTTGACAATATTTTCTACACAATTCTTGATGATTCGAAGAAGTCTAAAGATAAAACCAAATCAAGAAAGGATTGTCAAGAGTTAGGTGTACACCGTGAGTTGTGGATTCAAGATAATGTTATAAAACCACATGCACCATATGTACTTTCGAGTGAACAAGTTCAAAAGTTGTATATATGGATAGTCTTATTGAAACTCCCAGACGGGTATGCCTCAAACATATCTAGGTGTGTGAATTGGAAGAAAAATTGCATTCATTAGAAATAAAGCTCGAGCGCAGGGTTCAATGGCACAACGCTACATTGAGGAAGAATGTGTACACTTTTGTACGTTATATTTTGATTCTAAGAATGGATTGATGCATAATCAATTACGTCAAAATGAGGCCCCTTAAATGTTTCATAATGCCAATTTTTTAGAAGTTTACACATATCCGACACATCCTAGTCTACGAACTAGAGATAGAATCTTGAGTTGTGATGAATATGAACTCGTGGCATACTATGTACTTATTAATT
The DNA here is from genome assembly GCF_009905375.1 of Apium graveolens. NCBI lineage: Eukaryota > Viridiplantae > Streptophyta > Magnoliopsida > Apiales > Apiaceae > Apium > Apium graveolens. Next base: position 192,120,008 of record NC_133656.1, on the reverse strand, counting down.
CGCCGGAGGTTGAAAAGTACTTGAGGTAAGTTATTTTAAAATAACTTCTTTTTTAAAATTACTTTAGTTCAAAATGTGATGTTTTTATTATTTAACTTGATTATGTAGGGGTTTTTAAAAGTTGGTACAACGACAATACCCACATTCGAATGATGCGGAAAAGGAACAATTTCAAAAAGAACAATTTAAAGATTGGCTCGAAAGAAGGGTATGCGTTATAATTTATATACACACACATACACAAATTTTCCTCATATTATATTTCTCACATATGTTATTAGGTACAAGATGACGAAGAGCTCAACAAGAAATTTATAGACCTAATAAGAGGTCCGTTGTATAAAGTGGAGTCTTATAAAGCATGCAAGTGCAATGGTTACAAATTTCATTGTGTAAATGCTAATGAGCTCACTTCACCAAATTCCGGTGTTGTTGTCATTGGTGGGAAATTTAATTATTTTTCTTAATATCTATCTTGTATTTTTCTTTACCAATTGTTTTCCAATTTAATACATTTTATTTCTAGGGACTTCTTACGAAGAACATTATGGTAACTACTATGGAAGGATAGAATAAATTTTAAAACTCTTTTATCAAAATGGGCATCAAGTGATCGTCTTCAAATGTCATTGGTTTGATCACACGACACATGTGAATGTCGATAAACACCGGATGACTACCGTAGATGTTAAATCAAAACTAAATGCCGAAGACATGTTTGTGTTGGCTAGCCAAGCTCATCAAGTATACTATGTACCAAACATTTCTAATACAAAATCATCATGGTACACGGTTTTAACAACAAAGAGGCGACTAGTTGATGAAAGTGCACTACTAGAAAAAAGACCTTAGACATCGGTTTTTAACCGATGTCTATGTAAAAAATGTATGATGTCTTCGCGACTGATGTTAAATGTATTTTCTCATAGACATCGGTTAAAAACCGATGTCTATGTAATATTACACATCATTTCTGAAAAATTTCTGATATCTAATTCACATTGATGTTATATAATTGTTTAATGTCAAGTTCAGAAATGTAATATTAGGACGATTAGGCCTGTTTAAAACTATAACACACAATCAATATTTATAAAATAACATCGGTTAAAAATAAAAAACCGATGTCTATATATTATTAGACATCGATCATTTTCTAAGTACCCGATGTCAATGTTGATAATAGACATCGATCATTTTCTAAGTACCCGATGTCAATGTTGATAATAGACATCGGTTGTTTTCTAAAAAACCGATGTTAGTATGATAAATAGATATCGGGTGTTTAATTTTAAATCGATGTTATTACCCTATTTTCATGTGCTAATATTCCTTTATTAACATCGAATATTTTATTTTTCTGATGTCTTTGTGATTTTAAGACATTGCTTTTATATGTGTACACTGATGTTATTTATGATTTTTTTAACATCGGTTTTAATAACAATGTGATGTCTGTTTCTATTATAATTAAACTGAGCATCTCTGTTTTTGCATGAACCAGAAAACTCCATATGGTAAAATCCAATCAACCAACAATTTTCCATCCAACCAACCAACAATTTTCACCCCATCAACCAACAATTAACCCAGATTCAACCAACAACAGTTTTTATCCAATCAACAACCTAAAACATCTACTAGAAAATTCAGAACATCTACATTAACCAACCAACAACAAATATATAGCAAAAATAGTTCTAACACATTGTCAAACACGCATCTTACAAATTCGATCATCAAGTACATTATGAAACCAGAATTTACAGTAGCGAGGCAAGGAAATTTACAATCTACATTTTGTCTTAAATGAAGTCGATAACATCACAGCGAACCTGGTCTAGCTCCTCTAGAGTGTAAGACTTGCGAGTCTTGGCCGCCCACTAAAAATTGAGTAAACCGAAAAGGGAAATCATAAAAAAAATGCATCTAAAATGCCACATTCAGTCATACAAAAATGAATGTACGGACCTTAGAAGTAAAAGAAATTTCCCTATCCTCAATAATTTCCTTCATGTACCTCATGACCACATAACCACATTCAACCCCACCAGGCTGTTTCGGGGATCCCTGTTAAGATAAAAAAAACTGGCTTTACAAACTGATTAAATCAAGATTACTGTCGTACTATAAAAATTATAATATAAATTACTTACTACAAGATTCTTGATTTTAGGAGCTTTGTTACCCCTTCCTGTTTGAGAATTAACTTGTTTTATTGTCCTGCATATTATAATGACACGGTGTCAAGAGTCATATTTCGAATACAAGAAATAAATGAAAACAACCTAAAAAATAAAAGGAATAATGTTACTCTGATAAAGCTTTTTCTAAATCATCAAAATGAGTTGGATGAGGAAAAGGATTGAGAATGTAAATGTCGCCATCCCATATTACGACCAGAATCCAGTGACAACTGTATTATTATAAATTTACACAAGTCAGATATTTTAAAAAATAGCCTAAAAACCTAAAAGAAAATTAAATTAATAGATTACAATATGCATTTAAAAATACTTACTGATGATTATGTGGCAGGAAGAATATGTGATTTTGATTACCCTCTTTCAACCGACTACCAACATTTCGTTAAAAATCAGCATTCAAATTAAAGTTGGCGCCAGGATCAAAAAATCCATACAGGACCACATCATCATTCTTGCGAACCCTCTTAATTGTACTATGCAAGTGCCTATACATATGTGGGAGAAATTAAAATTACTAGCAGACCAGTTGTGCGATAATTCAAACAGAACCTATAACCACGAAAATAAATTACTTACGCCATATACGCAGATATCGCAGCTTGTCCAATCATGTCAAACTCTAACAATGCTTTTAAATTCTCATGCAATATATATATTATCTTCTCAACTCCAAACACATCAGAATCACATAGAATATGGATCGATTCCCCGCTGGCTTTCATAAATGTCGTAGCATGTTTGTACAATACCTTGTATTGGCGTGGCACTTTCTTGCTGACCTTGACGTGAGTGAACTCTTGTTGAATTTTATGCACCTCACCCTTGTTCTTTGACTGCGACACATCTCTTTTCTTTTTCTACAAAAAAAAGAAAGAATATAAGTAGACATGTATTCACCTAATTAACCCCTAGTTTTCAAATTTTATACAACTTTAGCAACCAACAAGCACATGTAAATACCACAATTGTCCGTAGGCTGATTAAATTTCGAGGCCATGCCAAGTGTGAACCAACGGCTTCACGAACATGTTCAATTTCACCAGGTATAGGCACGGGAACTAAAGCATCTGGTTGGATATGTCCATCAACCGACACACGAGCATGTCCAGGCTTCAGGGGCACTCCATGAACCGAAACATTCATTTCATCATCTTCGAAAACAGTACCAAAAGTAACCTTATTTTCGATGCTATCCACCGAAAGCTCACAAATTTGTGGACCCTATAATTGTAAGGAGTAAATTATATAATTACTCTACAATTTGAAGAACCATATAATTACAATAATATTTGTGAAATATACCTTCTTTTCTGATGGAGGGGGTTGATCATAAGCAAGACAATCATCATTCACCAATATTTCTTTTGCTTTTGGTTCTCCTTCAACTGGTTGGCAACTTGCTCTCTCCAAAAAATTCGGAGACTGCTGATTAGATCCTGTAAACAATGACTTGAGCTAAGCCATTTCCCACCTTGTTCTTACCAACTCCTCCTGTAGCACTCTATCACGGGTCAACAACTCCGCCTTGGTAATTGCAGGTTTTCTCTCTTTCGGCAGATTAAAGAACATTTTTGGGGTGACAAAACCTCCAACTCCTCGAACCCTGCCTGAATGCTCAGGAGTTCCGAGTGCCGTAGTCAACACATCATCAGTTCCAGATGGTACGAATTCACCCTTCTCCTTCTTTTCGAGTAATTCATCCTAATGCAGATATGAATACACATCAGATCTTAGGGACATATTATGAATAATGAAGGAATAAACAAATTTCTCATTATAATCTGTTTTTCTCGATTAAATGCAGTTTTTTTCATAATTTTTTGGAGGCCTCTTCAGTTTCTTCTTTTTTTCAGCATATGGCATCACGTGTTTAGTTGTTAAATCAGTTTTAAACTGTCTCCACTTCTCTCCTGCAGACTTAAGCATCATAGCCTCACTTTCCGGAGGAACTTTAAATGTACCCTATGGACAATAAAATAAACAAGTTTATAAGGCTTATATAGTAGTACTAAAAATAAGTTGTGTGTGTCAACTATAATTTAATACCTTAATATCAAGCCATAATTTATCTTTCAATTCCCGATCCACATTTGGCCAGCTGTCAACGTCGATAGGAATCATAGTTCTTGCCAGGTGCCCTATGTAGGACTGTAAGGTACACCTAGTATCTCCGACAGGAACTCCAAACTCATTGTATCTGATTTTAAATTTCTTGCCCTAGGCCTTCCTTACCAATACTTTTTTAAGAGAGGAAACACCTCGTGCAGCTCCCAACCTTCTTTTCGCAGAATTAGAATTAGTTGTTGTTTCTTATTCAGACTGTTGCTTTTCAGTTTGAGGTTCACTTGGTGCTTGTCCATCCTGATCACAGTGCTCTTCAACCTCCTGATCACAATGTTTTTCGACCTCTTTAACTTTTTTAGATTTGCTTTTGTTGGTTCTCTTTTTCTTTGCCATTTTTGTCCTTCACTCTGAATAATAAAACAAGAAATAATTAGTCACCGAATAAATGAAACTCTACATGAATTAAAATACATTCAAAATTACATATGCATGAATAAAAATGCATTCAAAATTACAACTGGAAAATTTCAAAACAAATACAAAAACAAAATACAAAAAAATTATAAAAGAAAAATTACAAAAGAAAAATGCATTAGTCACTATAATTCATTTACTCAAAAAAATTACAAAGGAAAATTAAATATGCTGATTAAATTATAACAAGCAAAAAGTACAGAGAGCTAAATTAACAGGATCATTTTCTAACCCAAATTCCCTCAACATTAGGCCTAATACTATGCACAACATCTTCATTGGTCACATCAGAAGCAGGGATGTTAAAGCAGAAGGGAGGATGTTCCATGATCGTGTCACCCAAATCATCGTCGTTATACAACTCTTGATAGTCTCTAGTTGTGGAAGTTAACACGATCGACCAAGTAGGATCAACCAGATCTTTAATGTAAAACACCTGGTTGACTTGGTCAACAGAGACATATTTATCCTTCTTATGGCCTTGTCGATTGAAATCCACAAGTGTGAAGCCAAGATCGTCGATCTTTATGCCTTTATCATTCTCTGCCCATTTACACAAGAAGAGTGGAGCTTTGAACTCATGGTAATCCAACTCCCATACTTCCAAGATTATGCCATAAAAGGTCATATCACTCTCAATGGGGTTTAAATCTTTCGTACTGGACACCTGGACTGCCTTAACAACCACAGAAACTCCACTGTTTTGAACAACTCGCGCATCATCTCGGTCTTTCGTAAACTATCGGACTCCATTGACTGAAAAACCTTGATAAGTTAAAACAGAAAATGATGGTTTTCCAGTGAGCCATCGTATCGTCTCTGAAACAGCATCGGGATTTCCCTTCATTTCACTACTTACCTATACATAATATTATATAATAAAAAAATCCACCAGTTGCAAACTACAACTAACTATTTAAGTAGACAATACACAAAACCTACTTTTTTTTCAAACCAATCGGCAAATAGTCGATTGTGCTCTCCCATGAGCCAATGAACACTTTTTTTCTTCCCTCAATAAATTTCATCCAAATACTCCTTGTGCATTCTGAGAATATGCATAAATATTAGAAATAACCCACAAAAATTACATCTTCAAACAAATAGGACAAGTTAATAAAATAAACGTACACGATATAGGAATACACTTCATCATTGTTTTGAAGGACATGCAGATGAGCCTCATCTCGCTCTTTTTCTTCCACGACCTTTATTATCATGGCAGATAATGGACCAGATTGCTTGCCTTGCTCAACTGGAATGCCGGCAGTTGTACAAGTCTGGCTCATAAATTCTGTACAGAATTCTACTGATTCTTCTTTAAGGTAGCTTTTTGCCATACAACCTTCAGGATAATATCGGTTTCGTACGTAGCTCTTTAGCACTTTATTGAATCGTTTGAAGGTATACATCCATCTATAAAATACCGGTCCACATAAATGCACTTCTAGGACCAAGTGGACAATAAGATGTAACATTACATCAAAAAATGATGAAGGGAATATTTTTTCTAGATCGCATAAGGTTATTATTACATCTGACTGCAATTTATCGAGTTTCGAGACATCGACAACTTTGCTGCATAAAGCATTAAAAAAGAAGCACAGTCGTATGATTGTGACCCTAACATTTTTTGGGAGAACGGATCGAATGGCAACAGGGAGGAGTTATTGGAGAAGGATATGGCAGTCATGGGACTTAAGCCCGTATATCTTCAAATCAGACATGGATACACAATTTTTTATGTTTGATCCATGTCCAGAAGGAAGTTTCATAGACAAGAATGAGTTCAACATTTTCTTTTTTTCAACCTTCGACAAAGTAAAAGGGGAAGGAGGCAGATAGGTCTTCTTTTCTCCTACTTGAGGAGCTAAATCATGTCTAACACCCATATCAATCATATCACGACGTGCCGCCTCACTATCTTTTGACTTTCGCATATTTAATAACGTCCCAAGCAGATTATCACACACATTTTTCTCGATATGCATAACATCGAGACAGTGGCGAACATGATGATATTTCCAATATTCTAACTCAAAGAAAACAGATTTTTTCTTCCATGGACATTCCACCTTCTTCGACTTCTTCACCTCTTTTCCAAAACAAAAATCAATTCGTTCCTGACGCGCTAACACTTCTTCTCCGGAAAGGGGTTGACATGCGTTCCCCAACTCTTGTTGTCCGTTAAAGGCCGCCTTCTGCCTCATATAAGGGTGCTGCCTAGGCAAATAACGGCGATGACCTTAGAAGCACATCTTCCTACTGTGACTTAAATATTTAGCCACAGTATCGTCACCACAAATTGGACAACTCTTATAACCCTTATTCACGCAGCCTGACAATTTTCCATATGCTGGAAAATCATTTATAGTCCACAATAAAATTGCTTTTAGAGTGAAATATGATTTATTATAGGCGTCATAAACGTTTGGTTCACCTTCTTCCCAAAGTTTTTTCAGATCATCAATCAACGGTTGTAAATAAACGTCGATGTTATTTCCCGGCTCATGTGGACCAGGAACTAAAACTGACAACATCATGAACTTCCTTTTCATGCATAACCACGGAGGAAGATTGTACGTTACCAACACTACTGGCCAACATGTATATCGATTGACTAACCCATTAGTATGCGGGTTGATACCATCCGCTGATAAAGCCAACCTAATATTCCTAGATTCACTACCAAAGGCAGGCCACCGGTAATCGATATTCCTCCAAGAAGGAGAGTCGGTCGGATGTCGCATCTTGTCATCATTTATTCGCTGATTTGCATGCCAAGTCATGAGTTCAGCAGTAGAGGGAGATTTAAATAACCGTTTAAATCTTAGAATTATAGGAAAATACCACATGACCTTGGCTGGAACATTGACCCTAATTTGGCCATTCTTCCGTACTTTCCAACGTGACAGCTTGCAATGAGGACACTGAGAAGTATCAGAATGTATGCCCTATACAGTATATAATCATTGGGACATGAATGAATTTTTATATATACTAGACCTAAATCGAATAAAGTTTTCTTCGCTTCATATGCGTTAGGAGGCAACACATTATCTTTGGGAAGGATCGAGCCAACTGAAGAGAGCAGCTCAGTAAAGGCAGTGTCGCTAATACCAAACCTAGCTTTCCAGTTGTGCAAATTTAACATTGACTCTAACTTTGTACACTCGCTACCCTCAAACAATGGTTGTTCCGCATCAACAACAAACATCTGAAAATCATATGAATCCTTATCGTAATTACCCGAATTAAAAGCCGCTTCACAAACTTCAACAGTTTCTGATGCAACAAAGTGCTCTATAAGTTGGTCTGAAGCGGGACATGTACTACCTATAGAAGACCTAGTACTCCTAGTAGATTTTTCTTCATGCCGAATCCAATCAACATACCCCAAACTAAAACCATGATCGTAGATATGTCCCCTTATGATTTTGGTTAAGAATTTTTTAAAATTCACACATCGACCACATGGACAAGGAATTCTTTTAGGATCTTTACAATTTTCTTCAGCGAAAATTAAGAATTCTTTGACGCCAATTTCAAATTCTAAAGAATCCCTATCTTTCGATATCCACGACTTATCCATAAATGAAAATGTATGACCAGCAATCTAGCAACCTAACCACCAGATGGTCATTTCAACATCAAAGCGCGAATTAATCAATACAAGTGCACATATTCAAGTGCATATAAACAAAACCAAGAAAGTCAACATTGTTTAACTAGCATAATCAATACAAGTGCACATATTCAAGCGCGAATTAATAACAAACATGCCCTTAAAAAATTGAAAGATTTTACACAAATGACAACTAGTACATTCATGGCATCTCATCTATTAAAAGAGAACGATACACTAAATCTGATACATAAACAACAATCTAAATCAAATAATGTATACATAAATAATGATAGATCGGTTACTGGTGAATCCCTTCCTACATAATGTATACAAAAAAAGGAAAAAAGCAAACGAATAAGAATTTCTAACCTCCTTCTTGAAGTAAAATGTGCAGGCACTGTCAAATTCTGAGACTTGATGAGATAATCTGCAAATGGACAAAATCGAATTTAAAAACATACTATTACTTAAAAGTTTAAACGGACAAAAATCGGAAGATATCAACCAGAAAAGAAAAATACATGCAAATATCAAACCTAATTGATATATTTAGGCAAACCTAAATATATATACACAAGAACACAAACCTAATTTATGTTAAAAAAATGCAGATTTATGTAAATATATATACATGCATCTTTAAAACAACTCAAGAAAAAATATAAAATTAGAGTACAAACCTTATTTGGCTCAATGAATTTCAAAACCTATTCAAAAAGGAAAAAAACCCATTAAAATTTATGAACAAACCCTAATTGAACAAATGTAACCTAATCGAACATATAAACCTAAATGAACAAACATACCTGTTCAGAAATTCGGGTTTCTCGTAGATGGATTTTGATTAACTGATGGTGTTCTTCAATTTGGGGTTTAATTAAAACCTATGTACTTATTATAAACTGATATGGTGTGTGTGTGAGATAGAGAGAGATGGAAGAGAGAGAGGGAGAGAAGAACAGAGATGGAAGAGAGAGGGAAAGAGAACTAGAGAGAGTGAGCTCAGAGAGAGAGAGCAGAGAGAGTGAGAGTCAGAGAGAGAGCAGAGAGAGAGTGAGAGAGAGACAGGAAAAATAATTAGGGGGGAGAAACGGGTTTTTTTTTGGTTAAGGGGGGAATATTTGGGGAATAAGGGGGGAAAGTTTCCGCGTTTTTTGTAATTTTTTTAAGTTAACCATCGACAACGGTTGTAAAATACAACCGATGTCTATAAAACAAAGACATCAGTTATATAGAAAACTGATGTCTAACTAACGTTTTTCATTTTTGAAAAATAAGTATAGACATCGGTTATTTTCTGGACCGATGTCTAAAACAATAAGTAACATCGGTTTTAAAATAACCGATGTCTAAATGAACTTTAACATCGGTCGTCTGAGCAACCGATGTCTAAGGACCAATGTCTATTGACAGAATTCTAGTAGTGTTGTGTCAATTCAAGAAAAAACCGGGATGAATGATGATGCTTTACAAAATGAAGTGTCAAATGCTTCATCATCGCATGTTGAAAGAGTTATTATTCGTGATCCCTCAAATTTTTTTGTTGAGTTGAGAATGTTTGAAAATGACTATTCGGTAGATTACAACAATGAAGAAGAAAGTGAAAGAGATAAAGAAGATGAAGAAGAAGACGAAGACGAAGACAAAAATGAGGATGAAGATGACTTGAGCGATAATGATGATTTAGTGTAATTTATTTTAATTATTTCAATCAAATTTATGTCAAAACAATTATTTCTTTATCTAATTTTCTATAAAATTTACATTTAGCCAATTTTTTTTTTTGCTAGATGGCCAAGTATTTGTTAATTTTATTAGATGAATGATATCTTCTGTTGAATTAGTGCATAACAGAGGTTTCAACAGCTTCTGGAGAAAAAATATTTTGGTTCATTAAATTTGACCGAATGACAACGAAAAGTTTCACACGGCTAATTTCCACCAATCTCGGTAGAATTGAAATAAAATATATAAACATATTTTTTCCCATTTCTCTCACTTTCATCTCTCTCAAGCGGATGTCAATTAAAATTAGGGTTTAAGAAGGGTGAAGGAGGCGGCTATCGACTGATAAAATAAATGGCTGATGAACGCTCAAAGAATGCAATCAGGCTGATAAAAACTTCACAGGTTCATCTCTCTTTCCTTGAAATTAGGGGTTTTTACGTTTTTATAATGCGCTCTCTCTTTCACCATTCTCTTGGCTTATTTGGGGGTTATGTAATTAGTGGGGTGTACTGAGAAAAAAAACTTAATTTGATACAAATAAAAATGAAGGAGATGAACTATACCTGTGTGTAAACTATGTATATAAGCTGTGTGTCGGGAGTTACTGAATTTGTTTGTTAGATGGTTTTTGTTACTGAATGTGGAGGCGGAGGAGCTGAGGTTTCAGTTTAGTACTGTTTAAAGCCCCATCTTATTATGAAACCTAATATTAGTAGTAGTGGGCTGGGATTAAACTTTGTATTAAGCTAATTGTCTCGTTTCCTATTATATTTTTGCTATAATCTTCCCTTGGTCAAGCTTAAACCGGGGTCTGCATATTATTTGTTTGTCATTCTTGATTTTCTGTATTACTACACACTCTTTTTAATCACCCTAATCTTGAATTTTCTTCACTTAGAAATCTTGATGTTCAAGATTTTCCACTTCGTCAACCACAGCTTTCGAGACATGCTTACTAAATGACTGTTGTTAGTGTAATTAGTGATTTCCGTTAGTACTATTGCAGATGTTGATTTCAGTATTAGTATATCAACAGGGCCTATTAAAAGATGTATATCAATATGTCATTTTAAAAGACTAAAGTCTGGCCGACCTATGACTCCCCTGTGTACTGCAGATTAAGACAAATGGGACCTTGACAATTACTGTTTTGACATACTCTTTTATGTGTTTTTTAGGTGGTCTGGACTGGTCCAAACTCAAGGAAGGGAAAATGATACAATAATGGTGGGACCAGCGGAAGTGATCCACACAAACCTAGTGACGAAGAAAGTCAGGGGGAAGGGTCTTACGAGGTGGGAGAAGGCAGCCAAACAATTCTGTTTGAGAAGAAAAGGCACACATGTTGTGAAGGCGACTACCCGAGAAAACCAACTTGGAATGCAAGACCAACGGTTCAATTACTTCCGAACCTAAAAGGGTAATAAATTTATTTATATTCCTTCAATAAATATTTTGGTTGTTGTTTTGGTAGTTTTTTAGAGGGAGGTTTTTTTCTGGGGTTTTTTCCTCTATTTAGTTTCTGCATTTCAGTTTTACAGTCCTCTTTTGCTATATAAACATTTAAACAATAATTTATTTCTTTAGAATACAAGTATGAATTCTCCATGTACTTTCTTTTAACAGGAAGTTTTGAAAAAGTCAATATTACAAAAACGACAAAATGGTAATTAGAAAAGATTTATGAAATTTTCCTTGCATTATAGGAGGAGTTTGAACATTGTCCTTGCATTAAACTTCATAATATAATGACTATTTATGTGGTAGTACTTTTGTGTAGCTTATTGCAATTTGTATCCCTGTTTAGATGTAGATACTGTTCATAAATTATCTAAAATGAACTGGGAGGAATTATATTGAACTATATTATATTAATATCATTGTTATCAAATATTGCTAACAGAAAATGCCTTGAGTTTTTTTAAAATAACTATTGACTATTACCTACTAATTCTTAATTTAATCAGAGTAAGGTACCATTAATACTTGTATAGATTGGTTAAAGCATGTGCTAATATCTCAGTTAGGTACTAGCTAAATCTATCTTTGAAACATTAAATACCTCAGTGGTGGGCAGGAATCTTAGCAGACCACAATATAATTTTCTGTTTATTGTCAGTCATGCAATAGTGATTTTCATACTTCAGTCTGTTTTAGCATATAAGACTTTAGTGTGTTGTTTAATGATATAGTAATAGTCAGCTAAATTTCAGACTATTTTGTTAAAAGTAAAATCAGACCAGCAACTCAACTAATAGTATGAAAATTGGGAAGTGAATGCAACAATGGAAGGGTGCGGTGTTGATAAACACCTCTATACATTGAGCATTGTTTGTACTAGACAAGGCAATCCCACTTAGTTAGGAATGTACACCTAAGCACACACCTGATGATGCTACAAGTATTATATAGATTGATGTAAATAAAGATTGTTTAGCTACAGATTACATTTATTGGCCCCTCTAGATTAAATAAAGATCTCTGGTTCTCGTTTGTTCTGTGGCTCAGTTTTTCCGAGTTGGGTTCTCCATCGAGATGATAAGACCTGGCCTTTTTGCTGACATTAAGAAATTTGCTGACATTTGGATTGACAACCATAAACTGTTTTAAAGTACTTGTTTTTAACATCAACTTGCTAAACTTTCATTATGTTTTTACAGTTTTATGGGGAATACGCCCAAGAAAACATTGGCACGTCTTGCTCGCCTGAAATGGGATGAACATAGAATCTCTACAAAGGGAGCTGCACGTAATGTTTCATTCTTGTTTTCTTAACAGCCTTTAGAGTTTAGAGTTTAGATTTTTCTTTCTTTTTCATTTTCTTTCTTTCTTGTTTAGAGTTTACTTTCTTTCTTGTTTTTTGAACTTACTTTTAGACTTTTATATCTTGTTTCATTTCAAGTAATATTTAAATTAGGTAGCTTAAACCAAATTGTATGATTTTGGTTAAAATCACATATATTGGTTATAAATCATATATTTTATTCACTAATTATCGCTTCAATATTGTAAATCAATCTTTCAATAAAAGTGTGACCCCGTTGTGCGGCTAAAAGTGTGTTTTCTCGTTTTATGATTTGTTTGTGTTAAGTGTAGATAAGAATTAGTGGACATTAGTGTTTGTTTTTAACTGAAATAAAACATTTAGATAAGAGTTTGCAAGTAGCTCCCAGAGTTCTCACGGTTTTACTCACATGATGCACGGTTTGTGTTTTGTTTTCTTCTCTTTAAGGACTATATAAATTATAAGTGTACATTTTAGCGGCGTATCACATGTTAATCGCCTAAACGCAGTTTATAATCACACTTATTTGAGTACTTTAAAATCACACCGACTGCTCTAGTACAACTGTGGTGGCTGGTGGGACTAAAAATGCAAGACAACCCTGAGTTAACTTTGTTGAGTCTATTGTCACAATTCATGCAATAAATATAGCCACTACTAATGTTTAACTAGTCTTATATTATCATGTCTAGCTACTAATAATTAATATGAGATTGAATGTTTTTTAATTTAAAACACTTTACTAAGCTTTTTTATTTTAAATCTAAGCAATTTATTTTGATAGGAGTACTACATTTATCCGAAGGGGATTCTCGAAGAAGATGGGGACGGGGCTGTGATACCACATCTGAATAGGAATTTTAAGTCCTATCTTTGTACTGAGAGGGCCCGACTGCTCAAGAAGTTGAATGTCTTATTTGAATGCGGATATACTGAAGAAGAACTCGACATAAAAGGTGAAGCATGCAAGCCTCATTACTTCTCTCAGCGGGCATGGAATTCGATATGCGCGTATTGGGGCACACCGAAATTTAAAAAATTGTCGGATGCTGGCAAGAATGCCCGAGAAAAGATGGAATTTACCTCTCGTACTGGTGCAAAACCATTTGAAAAAAGACGACAGGTATTATTCTATCTTGTAAATATATCCAGTAGTTTTTTTTATCTTTTGCAAGTATGAGTGGATATGTCCTTGATTTTGTATTATAAGTTCTTATTTTGGTTTTAATCTCTCATGTTTTGCTATCTATGTTGATGCCCTCCCAGAACAAGACTAATTACCTAGCATTAATGCATATATAAAACACATAACACTTCACTACAACTGTTCTCAAGTAAAGGTGTTTAATTTAATATATTTTGACTGATTCAGATTTTACTTAAATCTTACAGCCTTGTGAAATTAATAAACAGATTACTAAAATAAAACAAATCACCAATTATCTCCATCTTACTACTTCCTTACCCCACCACTAATTTCATTTTTTTAATTCTTTATTTATTTTTTAAAATTATTATGTTTAATTATCTACTTTCTAATAAATAACTATAACTTATAAGTTATAATTTACCAAAAATATTACCAACTTATAATTAAAATATTTATCATATTTATTTTCCATCTGACAGGAAATAGATGAAATCAGAATTGCTAAAGGTGAGATGCCAATCAGTGATGAGGAATTTATGAATACCATGTACGACCCTACTGAACCAGCTGTGATAGAGCTACAGGTTTGTATTTTATTTTTAAGTAAACTGATTTATAATTGAATGCTTGTTTTTAGGGTCAATTAATAGAGAAGTGCTTTATTTGTGATTTTCCTTTCATATATTGTAGGGAAAACTGAGAAAGGTGCGAGTTGAATTGGCAGATGAGTTGGAGTCTGCTGATGAAGGGGCATCCCCCCGTACACAAAGGGCAATTCAGCGGAAGAATAATCTGATTGTGCTAGCTGGAGCGAGACCCGCGACTAAGGGGAGGGTTAAATTGTTTCCCCAAGATACCTTGGCGGAGTTGATGGGAGCACAAGATGCAATGAAGTTATTAAAAAAAAGAAAAATGAAAGACTCTGATGAATCATTTGACGTTGCTCCCGAAGAAATCTATTCTATGATGCCAACGATCTTAGAAGAAGTGAAACAAATGGTTCGTTTTTTACCCATGGAGGTGATGCGATCTGTTCTGGATGAGAAAGTAAGTTACCTGGCCACTGCTGCTTTTCCAGACCCGAGTCAGCGATCAAAGCACAAAAATTATGTGCGGATAGCAAGTGTTGCGCTAAAAGGGATCTTGAAGGACAATGATAAGATAATTGTACATGTAACATATTTTGTTTACTTAAATTACTTGATCTAGAAAGCCATATATTTATTTAAGATGAAGTTTTATTTTTTGAAGAATGTTAAGCCAAAAAACCTGTGAATAATTATATGATAATAACAAGTTATAAACTAAATAAATATATGACATGCAAATCTGATCCACGAATGAAGATCACTTTTATGGTGTCAAATCTCTGGTTGTTATTATCTTCAATAGCAACAATTGGACCAGTCTTAGTCACGGGTCAAATTTTTTGTGAAGTTACAGTTTTGATCAGTCTTGGTTGATATTGATTTAAAATGAAGTGTTGATTCACTTATTTTGGTAATATTATGTTGAATTGTAGTATTGAGACTCAAGGTGACAGACACAATTATATTTCAAAATATAACGAATTTATGTTATCGGTTCTAAGGTTCAGTTAAAATGATTAATTAATTGCAATGCATAGTAATATGAAGGCCTACCACGAGCAGTAAGCTTTTCAATTGTGTTTGTATGCTCTGTGGCTTAGTTCATGTACAAATATAAACTGACTTTTTATTTTGTTCATGTACGATTTTGCAGTCTGCTCTATGTTATAAATTTGTATTAATTGCTAGCATGTTACCAATACTTGCCTTCATGTTTAGTTTATAAACACTTGCATTTTATAATATATGCTTAAAACTTTACAAGTTTCATGCATGCAGGTGACTATATATGTTTTCTGATAAGTATCAGTATATTTATTCTGCTTATTTAGTTGCATGTATGCTTTGTTTTGTAAGGTAATTATATATGTTTTATTATATTAACAAAATATTGGTATACTTGTTTATGTACCGATGCAGGAGACCCTGCTAGGGAAGGCAGTGGTGGTGCACAACACCTCCAACAATGGAAATAAAGATGCAGTCGGAGGCAACAATGAAGACGGAGTTGGAGGCGAATATGAAGATGAAGATCTTGACGCACACAACTATCCGTTGCTCTAGGTCTTTTTATTTAGTCTGCTGAACACACTTAGCTTTTTATGGACTGATGGATTTAGAACCTTAAGCTAACTAGCTATTTTGTTAAGCGTATAAGGAATGTAACTTTTGTTAAGCTAACTAGATTTGTTAGCATATATCTTTATTAGTCTGTGAATTGCGTTTGGGTGTACAGGTATATAAATATGGCCTATCATTAGTGCTGGTCATAAGCACTATTATGTTTTTTTGGGCTCTTAATTCGACTAATATTGGTTGAGTTTAAATGACATTTATTGGATAAATACAATCGAGTTTAGAAATACCGGTCGAATTTAGAAACACCATAAGTTACTTTTTGATTAAAAATAGTTGAATTTATTTTTTTACTCAAAGCGGTTGAATTTCAAAAGTGACCGGCTACGGTGGAATTTAGTATTTTTGGTGGGAATTTCAAATTATAAAAAAAAAATTGGCGGTATTTTCAAATTTCAAGCGAAAATTTGAAAAGTTGAAGTAAAATTCTGCTGGAATCAAATTTGACCATCTTCGGTCGAATTTTTACAGTCGAATTTAAACGGTTGTAATTTTTCGGTCATAATCCGCGGTCGAATTAAGCTAAATTCGACTGATTTTTTCCGGTCGAATTTAGCCTTGTTTCTTGTAGTGAAACTTGAGTATACATTAGGCTTCCCACCGCCAATGCATATGGTATCCTTTGCATTTCCCTTATCTCAAGTTCATTCTTGGGACACTATTTGAGACTAAATTTGTCTCCCTTAGACACGGGTGTATCCATTGGTGCACAATCTTTCATGTCATACATTTCCAGGATCTTTTTGATATAGCTCTTTTGTGATAAATCAAGAATACCTCGAGAGCGATCTCGATGTATCTGAATTCCTAATACAAAAGAAGTGTTACCAAGATCCTTCATCTCAAATTGAATAGTGAGAAATTTATTGGAATCGTGTAATAAGCCTATATCATTAGTAGCAAGTAAGATATCATCAACGTATAAGAGAAGAAAGATAAATTTGCTCCCACTAAACTTGTGATATACACAATGTTCCATCATGTTCACTTCGAAACCATATGATGTGATTACATGATGAAATTTATGATACCATTCATGAGAAGCCTGCCTGAGACCATACCTCGAGTAATCATCTATGAACGTGATAAAATACAGTTCACCATTCCAAGAGGCCATAGGGAATGGTCCACATATATCGGTATGAATCAGTTCCAAGACACTTGTAGCTCTATTGGAACCTAACTTTCTCGAGTTTGTTTGTTTTCCCTTAATGCATTCAACACAAGCTTGAAAGTCACTTAAATCTAAGGGATCAAAAATTCTATCATTCACAAGCCTCTGAATTCTCTGTTTAGAGATATGACCTAATCGATTGTGCCACAACATAGCAGAATTCTCAGTTAACTTACGCTTTGTACCTCTTGTACTTGAGTTCAAAATTTCATTATTAAAAAAAACAGTATCAAACATATTAAGATTATCAGTCAAAGAACCAGTGGCAACCACATTCGAATTTAAAGAGAAACACACTTTATTAATTCCAAAAGAACAAGTATAGCCATATTTTTCCAAACAGGAAATAAAAATATGATTCCATCTAAAAGACTGTGCAACAAATATCTCAAATAAATTCAAATAAACACCAGTTTTTAATAATAATATAAATGTTCCAACAGCTTCCACTGAAACTTTATTGTCCTCACCCACATAGATGAATCTTTCGGCATCAACTGGCGGTCGGCTCCAGAGGCAACCCTGCATAGATATACTTATGTGAGTAATAGCACCCGAATCTACCCACCAAGTATCCTTAGGTAAAGAAGCCAAATTAACTTCAGAACAAACAAAGATAGAAGTCTTACCCTTCTTCACACGCCAAATAACATATTTGGAACACTCTTTCTTAATGTGTCCAACCTTCTTACAAAAGTAGCAGGGTATTCCCTCATCCCGCTTCTCTTACAACTGATGTTTGGGTTTTCCACTTACAATATCCTTACCTCTCTTTCTCTTCTTATCATGAGAGCTTGATGCCAAGTGAGCACTCTAAGTCTTCTCTCACAAAACCCTCTCTTCCTCTTACACACAGTGTGAAATGAGTTCATTAAGAGTCCATTTTTCCTTTTGAGTATTATAACTCACCACAAAGTGTCTGAACTGAGGAGGCAGAGAAATAAGAACCAAGTGAACAAGTAACTCATCCGAAAGTTCTAACTTGTGTTCCTTGAGTTTTCCAGCAAGATTAGACATCCCAATGATGTAATCCCTTATTTTCCCCTTTCCTTTATACTTCATGGTCACGTGTTTTGACAAAAGATTACTCATTTCCGCTTTCTCATTCTTAGCAAAATATTGCTCAATCTCGGAGAGGAACTTCTTGGCACTTGTGCTCTCAGAATTAGAGCCCCGAAAGCCAGTTGGAATCGTTCGCTTCATTATCGCCAGATATATGCAATTAGGGCGTTCCTATTTCTCAATTTGATCCGTTTTGGGATCATCCGTAGTGGGAACTGGTTGCTCTTTCCTTAGGGCAAGGTCAAGATCCATACACCCAAGAACGATTTCAACATTCTCTTTCCACGTGACATAGTTTGTCCCATTCAACATTGGAATCATGCTCAATTGAGCGGAAGCAGAATTAACAGAAGCAGTAACTATAATCGAAAACAAATAGACAATATAATGCTCAAAACTATTATATACAATAATGTGATAAATTTTAAATATTGGCAACACCATCACAAGATACCTAGTGCAACATTAAATTTTAGTTTTTGGACAGAAAATTTAATTTACAATTGGTACTCTCCACGCAATAATCAAGTATTAACAATTAATTTTTGTCAAATAATATGTCTTTTTTTGGACCTACTTATTATTAACATAAAAAACTTAATATTGTTGCATACTTATTATCACAAGAATATATAAATTTTGGCCAAACCTTACCTTTCTTTGGGAAGATAAAATTTGTATAAAATTAAATATTCTACCGTCAGAATAATATTTTTAAATTAATTAATTTATACAAAAGAGGTCACTTTGGTGACATATTTCTTCAATCAATTAACTGAAAAAAAAATTGACCACCTAAATCAATAGGTTAATAATAATTTGCAAATGATAAATATAATTCACAAATATAATATATTCTTTATATGCAACTTACTAACCAAATTATGCAAGTGCAACATCCTACTATATATCTAAATTCATTCATGCTGCTAATCAAAGAATAATTTGATCTTACTATAAATTAAACTCGACAGTATAATATACCGAAAATAAAATAAAATAAAAGTCTTAATGCAGGAGGCAATTATATTCTCTGAATCAAATCCCATGCCAAACAAGTTTATAATAACACAAGACACCATGTGCAATAATTTATAATAAAATACTAAAGCACTTTATAATGATTATAAGAATCATACTTAATTAAGGTGAACATGTCATGTAAATATACAGATTGGGAAACTAATCAATGGTTATGATCGTCCTGTACCCTAAAATATATATAGTTCTATCCGCAGAGCATAGAAAATAAAATTGTTGATATTGCCTCAGAAATAAATAACTGAATATAATTAAAAAGAATTACGAATCAATTTTGCATAAATAAATTCTCAGTAATCAAATATGAAGTGGCTCTGATGCCAATTGATAAAATCTAACAATTCTACAAACATATAATTCTCTAAGATAGAGACAAGGACCGTAATCATCATATCTAATTATCGAGATTAAAACCGAAGACGGAAGCGTACTTGAATCTATAAGGCTATAATTGTAACGATATTTGAATATGAATAATATTCTTGATTATTGTCTTCCTCAACCAAGTACTCCTTAGGGTTTTCTCAATGGCTCTCTCTGATGGGTAGAAGATAAGTCGTTACGTGTACTTGATATATTAGGGACTATAACCGTTTTGTATACCACCTAATTAAATCTTCCATTATAATTTAATTGGGCCTGCTATTAGGTATCCACTTATTAGGTCCATATAATAAATTATATCTAATCGGGTTTCTTATTTGATCACTTAATTTAACCCAATATAATAAATAGAAAATATAATTGATATATTTATATGTAACCCATAAAATAATTATTATTATTAAAAATAATAATAACATAGTCTTCAAAACATGTTGGATGCATTTATCATCTAAATAAGAGAAAACGATCTTTTGATGTTTGTATGTATAATTGGAGCATGCTACTGAGTACTTGTAAGCGTCCTTGAAAGCACGAGTTTTGTTGGATATGCCTAGCACCATGGAATGCACATGATCTTAAGGCGTGTAACGGTTATTAGGAGACTGGGAGGAGAGGGGAATGTGAGTTTGTTAGGCTTAAGCATCGGCTCAGGAATACATCAAGAGATATGCTAATTATTACGAAAGGTGGGCTGTAACTGAAAAGTCAAGAGAGAAAGCATTACCAGATCAAAGCGAGATAAAAAATAAAAAACTTCAGAAACTCGAGAAAAAGCATTATCAGCGAGGAAAACACTTAAGCTTTGCTACAGAAGCTTGGGAGGAGATTGTTGAATAAAGGCGAGTGTTAAAATGGACTTATATTTATGGATATTTTGTGCCACCGGAAGCATATACCAAAAAATAACTATTTGAGTAAGTACAAGGTTGCACCGTGGTGGCTTTAGAAAGGCTCTATGATTGCGCAGAGTATAAGCTAAAAAATACTATAGGGATGAGGCTAGCTCAGAAGAGTTTAATAAAGTTTTTCATAATGAGCTTACAAATTTAACTAAGGTAACTTGAAGATATTTTACAAGCTTTCTCAAAGGATTAGAAAATGGGCTATCTGAAGTGGATGTTACTCCAGTGAAAGAAAAGCATGTCCAATTGACAGACGTCTGGTAGTGTCAATACTGTACTACCCTAAATAGTTGTGACCATAACATGTGCAAGAGTGCTTGGTGCCTGAAGGGGGATAAAATAGAGACACCATTCAAGAATTTTGAGGTAAGAGTTTCGTCAATGCAACGAGGTAATTTTTTTATTATTTTTCAAGTCATCTTAATTTAAGAGATTTAGTAAGTAGTTTTTACTACTTTGTATGCAAGTGAACTGGTTTTGTTTTTAACTTAAATTTTCTTATTGCTTAGATTTTTCTTTCCTTATGTTAGATAATTCCTATATTTTAATGATTGTTTGATTGGAATTTGAATGCAGTAGAATTTCTATGAAGTGGTTTTAAGTCTTCTACATCTCATATGAAAGTGGAGAACTACTTATAGACTTATAGTATTTTATGATAAGCTAAGCAATGAAAAATAAATTAAAATAGTCGGGAGAAAGGGGAATTCCGAGAATTAAACTCGGAACCTCTCGCGCCCTAAGCGAGAATCATGCAACTAGACCAAATGCCATCACGGGTGCAAACTAAAAAATAGTTTAGAACATTTGTATCATCCCCAAAAGCATAACAAGCAACACAAAAAGATCTAAAGAATCCCATTATCTGGTTTTTGTCTTTAATCCAAAGAGTTTATGTCGGGGAGCATTAATTTGGTAGAAAACAACATTAATTTGGTAGCAAACACTTGCCTAGCTGTCTTTCCTTTTTATACGATTATTGGACAAACTATTTTAAAGTATTCATTATGGTTTCTCTTATAATTCACTGGAACTGCAGTTACCTCCTACCTCTTTGTTTCTAACCGTTGGTTGTGGCCTGGGGTCTAGCATATTAGGAGCTAAAATATTATCGTAAATGACAATTAAATATAGACATTATGAAATTGATTTTTGATGAGGAGCGAAAGAGCTGCAAACGTCCATCACATCTCGAACCACAAATGGATAAAGCTACCGATCCACTTCGAACACGTTCATCTAATACAAACAGAAATATCCTCGGACTATAGATGTCCAATTCCCTGCTCACAATTCAAATTATTATACATGTAAATGGCGACATACTATTATTACATATTTGTATAGTCTTAAATGAAATCCATCAATTTTGTATTCTTTTTTATTATTAAATTTCATATCCAGAATCGCTAGAAAATGCAGACAAAATTCAAAGCACAAAGGAACGTAGGCAAACATAGAAAGGAATATACGCAAGGCCGTTAAACAAAGTGAAGAATCCATAAACATAATGTTATATAATTTATGCATTCAGTCACATATATGTGCTTCTTTGATGCTTCAACCAATTCTTTTAGAGAAAATTATACACGGACCATAATTCTAAATTGGTCTTGGTCACTTTAATGGATTACACTGAAGGCTAGAGCAAGACTGAACCCATATAGTTTATGGAAACTGCTTCTGCATTGATGCCATCAAAACACTTGCAAATCAATCCGAGCATTCCTTAAAATATCGATTTACCTCATCTATTCATCGTATCATTATTCATTTTGCTATGAGAGGACCATCAAATAAATTTAATTGAAATGAATTTCTAATTACAAGTCATTATATTTATGGGGTTTACTTATAGGCATATCACCATCATGAAATAAAAACTTCAATCCCCTGTATCTCCCAGTGTTATATAGTATCAGGCACCCCAATTCACTCTAATATGTTGACGCATGGATAATCGATGTAAAAAATTCTCATTTATTGTGTAATCATAATAATCTAGCATTTACGAGTCACTTGTGGTGATATTATAGTACATCCTGACCACATTCAAATAGTAGTTTGTAAGACTTCTATACCATATTTGAATGTGGTCAAGCTATATTCTTTAGTATCATAAGTAAAACTCATTATGTGGTAGTCCAGGATTACATGTCAAATAAAAATTTATAAAACTCGTTACACACACATCAGCGGATAGGAGATAAAGAGATTGGATGATTTTTCAAAGACCTCTTCATTGTTAGAGACAAACTGATATAGTAAGGAACAGAGTGATGATATATTACGTGAAAAACAATTGGGAAACACCTTGCATTGAAATAAAGCAGTACATCTATTAATACATCTATTAATAAAAGAAAGCAGCTAACTTAAACTCCTACAAACCATCTACAACTACTGCAACATTCATGTTGATTTATTCAAAACAAACAAAACAAAACAAATAAATAAAACATGTTTATAATTAACTCCAACATGCTCCCTCTTAATTCTAAACATGTTCCAGGTTCCTGACTCCAAGCAAAGTCCTCATCTTTTCAAGTTTTGTAGCAGATAAAGCTTTTTTCAATATGTCTGCTCGTTGTTCTCTTGTACTTAAGTGTTAGATAACTATTAAACCTTGCTCGACACAATCTCTTATGAAATGATAACGCACATCGATGTGCTTGCTTCCACCATGAAAGACTGGATTTTTCGCGAGATCAATAGCTGATTTATTATCGATATAAAGAACAACTAGACCAGCCTTTATGTTCAAAATCTGACTTAGCACTCTTTGAAGCCATATGCCTTGACATACTACAGTGGTGGCAGCCATAAACTCGGCTTCACATGATGATAATGCCATGCATTTCTGCTTCTGTGAGACCCAAGTAATCAAGCTTTCATCAAGGTAGAACGCCATGCCACCTGTGCTCCTTCGATCCTCAATACACCCTCCAAGATCACTATCACGGCCTTTTGTGTAAACCAAACTGTAGTGTATAGTGCATTTCACATATCGACATATTCGATTTATTGCATTTAAATGCATCATGGCAGGTCTCTCCATGAATTTACTGTTTTACAATCTCGATCCGCATCTATTTGTAACTTGAGTTCCATAGGGATCTTCACAGCATTGCAGTCGCTCAAACCAGCTCTGTGCAGTACCTTTTTTGCATACACCATCTGTTTTATCTCGATACAGCCATTTTACTGTGCTACTTCCAAACCCAAATAGTAAGACAACTTGCCAAGATCAGTCATGTCGAATTCACGGCTCATTTCCCCCTTGAATTTGACAATGACTGAAACGGAGGTACCTGTGATAATCAAATCATCCACGTACACACCAACCAGTAACAACTCAGTCCAGTCCTTTCGTGTATAAACAGCGTGTTCATAAGGACATTTGATGAAACCCAAACGAAGTAGACACTTGTTCAATTTAGAGTACCATGCTCGAGGAGCCTGACAAAGTCCGTAGAGTGCCTTCAACAGTTTAAAGACTTTCTATTTGTGCCCAGCTTTGACATAACCTTTGGGTTGTGAAACGTATACTTCTTCATCAAGGACTCCATTCAAGAAAGTCTCACCATTTCTACAGACCATGTTTATTGTGCCTTTTCCCTCGATTTTAACCAAATTTCACTTGTCCTCGTATGGTTTTATCCAGTTTCTCGAACTTTTCTGGACACCCCATCATATGGTTTGAAGCTCCATTATCAAGGTACCACATATTCTCTGCAGCCTCCTGTCCAATCAATTTTTCGCCTTCCCTGAAAATGATCATGCCGTCTCTATCACCCTCAGTCATAGCCATCAAGAGAGCAGGTTCATCGTCGTTGGTTAGTGTCAAATTCACCTCTCTTCGTTGTATTTTGTCCCTCCTTGGCTTTCTACACTCAGCGGAGAAGTGCCCATATGCTCCATAGTTAAAACATTTTACCTTGCTCCTGTCACTTCTGTCATGACCACCACGAGTACTATTTCCACCTCGATTTGACCGTTGTAACCACTCTTCCCGTGTAAGTAAAAGCTTTCCACCACTACTGGCATCGTGTTTGGACCATTCCTCCACAGTGATCAGCAATTACTGTCTTTCTTTGTTCTCTACCTGTCCGGAAATACGTTCCTCCTGAGCCTTCAATGACCCGATAAACTCTTCAATGGACATTGTTTTAAGATCTCCAAATTGCTCAAGAGTTGAGGCAATCTGGAGAAACTTTGTTGGCACTGCCCTTAAAATTTTTTTTACAACGTATTCCTCTCCAATTGGTTCACCAAGAGCCTTGATTCTTGCAACCAGGCCGTTCAATTTCAAGCAAAAATCATCCAGTTATTCTGAATCTTTCATACTTAGTGACTCAAACTCAGCTTTGAGAGTTTGAGCCTTAGGTTTTTTCACTGTGTCAGCACCTAGTGAAGCCGTTTTGGTGGCCTCCCATACCTCTTTTGTAGTCTTACGTTCTGCTAGCATCAACAACAGTTCTTCTGAGATTGATTGATAAATCATTGCCATAGGACGTTTGTCTGTCTTGCCATCGATGGCTGCCTTGGGGTCTTTAGGCTCTATTGTGTCCCACAAGTTGTATGCCTGCAAGAACACTTTCATTTTCATAGCCTAGGCGGTATAATTTGTTTTGGTTAGCAGTGGATAGTTGAAACCAATTTAGCCTTCCTTTCCTTTGCTCGACTCTGCCATTGATGGTGTTCACGGTTGTAGAATATTCGGTAGGTGATAATAGAGCTCTGATACCAGATGTTAGAGACAAATTGATATAGTAAGAAACAGAGTGATGATATATTACGTGAAAAATAATTGGGAAACTCCTTGCATTGAAATAAAGCAGTACATCTGTTAATAAAAGAAAGCAGCTAACTTAAACTCCTAAAAACCATCTAAAACTACGGCAACGTTCACCTTGATTTATTCAAAACAAACAAAACAAACAAAACAAATAAATAAAACATGTTTATAATTAACTCCAACATTCATCAAATGAAAAATCGATTGTAATAAAAGTACTTAATAGCCACATTAACAAAATTAGCTAATTATTTTTCTACCATTGATACATATTTATATTAGAAACTAAACTATGATAAATCAAAACTTAAATATTTGATTTTTGATATGATGGTGTATCACCTGTACCCCACTATTATATTCACCAATGAATATAAACATACATGATTAAAATTGATAAATAGAAAAAATAAAAATTATGGAAAAAAGACTTTGCAATCCCATCTACTATATGGTTAGGATCAGATTAGCTCAAGTTTCCAAATTTAAATATTTTTACAATATCATTGTATGAGAGGTCGTCTTCCTATCATTCTATACAAGAATACAAACAAAAAGACACTCTTTAATTTGTAATTTGTGTATGAGAAACATAAATTATGCAAGTATTTATAGTACAATAGAGGATATAAAAAAATAAGTCAATAAATGTACCATTGATTTCAAAGTATAACTTATGTTTACAGCTGGATAACATAGGAAAAAATAAATTTAATAAATACTCATTGAATTTGTGATATTTGTATACAACTGGAAAAAACAAAATATTATTTCTTACATATATTTAAATATAATGTAGTTGGACTTTTTATGACAATAATAGAAGACACATTTTTTATTAAATATTATGCAATTTTAATTGATTTGAGGTATTTGTATATTTAAAAATAAATAATTTGAATATAATTCACAATGCACAATATAACTATTTTTTTAATGTTATGTACAATGTAATTAAATAATAATATGAAACATAGATTTTTAAATATTATGCAATTTTAGATAGTAAAAGATTGTATATCCAAAAATAAATTATTTTAGTAGTAACGGGCACATTTTTTATAAATAAGGATAAGGGAAAATATTAAATAAGTAATAACATATGTATATGTATATTTATCAAAAATATATTTCTAAAGTGAAACAATGATTTTTAGATTATTAAGATATATGCATACTTATAATTTGTTGGTGGATCACAAAAAAGACATATGGGCCTTTCTCAAACAGGACTATACAAGTGTCCAAATGGTACGGTAAATGACTAATTGTTAATTGGCTTAATAGAATATTATTTTAATCTCTTTAAAACTTAATTGAATAGTCATCTAAGCTTGCAAATTTATTTAATTTAAACTTATCTTTTATTTTTCTCAATAAATGAAAATTTGAATATTATTTAATCATATATTTATCATCCTCAAACCAAAAATTTAGTTGTATCAAGTTACCAATGCCAAATTTTCCACAGAAGTTATAAGTTATAGACATATGCCTCTAATAAATAAATGCTCTCTAATATTTTGAAATGTTAATCAATCAATTATATTTTTAACTATTTACTTGTCAAGCTTGTTTACTAGCTATATTTTAGTAATCATTGCCAATTTTCCATTAATGTTTACTTTAAGGATTACCCTATAAAGTCTTGCATTATTTCTTCTAGTAGGTATTTTATACAACGTAACACATAATTAATATAATATATATTTTACTAATTAGATAATCAAATAAATATATCCGCATAATAATGTATGGAAGTGTTTTAATGGTCATATATACACGAAAATGGTGATCACTTATGTAACATTTTATCATGGCATTGTTTTTTAATCATAGAATCTTTCTTGTGATTGTCGTGAGAATAGAGAAATCAATAAGGATACACATGTAGTCTTCAAAATATGTTGGATGCATCTATCATCTAAATCAAAGAACGCCATCTTTTGATGTTTGTATGTACAGTTGTAGCATGCTACTGAGTACTTGTAAGCCTCCTTGCAAGAACCGGTTCTGTTGGATATGCCTAGGACCATGAAAAGCACATGATCCTAATGAGCCTAATGGTTATTTGGAGACTTTGAGGAGAGGAGAATGTGAAGTTGTTGGCTTAGAGCACCAGCTCAGGAATACATGTAGAGATATGCTCCTTATTATGAAAGGTGGGCGGCAAAAAAAGGTGGGCGGCAAATTAAGAATCAAAAGAGAAATCATCAGCAGATCTAAGCAAGATAAAAAATAAGAAACTTAAAAACCTCTAGAAAAAGCATTGTCGGCAAGGAGAACACCTAAGCTTTGTTACCGAAGCTTGGGAGCATATTGTTGAATGAAGGCGAGTGATAAAATGGACTTATGTTTATGGATATTCTATGCCACCATAAGCATATACAAAAACAAAACTATTTGAGTAACTACAAGGTGAGGTTGAGGTGGCTTTAGAAAATCTCCATGATTACGCAGAGTATAAGCTGCAAAAATAGTTTAGGGATGAGGCCAGCTCAGAAGAATTTAATGAAGGGTTTCTTAACGAGCTTACAAATTTAACTAAGATAACTCGAAGATATTTTTCAAACTTTCTCAAAGGATTAGAAAATGGGCTATATGAAGTTGTGAAAGAAAAGCATGTCCAATTGACAGGGGACTAGCAGTGTCAATACTTTACTGCCCTGAATGATGGTGACCATAACATGTGCTAAGGGTGCTTGGTGTGTAGAGGGGGATTGATCAGAGACACCATTTATGAATTTTGAGGTAAGAGTTTCGTCAAGGCAGTGAGATAAAAAAATTTCTTATTTTTCAAGTCAGCTTAAATTAAGAGATTTAGTAAGTAGTTGCTACTGCTTTGGTTGCAAGTGAACTGGTTTTTATTTTACCTTAAATATTCATATTACTTAGGTTTTGCTTTCCTTATGTTAGACAATTCCTATATTTAATTATTTGTTTGATTGGAACGTGAATGTAGTAGAATTTCTATGAAGTAATTTTGAGTCTTCTACATCTCATATAAAAATGGAGAACTACCTATAGACTTATAGTATTATGTGATAAGTTGGGCAATGAAAAAAAAATTAAAATAGTCAGGAAAATGGGGAATTCTCAGAATTGAACTCGGAACCTCTCACTCCCTAAGCGAGAATCATACAACTAGACCAAATGCCATCATGTGTTCAAATCAAAATACAGTTTAGAACATCTCTATCACCCCAAAAGTGAAATATGTAACATAAAAAGATTTGTAGAATTCCATTGTCTGGTTTTTATCTTTAATCCAAAGTGTTTATGTTAGAGAGCATTAATTTTGTAGCAAACACCATTAATTTGGTAGCAAACACTAGTCTAGCTATCTTTCCTTTTTAGACGATTATTGGACAAACTATTTTGAAGTATTCATTATGGTTTCTTTTATCATACCTCTATGTTTCTAACGGTTGGCTCTGGCCTGGGGTCAACCGTATTAGGATCTAAAATATTATTATAAATTACAATTGAATATAGACATTAAGAAATTGATTTTTGATGAGGAGCCGAAGAGGTGCAAACGTCTATCACATCTCGAACCACAAATAGATTTAGCTACCAATCCACTTCCAACACATTCATTTAAGACAAACACAAACATCCTCAGACTACATATGTCCAATTTCGTGCTCACAGTTCAAATTATTATACATGTAAATGGCCATATACTATTATTACATATTTATATATTCTTAGATGGAATCCATCAATTTTGTATTCTTTTTTATTATTAAATTTTATATTCAGACTCGTTAAAAAATGAAGACATAATTCAAAACAGAAAGGAACATAGGAAGTAACAGAAAGGAATATATGGGAGGCTGTTAAACAAAGTTAAGAATCTATAAACATAATGTTATACAATTTATAAATTCAGTCACATATATGTGCTTCTTTGGTGTTTCAACCAATTTTTTTAGAGAATATTGTTTACAGACCATAAGTATAAATTGGTCTTGGTCCCTTTTATGGATTACACTCAAGGCTAGAGCAAGGGTGAACCTGTGTAATTTATGCAGACTGCTTCTCCATTGGTTCCATCACAACACTTGCAAATAAATCCCAACATTCCCTATAATTTCAAGTTACCTCCTTTATGAATCGTATCATTTTTCATTTTGCTAAGCTCCCAGTGTTATTTAGTATCAGACACCCCAATTCATTCTAATATGTTGACGCGTGGATAAATAATTTTAAAAATTCTCATTTGACATGTAGTCATAATAAACTAGCATTTAAGTCAAAAGAAACACATTAAGTGGTAGTCCACGACTACATGTGAAATAAAAATTTATAATACTACACTATATATTGTCTATAGCAATGCACATTTCAATATTTGACCGTAAATTCTTGCTATTTGTTAAGTATTTTTGATAAATGTATAGCTATTTTATTTTTTTTTAAAATTGTTACAAAAGAGTACATTTTTGGCAAAAAAATTAACAATTTGCAACGAATTTGAACAACCATTGCATAGCAATTCAGTTTTTGGGCCCAAAATTTTCTCGGGTCTTTGAAAAGAAGCGGGCTTTCGTATTATTTTTTCCCGGGCTTTCCAAAAATAGGCACCCAAATGCAAAATTACTAAAAATATTCTATTACATTAATTTTCTATGTTAAAACACTCACAGCCGCACAAATATACACTCACAAGCTTGGAAATTTAGAGGCGACAAAGGTGATTCACGGGCTTTCCTTGAAGAATCGAAGATTGAATCTCGAGAAACACTGAAACTCGGAGATTGAAGCTTGAGAAATAATGATGTTTGGAGATTGAAGCTGGAGAAATAATGAAGTTTGGAGATTGAAGCTCAAGCTCAAAGAGAACTCAACATCGGACACTAATGAAGCTCGAAGGTAGGAACTGAACTTTAAAATTGGGGCTTTGATAGTGAGGTTGTTGATGCTTTTAAATTAGGCATTTTAAAATTAGTGTTTCAATTGTGATGTTATTGAAACTTTTAAATTGGGATTTTCTCCAAGATTTAAAAATTATATTGAAAAAATGATTGTGCTCTATTAAATTAGGGCGCAACTTATATGATTATGTTTGTAAACATCAATTGTGATTTTTTTTTAATTTGGTTGCTCTGCTTTTATTTGGGAATTTTAAATTTGTATGCCCTGTTCTTTTTTGTTTTGTGTATATGTTTGTTTTGAGATAGTTAATGATTTTAGCATGTACAAAGTGCTTATGTGTTTCATTTTCAACTATGCGTTAATCACTCACCTAGCTATCAATGTCGCTAGTTTACACCTTTATTTTTACACCTCTTTTTTTATGTATATTTTTGTTGGCTTCCTTTTGTAGATACTAAGTTTGTAATCTTGTGAAAATGACTTGGATTTCACTGCCAAAGAACAGTGAGGTTTATCGGAATGGTACCACAAATTTTGTTAGAAATGCCTTTGATAATTTCACGGTAGGAAATGAATTGCGATGTCCTTGCAAAGATTATAGTAATCGCTTCTGGTTCTCTCGAGATAACGTATTTGAACATCTCGTGTTCAATGATCCTTGTCCAGCATTTGTTAATTGGATATTTGAAGTGTCAACCGATAAGTTTAGAAAGCCTAAAAATATAGAGATGGATTGTGATATGTGTACAGGCCTAGGTGATGATTTTGATGAAATGATTTGTAATGAAGGTAGAGCTAGAAATGGAATGAATAAAGTTGCGACAGATTTTTATAAGGTTGTCGAGGAAAGGAAACAACCTCTGTTCCCCGGGTCTGAAAAATTCACGTGTTTAGGTTTCATAGTCAGACTTTATCAATTAAAGTGTAGTCATTGTTTTACCGAGGCTGAGTTTTGCGGTATCCTACATCTGTTAAAGGAAGCTTTCACTGATGTGAACCTGCCTTCTTCGTTTAGTATTGCCAAAAAATGATTGGAGTTTTAGGCCTTGATTATTAAAAGATACATGTTTGTCCAAACGATTGCATGTTATATTGGGCTGAAAATAAGAATGAAAATTAGTGTACATTTTGTGGAGTGTCACAGTGGGTAGTCCCTAAGAAAGATAGTAATGCACCTTTTTCTACTAACTTAGAAGAAAAAAGTGCTAAGATTCTTGCAAAAGTCTTAAGACACTTTTCATTGAAATCATGGTTACAACGACTGTTTATGTGTAAATAGTATTCTGAACTCAAGAAGTGGCATGCAATGGGATGAACAAAAGATGGAAAGTTAAGACATCCAGCGGATGTAGAGGGCTGGAAGTGAATGGATGCTAGTCATCTGGAATTTGCAGCAGAGAATCAAAATGTTCATTTAGGTTTGGCCGTAAATGGTATCAATCCCTACCGATCAATGAACATAAGTCACATCACTTGGCTAGTTATTCTGGTCAACTATAATCTTCCTTCTTGGTTGGTTATGACACCAGCAAATTTAATTTTATCGACACTAATCCCTTGTCCTGAGTACCCTGGTATAGACATAGATGTCTATATGCTGCCATTGGTTGCAGAGTTCAAAGAATTATGAGACATAGGTTTAGAAACTTACGATACCTTTGCTGACCATACATTTATATTGCACGCGAGTTTGCTATGGACCATTAGTGATTTTCCAAGGTATGCACTTTTATCGGGGAGGAGCATCAAGGGTAAATTAGGTTGTCCCAATTGCCACTACTGCACTTCTTCATTCTATTTGGCATAAGAGTTTGTCACATTTTGTTCTAGATTTATAAGTATCAAAATTAAGATTGATCAGAAGATAAATGTTGGATACTCGATTGGGTCTGGAAGAAATAGAGATGGCAAATCCGTAGAGTTGGCAGAAAAGGTTTGGATTAAGATTCATCGGTGCGTGCTTTTCAACTGTGGAAATACCGACATTGAAAAGCTGATTGGGTACGTCATTGTGTATATTCCTTGTATTTATTTAATTTAATAGTGTAGTTTAAAATAGTATTATGTAGCACTGATATTAAGGTATAAAATTTAGGGAACATCTTATCTTACTTGAAAGTCATGGAAAGTAAAAGTGGTACGCAAGAGAAAGATTACATACAATATAATTTCACCATTGATTGAAATATGAGGTAAAAAAAATAAATAAACCTTCATCAGAATTATAAAATTTGGCAAGGGGCCCTAAACGAGCAGGTAAGAAGTATATTATCTACGTCATAAATGGGTCCAGATTCCACATGAAGAAAAGAGATGTGAACTGTACTACACAAAATAGTGGTGTCATTTTTGACAGCCCTAACCACCAGTTTTGCGAGTTTTAAGGATAAAAATCCAACATTAGGGGATGTTACTTACTATGGAACAATCGAAGAAATTATTGAAGTAGACTATTGGGGAGCAATTACGGTAGTCCTATTCAGGTGTTGTTGGTATGAAAAGGATAAAGATTATTATGGGCTTACACGCGTCAATTTCATTAAAAAGGTTCAAAAGGATGATGTGTGTGTTCTAGCTACCCCAGTACAACAAGTTTTCTATATTCAGGACTGTATTGAATTTTTTTTGCATTTTGTTGTAAAGAAATTACCGAAGGAGTACCATGATATAGACATAGATGTTGATGTCCTTGAAGATTTTTGTGGACCCACTATGCATGATACAGAAGTCAATATTGAATTGCAGAATCAGAATGATGATGCTAGCTGGTGTAGGGATGACATTTCAGGTGAAATGTGCCTTGAATTATCTAGTGGAGATGAAGGAGATGATGAAATTTTCAAATGATGGCTTTATGATTTTCTTTGTTTTTCAGTCAATTTCCTTTCTTGTAATGCAATAAATACTTCCCCTACTTGTAACTGATTAATGCGAATTTTTTATAATTTAATCATTACCATTTAACATTATGCTTGTACAATTAATCCCCTGATTTGTTAACAGTTTCATTACTTGTTAATTTTTAGCGGTAATATATTAGTTATAATTTGCTTGTTAATTTTTAGCGTTAATATATTAGTTGTAATTTACTTGTTAATTTTTAGCGTTAATATATTAGTTGTAATTTACTTGTTAAGTTTAAACGGTAATATATTAGTTGTAGTTTAGTTACTTATTAATTTTTACCTTCTTATATTGGTAAAATGTGTGGACTAATGAATTTTTCATGTTTTTGTTATTCTCAGGAAATGGCAGACAACTATTTTGTTCTCAGTTTTTACCATAAGGGAGAATTTAAAAAAAAACAAATATTCACGTGGAAGCTGCATCACTATTGCTGAAGATGTTGACCCTGATAGATTCTCCTACTCGGTTATCATGAAATATGTTAAAGACAATCTCGGGTAGAGTGAAATTGGAGGCGTATATGTAAAGAAACAAAGTGGTGGCTGGAAATTAATCGCTACTAACGCAGAAGCGACTAGTCTTGGAAAAGGTATGAAAAATGGTTATTTCATAGATATATATGTTGACAGGGTTGTTGACAAAGCTATTGATCCTGCAAGTCAGACCCAACCCCATGTAATCGTAAGACCAAGGACAAGCTTTTTTGAAGGTAAATTTGGCTACATTTCGTAATTACTGTTGTGTGAGATTGACATAATATTTAATGTTTTTTCGTAATTACTGTTGTATGTAGGTGTTGATTTCCAGTTGAAAAGAAAGTTTGTGATGGTTCAAGAAGTTAAACAACAACTAGATAAAAAGAAGTTGGCCAATGATGCATATGAGCAGGAAAAAAATCGATTGAAAACGTACCTGATCAGCAGATTAACAAAAAAGCAAAAAGAAGAAGTGATAACGAGAAAAAAATTGCAAGTGACTTGACGGAGAAAAAGAATGCAACTGAAAAGGAGAAGAATAATGCAAGTGATAATGAGCTCCCGCAGAAAAAGAATCCAAGTGAAAAGGAGATGCCAGTTCCAATTGGTAAAGAGAAAGCAAGTAGCAAGGTATAATTTTGGTTATGTCTGTTTCATAATATCACATGGTATATCACACACATTTTTGTGTTTATAATTTGTGGCTTTAATGCAGGCCAAGGTTGTAGATTATTAATTGAAGAGAAGGGTCAGAGCCGAAGAAAATCACAGAGAAATAGAAAAGCTGAAACTGGAGGAGAAGGTAGCTGAGTTGGTCGAAACTACATAATCCATGAAGAAATTAAGAAAAAAGGTTGTAGATGTATGGTCTGATCTGGGATTGTAATTTGATAGGCCGTATGTATGTGGACCTGACAGTTTAAGTGAAAAGGAAGACGTACATGTTATTCTTTCCAGTGTATGGCATTGTTATTTTCAAAAATAATATCATAAGATCACTTCTCTTTTGTGTTTTGACCATATTTTTGATTTTATAGAGCAAAAGGAGGGTTGAGAAGGGAAAGGATGTCACGGTCTGACGAACGATGTGTTCATTAGTTAATAATTCTCAAAAGGTACATTTCTAAATTTATTGAACTTCACGGTTTTTCCCTCGACTTCTGGATTTTAGTTTGAGGTTATCTATTTTTTTTTTATTTTTGCAAGGCTACTGATGGGGTGAAATCACCACCTACGTCCTTAAAACCAGTTGGCCGCCATCCATCCCCTCCACTACCTCCACCCCATCCACTACCTGTTGATCTCACCAAGCTAGAAAGGATTCCTAATAACCAAGGAATTGGTACTATGCATGCATACTTGGAAATTCAAAAACAGAAAAAGGAAATGCAAAACACACATGACAAGTAGGTGGTAACTACTAATTTGGAGGTCATCATTAGAACTTTGCACCCCTGACGGAGACATTGGAGACATGTAAGTTATTGTCATTTTAAGTAATGGTTTCACTCAAGATGAATCCACTAATTTGTGCCTACTTTCATATAGGTAAAAGTAGTACTAAAAATCAAAGCTGTGGAGGATCTACAAAGATGAATCATATCTTCACACGAAAGCTCGAAGATAGGCCAATTATCTGCCTAATGAATTGAGCAGTTTTTTGGGGATGATATCAAGGTTATATATTCCACTGAATTTTGTTAATTGGTCTAGAGTTCCAGAGGAAGAAAAAAATGTCTGGTGGGATTATGTGAAGGTAAAAAGCACTATTTTTGTTTTTTAATTTTTTTGTTCAATTTTCACTATATTTTAAAATTGAACTAGTTGTTAATTATTTAGTATATACTTAATTAACATTTATAATTAATTATTTCACTAGAAAAAGTAAATTATTCTAGAGGAAGGGAAAGATTGGGTATTGAAGATGCAGGATGACAACTAGAGTGCATACAAAAGCTGTGTTAAGTCACGATGCTTTAAGAAGTTTGACAATGATAGGGACCGTATAAAAAGCAAGCCTGCAAAAATTCCAATGGAACAGTTCATGGTAAATATCAAGTACTGGAGTGACGAAGCTGTGCAAGACAAAGCTGAAAAAAATGTAGTAAACCGGAAAAAGGTGACTGATACATACACTGTTGGTCGTACTAGTTTTGCCCAGTTTTGTAGTAAAATAGTACGTTAAGCCACTAATCTATTTTTGGCGTATTATATTTCATTTATGTATGAATACTCATTCTAGGTTATTTTATCATAGAAAATTGCTAACTTGGATGGTGAATATACAACAATTGTTGCAAAGCATCAATTATATCCAAAAACTGACAAGGGGCATACAAACATGGTAAATATTGTTTATACATATTTGCAGTTTTTTTGCCGATTGTGTTATTGCAATTATTTAATAATAAATTGGCATATATTTACAGGAAAACCTAGATCATGAATTAGCCCGATGATGATAATGAATAAGGCAGAACTTGTTTTTGAAGCTCATGGACCAAACTAGCTATTGGGAAGAATTGGCATAATAAGGAAATCAAACAAAAAGTTGGCAAAATTTGGCCACACAGATTATGCAGATGTGGAAAAGATGAGGGAAAAAATTGCTGTTGAAATGGACGACAAGTTGAATAAGAAGCTCAGGAAGATTTTGGGGAGATTGGCAAAGATGAATCCTGCTATAAATGTCAATGTCGATGAATTATTTCTCAAAAGCTAGGTTGAGGCTGATGGATCAGATGACGATGAGAAAGACAGAGATGACGATGATGGGGACGCAAACGGTGGTGGAGATGAGAGCGATGAAGATGGTGCTGAGGTCGATTCAGATGGTGGAGACGAATCTGCCTTTTGTTATATCTTATTTGAACTTAGTAATTTTCATTATCTAGCTCCGTCTAGCTAGACTAAGCCTTTTGTTTAAATTATGCCTTAGACTTTAATGGTAAATTTACGTATGCGACTTAGATTGACATACTTAGATTGGAAATGCGTTGTAACATTACATTCTAACGGTCATGGTACCGCTTTTGGATTATTGGATCTTGATGATTGGGTTGTGACTTGATGAATTAATCTAGTTCAAATATATGGCTTATTTTTCTGGCTAACTGTATTTACAATAAGAACCTGCTCATTTTTTTAAAAAAAATATTGTTGCCACTTCATAGAATTATGTTGCTAAAAGGCATAAAAATATTACAATAGGGGTTAGAGTCATTGCAATATGAGTCAATATCATTACAATATCTTGGTTAAAATCATTGTCATCGGTATAATATTGTTGCCTTAAAATCATTAAAAAGTAACGAATTTAAGGTACTGCAATACAATTTAGGCGTTGTTGTAGACAAATATTTGTTCCTATTTCCTTTTATTGTAATGCATTATTTTCATTGCTAAAGGGTGCTATATTTTTTGCTAAATCGACGAATTGCAACGCACTCACGTGCAATGCCCAATTTTAGCATATTTGTTGCCATAGGAAAATGTTTCTGACAAATATTTGTTCGTATTTCCTTTTTGCATATTGATAACATAAGTGTTTCTGCTCTTTCTTATAATGTATTGTAAGTATTCTCGAACTCTTTTCATATATGTTACAAGTATTCCAAATAGTTCTTATTATACATTGCAACACATATAGCACATAAGGGCATGTTATCTTGGCGTTGCTATAAACAATCTATGGTGTAGTGTAAAACCGGTTACACACACATTAGCATATTATAATAGAATTATAGGTGTGAGATACGAGATAACATATAGGCTACAAGGAGATTGGATGAATTTCCAAAGACCTCTTTATCAAATGAAAAACCGATTGTAAAAAAAGTACTTAATAGCCACATTAAAAAAATTAGCTAATTATTTTTCTACCAATGATACATATTTATATTAAAAACTAAAGTATGATAAATCATCACTAAAATATTTGAATTTTGATATAGTGATGTATCACCGTACCCAAGTATTATATTCACCTATGAATTTTGATAATTTTCAACATATGCCTCGAATAACTGGATGCTCTATAAAATTTTGAAGTCTTAATCAATTAATGATATTTTTAACTATTTACTTTTCAAGCTTCTTTACTAGCTATATTTTAGTCATCATTGCCAATTGTTCATTGTTTACTTTAAGGATTACCGTGATGAAGTCTTGCATTATTACTTCTAGTAACTTTTTTATACAACTTAACACATAATTAATATTATATATATTTTACTAATTAGATAATCAAATAAATATATGGGGATATTAATGTATGGACAAGTCTTTTAATGGTCATATATACAGGAAAATAATGATAACTTATGTAAGATTTTATCATGGCATTGTTGTTTAATCATAGAAACTTTCTTCTGATTGTCGTGAGAATAGAGAAATCAATAATGATACACGTGTAGTCTTCAAAACATGTTGGATGCATCAATTATCTAAATGAGAGACCACGATCTTTTTATGTTTGTATGTACAGTTGTAGCATGCTATTGAGTACTTGTAAACCTTCTTGCAAGCACGAGTTTTGTTGGATATGCCTAGGACCATTGAAAGCACATGATCCTAATGCGCGTAACAGACGGTTATTATAAGGAGACTTTGAGGAGTGGAGAATGTAAATTTGTTCGGCTTAGAGCATCGGAAGATATGCTCCTTATTATGAAAGGTGGGCTGCAAATTAAGATTCAAAAGAGAAAGCATTAGCAGATCTAAGCGAGATAAAAAAAAAGAAACTTAAGAACCTCGAGAAAAAGCAATGTCAGTGAGGAGAACACCTAAGCTCTTGGGAGCAGATTGTTGAATGAAGGCGAGAGTTAAAATGGACTTATGTTTATGGATATTCTATGCCATCATAAGCTTATAAGAATTTAGAAGATATTTTTTGAACGTTTTCAAAGCATTAGAAAATGAGTTATCTAAAGTTGATGCTACTCCACTTGACAGATGCCTGGCCGTGTCAATACTGTACTTCTCTGAATGATAGTGACCATAACATGTCCTAAGGGTGTTTGGTGTGTTAAGGGGGCTTGAAAAGAGACATCATTCAAGAATTTTGAGGTAAGAGTTTCGTCAAGGCAACGAGATAAAAAATATCTTATTTTTCAAGTTAGCTTGATTTAAGAGATTTAGTAAGTAGTTGCTACTATTTTGGTTGCAAGTGAACTGGTTTTTTATTTTAGCTTATATTTCATATCACATAGATTTTATTTTCCTTATGTTAGACAATTCCTATAAGCGTTTGTTTGATTGGAATGTGAATGTAGTAGAATTTCTATGAAGTATTTTAAGTCTTCTACATCTCATATGAAAGTGGAGAACTACTTATAGACTTATAGTATTATGTTACAAGTTGGGCAATGAAAAACAAATTAAAATAGTCGGGAAAATGGGGAATTCTGAAAGTTGAACTTGGAACCTCTCACGCCCTAAGCGAGAATCATACAACTAGACGAAATGCCATCACATGTGCAAACCAAAAAATAGTTTAGGACATCTCTATCACCCCCAAAAGCGGAACAAGTAACACAAAAAAATTTGAAGAATTCCATTGCCTGGTTTTTGTCTTTAATCCAAAGAGTTTTTATCGGAGAACATTAATTTTGTAGCAAACAATATTATTTTGGTAGCAAACACTTGTCTAGCTGTCTCTCCTATTTTGAAGTATTGATTATGGTTTCTCTTATAATTCACTGGAACTGCACTTACCGCATACCTCTTTGTTTCTAACTGTTGGCTCTGGCTTGGGGGTCAAATGTATTAGAATCTATAATATTATTGTAAATTACAAATGAATATAGACATTAAGAAATTATTTTTTGATGAGGAGCCGGAGAGCTGCCAAAGTCCATCACATCTCGAACCACAAATGGATTAAGCTACTAATCGATTTCGAACACGTTCATTTAATATAAACAGAAACATCCTCAGACTACAGATGTCCAATTCCCTCCTCACAATTCAAATTATTATAGATGTAAATGGTGACATACTATTATTACATATTTGTATAGTTTTAAATAGAATCCATCAAATTTTTATTCTTTTTTATTATTAAATTTCATATCCAGAATCGCTAGAAAATGCATACATAATTCAAAGCACAAAGGAAAATACTGGAGGGTGTTAATCAAAGTTAAGAAACTATAAATATAATGTTATACAATTTATGCATTCAGTGGCATATATGTGCATATTTGGTGTTTTAAACAATTTTTTTAGAGAATATTATACACCGACCATAAGTATAAATCGGTCTTGGTCCCTATGGATTACACTGAAGGCTAGAACAAGAGTGAACCCTGACTGCTTCTCCATTGGTTCCATCACAACACTTGCATTTAAGTCATAATAAACTAGCATTTAAGTCATAATAAACTCATTAGATAATTAATTTCAAAAATTCTCATTTGACATGTAGTCATAATAAACTAGCATTTAAGTCATAATAAACTCATTATCTGGTAGTCCACCATTACATGTCAAATAAAAATTTATAAAAGAGGTTACACACATCACCGGATTAGAATAGAATTACAGGTATGCCATACAAGATAGCATATAGGCTACAAGGAGATTGGATGATTTTCCAAAGCCCCCTTCATCAAATGAAAAATCAATTCTAAAAAAGTACTTAATAGCCACATTAACAAAATTAGCCAATTATTTTTCTACCATTGATAGATATTTATATTACAAACTAAAGTATGATAAATTATCACTTACATATTTGAATTTTGATATAGTGATGTATCACCCATACCAACAATTATATTCACCATTGAATAGAAACATACATGATTAAATATGATAAACAAAAAAATAAAAATTATGGCATAAAGACTTTGCAATCCAATCTCCCATATGGTTAAGGATCAAACTAGCTCAAGTTTCCAAATTTTTGAAACAACTCATTGTATTCACAAATCATATATAAAAGAAAATTGTATCACTAATTTTCTTCAATTAATATGCATTTATGTTTCTATGAATACAACTTAAAAAACAAAATCTATATAATCTAAGGATTATTCATGAAACATTATCATCTTAAAAAAATTAATTTCAAAATGTACCATGAACATCCTCAAATTATATGGATTTGATAAACTATAACACATTTTTGTTTACAAATTTAAATCTTTTTACACCATCATTATATGAGAGGTCTTCTTACTATCATTCTATACAAGAATACATAAATAAAAGGACACTATTTGATTTGTAATTTGTGTATCAAGAACATAGATTGTGCACGTATTTATAGTAGAATACAAGGATATGAAAAAACAGTAAATAACATTATCATTGATTTCAAAGTATAACTTATGCTTACAGCTGGATAACATCCACGAAATACAAATTTCACATATACTCATTTAATTTTGTGATATCTGTATACAGCTGTAAAAAAATACAACTTTTTACATATATTTATATATAATGTAGTTGGACAATTTTGTTATGACAATAATATGAAATACATAATTTTTATTATATAATATGTAATTTAAATTGATAAGAGGTATTTATATATTTAAAAATAAATTATTTGAATACATTGCACAATGGGCAATAAACTTATTTTTTTGGTGTTATGTACAATGTAACTTAACAATAATATAAAACACAATTTTTTTTAAATTAT
This sequence comes from Apium graveolens, assembly GCF_009905375.1. Classification (NCBI taxonomy): domain Eukaryota; kingdom Viridiplantae; phylum Streptophyta; class Magnoliopsida; order Apiales; family Apiaceae; genus Apium; species Apium graveolens. The sequence continues at coordinate 192,078,465 of NC_133656.1, read as the reverse complement.
GCAAATTTGGATAGTAAGAGATAGTATATCCAAAAAAAATTATTTTATAAGTAAGGGACACAATTTTTTTACTAAAAGGATAAGGAAAAATATTAAATAAGTAGTAATATATGTATATATATTTATCAATAATATATTTTTAAAGTGAAACAATGATTTTTAGATTATTAAGATATATGCATACTCATAATTTGTTGGTGGTTCACCAAAAGGACATATGGGCTTTTTTGAAACTGGACTATACACATATGGGCTTTTTTGAAACTGAACTATACAAGTGTCCGTAATGGAAGGGTAAGTGACTAATTATTAATTCGCTCAATACAATAATATTTTAATCTCTTTAGAAATAAATTGAATAATCTTCTAAGTTTGCAAAGTTATTTAATTAAAACTTGAATATATTTTAATTCTCAATAAATGAAGATTTGAATGTTATTTAATCATATATTTATGAGCTTCAAGCCACAAAATTTAGCTCCATCAATTAGTAGAATTTTTATGAAGTAATTTTAAGTCTTCTACATCTCATATGAAAGTGGAGAACTACTTATACACTTATAATATTTTGTGATAAGTTGGGCAATGTAAAACAAATTGAAATAGTCGAGAGAAAGGGGAATTCCCACAATTGAACTCGGAACCTCTAGCGCCCTAAGCCAGAATCATACTAGACCAAATGTCATCATGGGTGTACACCAAAAAAAAAAGTTTAGAACATCTATATGAGCCCCAAAAGTAGAACAAGTAACATAAAATATTGTTGAAAATTACAATTGAATATGGACATTAAGAAATTGATTTTTGATGAGGAGGCGAAGAGATTCTAACGTCCTTCACATCTCAAACCACAAATGGATTAAGCTACCAATCTACTTCGAACACATTCATCTAATACAAAAAACATCTTCTTACTACAGATGTCCAATTCCCCGCTCACAAATCAAATTATTATACTTGTAAATGGCCATATACTATTATTACATATTTGTATAGTCTGAAATGAAATTGATTAATTTCGTAATTTTTTTATTATTAAATTTCATATCCCGAATCGGTAAAAAATGCAAACATAATTAAATGCACAAAGGAACACAGGCAAAAACAAAAAGTAACGTACGCGAGGTTGTTAAACAAGGTGAAGAATCTATAAACATAATGTTCTACAATTTATGCATTCAGTCACAAATATGTGCTTCTTTGATGTTTCAACTAACTTGTTTAGAGAAAATTGTACACGTTCCATAAGTATAAATTGGTCCTGGTCGCTTCAATATATTACACTGAAGGTTAGAGAAAGACTGAACCGATATAGTTTATGCATACTACTTCTCCATTGGTGTTATCACAACACTTGCAAATCAATCTGAGCATTCCATATAATTTCGAGTTACCTCCTTTATTCATCGTATCATTATTCATTTTTCTCGAAGACGGCCATCAAGTGAATTTATTTGAAATGAATTTCTAATTACAAGTCATTATACTTATGAGGTTTACTTACAGGCATATCACCATCATGAAGTAGAAACTCCAATCCCCTGTAATTCCCAGTATTATTATTTAGTATTAGACACCCCAATTCATTATAATATGTTGATATGTGGATAATCGATTTCAAAAATTCTCATTTGACATGTAGTCATAATAAACTAGCATTTATGAGTCACATGTGGTGATATTATAGTACATCGTGACCACATTCAAAGAGTAGTTTGTACGACTCCTATACCACATTTGAATGTTGTCAAGCTATACTTTTTAGTATTATAAGTAAAATTCATTATCTGGTAGTCCACGATTACATTTTAAATCGGTTACACAGGCTAGCATATAGGCGACAAGGAGATTAAATGATATTCCAAAGACCTCCTTATCAAATGAAAAATTGATTGTAACGAAAGTACTTAATAGCCACATTATAGAAATTAGATAATCATTTTTCTACCATTGATATATATTTATGTTAGAAACTAAAGTATAATAAATAATCACTTGAATATTTTAATTTTGATATAGTGATGTATCACTTTGCAATCCCACCTCCCATATGGTTAAGGATCACATTAGTTCAAGTCTCCAAATTATCTAAACAACTCCTTGCATTCACAAATGGTGAATAATATAAAAGGAAATTGTATCACTAATTTTCTTGAATTAATATGCATTTCTATTTCTATGAATACATCTGCTAAAAATAAAATCTATATAATCTAAGGACTGTTCATGATACATCATCTTAAAAAAATTAATTTCAATATAATGATGTACCATGAACATCCTCAAATTATATTTATTTGATAAACTATAACACATTTTTATTTACAAATTTAAATATTTTTACACTATCATTATATGAGAGCTCTTCTTCCTATCATTGTGTACAAGAATACATAAAAAGAATGATGTTCTTTGATTTGTAATTACTGTATCAGGAACATAGTAGAATACAGATATTTAAAGAAATAAGGTGAATAACATTTACTATTGATTCCAAAGTGTAACTTATGTTTACAGGTGGATAACTTCCAGGAAAGACAAATTTGATAAGTACTCATTTAAGTTGTGATATTATTCTATACAAGAATACAAAAAAAGAATGACACTCTTTAATTTGTAATTTTTGTATCACGACTATAGATTGTGCATGTATTCATAGTAGAAATATACAGCTGGAAAAATAAAATGCAATTTTTTACATATATTTAGATATGATGTAGTTGGATTTTTTTGTTTTGACAATAATATTAAAGACATATTTTTATTAAATATTATGCAATTTTAATTGATGTGAGGTACTTATATATATAAAAATAAGTTATTTGAATACAATGCACAATGTACGATGTAACTAATTGTTTTTAATACAATGCACAATGTACAATGTATTTTTATCAAAAATATTTTTTTAAAGTTGAATAATAATTTGCACACTATTAAGATATATGCATACTCATAAATAATTTCAATCATTAATGGTGGACATATGGGCTTTTTTGAAACTGGACTATACAAGTGTCCCTAATAAGTAGGTTAAATGACTAATTGTTGATTGGCCACCTTCAACACTATAATATTTTAAATTCTTTGAAAATAATTTGAATAGTTGTGTAAGTTTGCAAAGTTGTTTAATTTAAACTTGAATACATTTTATTTTTCTCAATAAATTAAGATTTAAATGTTATTTAATCATATATTTATGAGCATGAAGCCACAAAATTTTGCTTGATCAAGTCACCAATGCCAAATTTTCCACAAAAGTTGTAGACATATGCCTGGAATTACTAGATACTTTCTAACATTTTGATGGCTTAATCAATCAATGATATTATAACTATTTACTTGTCAAGCTTCTTTACTAGCTATATTTTAGTAATCGTTGTCAATTTCCATTCTTTACTTTATGGATTACCATGATGAAGCCTTACATTATTTCTTGTGGGAGTTTTTTTAAATAACTTAACACATAATTAATATAATATATTTTCTAATAATTAGATAATCAAATTAATATATGGGGGTGATAAATATGGGCAACTCTTAAGATGGCATTGTTGTTTAATCATAGAAAATTTCTTGTGATTCTCATGAGAATAGAGAAATCAATAATGATATACGTGTAGTCTTTAGAACATGTTAGATGCATCTATCATCTAAATGAGGGAACACGATCTTTTGATGTTTGTATATAGAGTTATAGCATGGTAGTGATGAGTACCTGTAAGCCTCCTTGCAAACACGAGTTTTGTTGGATATGCCTAAGACCGTGGAATACACATGATCCTAAGGCGAGTATCAGTCATAGGAGACTGTGATGAGGGGGTGTTGAATAATTTATTAATCTAAATGTATTATGTTTTTTCTTTGAATAAGTCAGTTGTCTGGCAAGTAGTTGCAGTTGAATAGGTGTGTAGTCGTTGAGATTTGTTAGGAGAGTTGTGTGGCTTAAACAGGAACGTGCTCTGGTTTTTTGCTAGCACTCAGTTAGTTAGTTTCTATAATAACATTTAGTGTATTCTTTTTTTAAGTAAGTCTGTAATCCACCAACTTTGAGTTAAGTAAAACAAAGTTAGCTGATCTTTGTGTTCATTGCAGTTTCATTTTATTTAATATCTGGTATCAGAGCTTTAGTATACCTAGTGAATGCCCAAGTAAATGCCAAAATCAACATCCATGGATCCAAGTAAAACCAAAGAAAATACAGTTGGCCCGAAATACCCGATGCTCACGAAAACTAATTATATAACATGGGCTCTAAAAATGAAAGTGTTCATGTAACCGCACCGCCTGTGGGAGGCAATCGAGCAGAAGGATCCAAAGGAGACAGTGAAAGACAGAACATAAAAGATAGCGATGGCAGCAATATTATTGGATATAGCGTATGCAATATTTAAACACAGTAAGCTGAACACGATATGTTTTGCATGGAAAGTCTGCAAATCGGGTTAACTAGATAAAGATACAGAAAGCAATATTTAATGGAACAGAAAGCAACTACTAAGCTATAAACCAGGGAATAACAAATCCTAGTTTATCTCCAATCTAATCAACTAAACTCACGCAGCTGACAGCAACTAAATCTAAGCTGTTAACGTAATACATGGACAACTAGTTATTCAGAAAACAAAATAAACAAATAACTAAAATATGTTTAGATTAAAATTAATCCCCACATACTCCCCCTGAATCTAAACATCATTTAGTTTCTTGACACCCAGCAAATCTCTCATTTTCTCAAACTTTGCAGCTGCCATTGCCTTTGTCAGGATGTCCGCACGTTGTTCGTGTGTGCTGACATGTCTTATGATGATCAAGCCCTTTTCGACGCAGTCACGAATAAAATGGTATCTCAAGTCGATGTGTTTACTTCTCCCGTGGAACACTGGATTCTTAGCAAGGTCTACAGCTGACCTGTTGTCGACATAGAGAATGACTGGACCTAGTTCCACAACTGCAATACAGCTCAGTACTCGTTAAAGCTAAATGGCCTATCACGCAGCAGCAGTAGCGGCCATAAATTCTGCTTCACAAGAGGACAAGGCGACACATCGCTGCTTCTGAGACACCCAAGTAACCAGATTCTCGTCAAGATAGAAGGCCATACCTCCCGTGCTTTTCCTGTTGTCCAAGCTCCCTGCCAAATCACTGTCTGAAAAACCTTTTAAAATATAATTTCCGTGGCCTTTCGTATATAGCAGTCCATAGTGTATCGTCCCTTTGACATAACGACAAATTCGTTTTACCGCATTTAAGTGCAACTCAGTTGGTCTCTCCATATATCGGCTGACTATACCAACTGCAAAAGCGATGTCTGGGCGTGTGTGCACTAGATATCGCAATCCGCCAACTATACTCTTAAAATGAGTGGAATTCACAGCTTGTCCTTCCTTGTCAGCATGTATCTGCAGGCTGTGATCCATAGGAAATTTGACTGCATTACATTCGGCCAATCCTGCCTTCTCGAGAACTTTCTTGGCGTAGCTCGACTGTTTGACTTCGATGAACCCACGGTTTTGAGACACCTCCAAACCCAGATAGTAAGCCAGTTTTCCGAGGTCGGACATGTCAAATTCCCTGCTCATATCCCCCTTGAATTTTGCAATGTCCGACGCGTTTGTACCTGTGATGATCAAGTCATCAACATAAACTCCAACAATTAACGAATCTACTCCAGATTTTTTAGTGTAAACAGCTTGTTCGAAGGGACATTTGAGGAAACCCAGTTGTAAGAGGTATTGATTTAGTCATGAGTACCAGGCCCGGGGGCTTGGCGTAGCCCATACAGGGCTTTAAGAAGTCTGTATACTTTGTCTGTTTACCCTTCCTTAATAAAACCTTTAGGTTGTCGTACATAAACCTCTTCAAGTAGGATGCCATTTAGAAACGCAGACTTGACGTCAAGGTGATGTACCTCCCAGTCGTGTTTTGCTGCTAGAGCCAGAAGTAGACGGACTATTTCCAGCCTCGTCACAGGGGCAAAAACCTCATCGTAATCCACACCATGTTTCTAAACGTATCCTTTTGCTACGAGTCGGGCTTTGTGCTTTGTCACCTCACCGTTCTGATCCTTTTTTACTTTGAAAATCCACTTAAGATCAATAGCCTTGTGTCCTATAGGAAGTGTAGTCAGTTCCCATGTTTTATTTTTTTCGATGGAGGACATTTCTTTTTCCATGGCTTCTTTCCATACTTCGTCTATAATTGCTTGTTCAAAACACACTGGCTCATCAATTCCCATCAAGAATAATTCCTCCTCGAGTTCAATCTCTGCAGAATCTGCATATACATCATCCAGAGAGCGAAAACGGAATGGTTGTTCACTGAGTTCGCTGGCATCACTAGGCTGCGTGAGTGGACTGCTGGGAGTTGCAGTAATATTGTTCTGAGGAACTGCAGGTGTAGTCGGTTCCTCTGTGACTTCCTGTGCTGGATCATCAAATAAATTATCACTGTAGCCTGCAACTGTTAGCTGTTCAGATGAGTCTCTGGCAGTGTCTACATTCCTTGTCCAATCCCAGCCTTTCTTTTCATCAAAAACGACGTCTCTACTGATGTGTACAGTTCCAGAGTCTGGGTCGAATAGTCTGTATGCTTTTATTCCTGGTTCTCGACCAAGATGGACCAATTCTTTGCTTCTTGCATCGAGCTTTTTAGTGTACGGAGCAGGTATCTTCATGTATGCCAGGCAGCCAAATATTTTTAAATGTTCCACACTTGGTTTTGTCTCGAACCATGCCTCATGAGGTGTGATTTCGGACAGAGATCTAGTTGGCAATTTATTAAGAACATAAACAGCATACCGAACAGCTTCCCCCCAATATTGTGTTGGCATGTTTCTTTCATTCAACATACTTCTTGCCATGGCAATCACCGTGCGATTACGGCGCTCTACTACACCGTTTTGTTGAGGTGTATAGGCCGCTGTAAAATGCCTTAGAATACCCTGTTCCTCACAGAAAAATTGGAAATCTTTGGAGCAGAATTCACCCCCACGATCTGTTCGCAGGACTTGTATACCCTGTTTTTCACCATTCTCAACAAGCAGTTTAAATTTCTTAAAATATGTTAAGGCCTCATCTTTTGTTTTGAGCATATAGATCCACATCATACGGGTATGATCATCTACCAACAACATTTTATAACGATTTCCCGCCGGAGTGGGGGGAGACAGTGGTCCACAAAGGTCTAAATGAATCAGTTCTAATTTAGTTTTTGCAAAGAAATTTGCTTGAGATGGAAAAGGCTTACGTGACTATTTCGACATGAGGCATCCACTGCAGATTTCTCCAGGGTGTTTGATAGAGGGCAGGCCATGTGCCATCCGGTTCTTTGACATTAAGTGCAGAGCTTTGAAATTAACATGACCGAGACGTTGATGCCACAACCAAGCTTTCTCTTCATCTTTCGTTAACAGGCAGGTCTGTTGTGCTTCCTCGATGTATATTTTGTACAGCCTGTTCCTAGATCTCTGAACCTGCATAAGTAATCGACCACAACTTTCATATACCCAGAGATGATTACCATCCCAAACGACTCTGTTTCCTTCCTCTGAAAGTTGTCCCAAACTAATAATGTTACTTCGCAGGTTGGGAATGTAGTAGACACCGTTCAGAACTCTTGTTTCTCCATTCTTACATGCCATTCTGATAGACCCTTTCCCCTCTATTTTTACCACTGACCCGTCTCCAAATTTTACCTCACCTCTTGCTGTCCTGTCCAGCTTCTCAAATTTGTCCCGTCTTCCAGTCATATGATTACTGGCACCATTGTCAAGGTACCAGGTGTGCTCTTCAGTCTCTTTGTCATTTGTTGCTCCTTTGTCTTCAGTAAAAGCAATTTCTCCATTTATTTTATTCTCACAAAATACCATCAACAACGCAGGTTCGCTGTCATGTACCTGCGTTAGGTTTGCTTCGCCCCTTTGTTGTTTGTTTCGCCCAGTTTTGCGACACTCAGCTGCAAAGTGCCCGTAGCCACCACAACCAAAACATTTTACCTGGCTTCTATCTCGAACAAATCGGTTGTCTCTTGTCCTGCTTTCTCCTCCTCCATGTGAGACGTTTTTCCCCGATCTCCTCAACCACTCTTCTCTAGTAAATAACAACTTGCCTTCAGCGTTTTCCTTTCTTTGCCACTCTTCCTCAGTCAACAATAGCTGCTGTCCCTCGTTACTTTCTGCAGGCCCTTTCAGTCGCTCTTCATGGGCCCGAAGAGATCCAACCACTTCCTCCACTGACATTGTATCCAAGTTCCCAAATTGCTCTATGGCTGAGGCTATTTGTAAGAACTTGGTTGGAACAGCCCTTAATAGTTTCTTCACGATATATTCCTCTCCGATTGCTTCTCCTAATGCCCTGATGTTTGTGACCAAACCATTTAGTCTCATACAAAAATCGTCCAGCTTTTCAGTGTCCTTCATTTTCAGTGACTCAAACTCAATTTTAAGCGTCTGAACCTTAGCTTTCTTCACCTTATCCGCTCCCAAACACATTGTTTTGATCGACTCCCAAGCTTCCTTTGAGGTTTTCTTTTCTGCAACTGCCAGTAATATGTCGTCTGGAATCCCTTGATAAATCATGGCTAGCGCTCGTTTGTCTGTCTTTTCCTCAGGTACCGTCTTTGGATCCTTGAGTTAGATTGATTCCCAAACTGCATGCGCCTGCATAAGTACTTTCATCTTTATGGCCCAGGTGGTGTAGTTTAATTTTGTAAGCATTGGAATACTCAGCCCGATGGAGCCTTCTCTGGTCTTGTTAGCCTCCATCTGTGTGACCTCAATACATGGTGAATGCCGCTCTGATACCAGATATTGGATATAGCGTATGCAATATTTAAACACAGTAAGCTGAACACGATATGTTTTGCATGGAAAATCTGCAAATCGGGTTAACTAGATAAAGATACAGAAAGCAATATTTAAAGGAACAGAAAGCAACTACTAAGCTATAAACTAGGGAATAACAAATCCTAGTTTATCTCCAATCTAATCTCCTAAACTCACGCAGCTGACAGCAACTAAGTCTAAGCTGTTAACGTAATACATGAACAGCTAGTTATTCAGAAAACAAAATAAACAAATAACTAAAATATGTTTAGATTAAAATTAATCCCAACAAATATATCACGCCATTCGTGAGGACACATTCATATCTGTTACAGAAAAGAAAATGGCAAAAGAAGCTTGGGATGCGATAAAAACTATGTGTCTGGGGGCGGATAAGGTGAAGAAGGCAAAAGCTCAAACTTTTAGAGATGAGTTTGAGTCGATGAACTTGAAAGAAACAGAACAACATGATGATTTTTGTGCGAGGTTAAGTGGCGTGGTGACGAACATTCGAGCACTGGGTGAAGGAGTTGAAGAAATATACGTGGTTAAAAAGATGTTGCGAGGAGCACCCACAAAATTCTTACAGATTGCCTCAGCCATTGAACAATTCAGAAATTTGGATATATTATGTCTGTAGAAGAAATCGTGGGTTCACTCAACGCCCGTGAAGAGAGACTTAGGGGACAGAGAGAGACCAATGAAGGACAATAATTGTTATTGACTGAGGAACAATGGGCAAAGTGAGAAGCCAGTGAAGGACATTTATTTTTGTCACGAGAAGAGTGGTTGACAAAGGTGAATAAAGGAGTGACTCGAAATAATGGTGATAAAGACTACGTGATAGAGGTAAAGTTAGGTGCTTCAATTGCCATGTCTATGGACATTATGCAGCAGTGTGTCGAAAACCAAAGCGAGAAAAGGAACATAAATCTGAAGTGAACCTATCTGAGACGGTTGATGATGAACCTGCACTTCTTGTACTTGAGTGTGGAGGCAATGAGAAAGGTATGGTGCTACTTAATGAAGATGGCCTGAGTCCCAAAATAAAAGCAAATACCAGCAACTCAACTAGAGAGTCAAACATTTGGTATTTATACAATGAGGCTAGCAACCATATGTCTGGACAACCATCAAAATTCAGAAATTTGGATGAAGGAGTAACTAGCAAGGTGAGATTCGGGGACAGATCTATAGTGGATATGAAGTGAAGAGGGACTGTGCATTTTACTTACAAAAATGGAGAGGAACGAGCCTTACAAGAGGTATATTATATTCCTACACTTTGCAATAACATTATAAGTTTAGGCCAATTATCTAAAAATGGCAATAAATTAATCTTGAATGGTGAGTACTTGTAGGTGTATGATATAAATGGCAAGTTGTTAATATAAGTAAAGAAAACTAGTAATCGTTTATACAAGATAATTATTGGGGATGGTATAGATGCATGCTTATTATCAAAAATGGAAGAAAATTCGTGGCTCCGAAATTTACGTCTAGGGCACGTGAATTTCCATGCAATGAGCCTTATATCCAGGAGTAAAATGGTGCAAGGCCTGCCAGACCTTGTTCTTCCAAAAGAAACGTATAATGGTTGCTTGCTTTCAACAGGCACGACTACCATTTCCTTTTAAGACTAGATTTGCTGTTGTAGGACGTCTAGAGCTTATCAACGGGGATATTTGTGGTCCAATCTCTCCAACAACCCCATCTGGGAACATATACTTTTTACTGCTAGTTGATGATTTCAGCCGTGCTATGTGGGTTTTTATGATCAAAACAAAAGATGAGGCACTTAGAATGTTCAAGAAATTTAAGGCATTGGTCGAAAAAGAATCAAAAGAAGTAATACAAGTGCTGAGAACAGACAGGGGGCAAATTTTGTTCAAGAGAATTTACAACATTTTGTGAGAATGCTGGAATAACAAGACATTTTACAACTCCTTACTCTCCCCAACAAAACGGGGTGGTGGAGAGACGCAACAGGAATATGGTTGCAATGGCCAGAAGTTTACTAAAAGAACTTGATACACCATCATATATATGGGGTGAAGCTGTCAGACACTCTGTGTACTTACTGAATAGATTACCAACGAGAGCCTTAACAGATGTGACCCCATATGAGGCTTGGTCGAAGAAGAAGCCACAAATTGAGTACCTGAGTGTTTTCGGATGTATCGCTCATATGAAGTTGTCAAATGTGCACGTAAAGAAATTAGATGATAGAAGCAACGGCCGTGCACTTAGGGAGAGAACCAGGGATGAAAGCATACCGTCTATACGGTCCAAACACAAAAACTATACATGTCAGTCGTGACGTAATTTTTGAAGAGGTAAAGGGTTGGCAGTGGAAGGAAAAGGAAATTAAAAATCAGCATCACACTAGTATTTTCACTGTGACTGGTGGCTATTAAACTGAAATAGGTAGGACTGAAATTTCAGGAAATGGAGGAAGTAGTGATGCAGATTTTGTGGAAAGCTATATAGAAAGTGCAGAAAGCGACAGTGGAACACCAAATCCACACAGTGGTTCATATAGTGGCACAGGCACATCAAACTCGCAGCAGATTTCTACATCTGAGCAGATGAGTGAAGACTCACGAGCAGCATCAGTATCAAGTGATAGCAACAACAGCAGTGATCAACTAAATTCAGAAGACTTAGTGACATATACAACCACACGGAGGAAGTGGAACTTGCTGATGAACTGATGTTATTGGATATGGATGAACTAGTGACATATGGTCAAGAAATAAAGGAAAACAGTTGGAGAAGTTCCATGAAACCTGAGATCGAAGCCATTGAGAATAACGGATCTTTATATTGAAAAAGGACACCAGTGGTAACATTATAAAACACAAAGCCCATTTAGTCGCGAAAGGTTACGTACAGAGGTGCGGAATCGATTACGAGGAGGTGTTAACTCCAGTTACTAGCTTGGAAACTGTACGATTGTTGATAGCCCTTGCAGTGAAAAATGAGTGGGAGATACACCACCTCGACGTAAAGACAACATTTTTAAATGGGGAACTACAAGAGGAGGTTTATGTGAATAAGCCAAAGAGTTATGTGATAGAAGGCCATGATAAGAAAGTTTACAGACTATTCAAAGCATTGTATGGCTTACGTCAAGCCCCCGGGGCTTGGTATGCACAACTAAACAAGTGTTTGGAGAAGCTAGGTTTCATCAAGTGTTCATTTGAGCAGGTTGTGTACATGAGGCGTGAAAGGAATTAGTCTCTTATAATTGGAGTATATGTTGATGACCTACTCATCACTGGAACAAGCGTGACAAGTATTGTAAACTTCAAAAGGCATATGGCAAATAAATTTGAGATGAGGGACCTCGGTAAACTGACATATTACCTTGGTCTAGAAGTGGAATAGGGGAACGACTTTATAGAACTGAAACAGACATCTTACGTGCAGAAAGTTCTTGAAAAATCTGGTATGGCTGAGTGTAACCCAGTTAGGTACCCAATGGATTCAAAATTCCAGCTACAAAAGATGCAAATGGTAGTCTAGTTAACTCTAAAGACTTTAAGAGTCTGGTGGAAGGGTTGAGGTATTTGGTACATACTCGATCAAACATATCCTACGCAGTTGGAGTGGTCAGCAGATACATGGAGAAACCTACAACACAATATATGAATGCTATCTAGCAAATTTTATGTTATGTAAAGGGCACATTGGAGTTTGGGTTAACATATGTGAAAGGTCGTGGGAATTATTTGCTGTGAGGATTTTTAGATAGTGACCTAGCAGGGAATCTGGATGATAGGAAAAGCACAGGTGGCCTGGTGTTTTACTTGGATGAGTCACTGATCACATGGGTGTCACAGAAGCAAAGGTGCGTGGTGTTGTCTTCATGCGGGGCTGAGTTTATGGCTGCCACAGCAACAGCGTGTCAAGGGATATGGCTGCAGAAAGTGCTAAGTCATATATCAAATACACCATTTGGACTTGTGATAATTTATATAGATAACAGGTCAGCTATTGATCTTGCTAAAAACCCTATTTTTCATGGTCTTAGCAAGCACATAGATGTGCGCTATCATTTCATTAGAGAATGTGTGGAGAAAGGCTCAATCATCATCAAGCACATTGGTACAAACGAGCAGCGAGCAGATGTCTTGACAAAACCTATGTCAATTACCAAGTTTGAGAAGATGCGTAAACTATTGGGAGTGAAGAATCTTGAACACGTTTAGATTAAGGGGGAATATGTTGGATTATCTATTAATCTAAACGTATTATTATGTTTTTTCTTTGAATAAGTCAGTTGCCTGGCAATTAGTTGCAGTTGAATAGGTCTGTAGTCGTTGAGATTTGTTAGGAGAGTTGTGTGGCTTAAACAGGAATGTGCTTCTAGTTTTTTGCTAGCACTCAGTTAGTTAGTTTTTATAATAACGTTTAGTGTATTCTGTTTCAAGTAAGTTTGTAATCCACTAGCTTTGAGTTAAGTAAAACCAAGTTAGTTGATCTTTGTGTTTATTGCAGTTTCATTTTATTTAATAGGGGGAATGTGAAGTTGTTAGGCTTAGAGCTTCGGCTCAGGAATACATCAAGAGATATGTTTATTATTATGAAAGGTGGGGTGCAAATGAAAAGACAAGAGAAAAAGAATTAGCCGATCTAAGCGAGATAAAAAATTAAGAAACTTCAGAAACTCGAGAAATAGCATTGTCATTGAGGAGAACACCTAAGCTTTGTCATCAAAGTTTTGGAGCATATTGTTGAATAAAGGTGAGTGTTAAAATGAACTTATGTTTAAGGATATTATATGCCACCAGAAGCAAACACGAAAACATCTACGAGGTGAGACTGAGGTGGCTTTAAAAAGGCTCCATGATTATGCAGATAATAAGCTGCAAAAATACTTTAGGAATGAGGCTAGCTTAAAAGATTTTAAAGTTTTCGGTAAGGAGATTACAAATTAAACTAAGGTAAGTGGAAGATATTTTCCAAACTTCCCCAAAGGATTACAAAATGGGCTATTTGAAGTTGATGGTACTCCAATAAAAGAAATACACGTCCAATTGACAGGCGCCTTGAAGTGTTAGTACGGTACTGCCCTGAATGATAGTGACTATAACATTTGTTAAGGGTGTTTGGTGCGTAAAATGGGCTAAAATAGAAACACCATTCCAAAATTTCAAAGTAAGAGTTTTTTCAAGACAGCGAGATAAAAAAATTTCTTATTTAAGAGAGGACCGCCAAATCAATTTAATTGAAATAAATTTCGATTTACAATTCATTATATTTATCGGGTTTACATAAAGGCATATCACCATCATGAAGTATAAACTTTAATCTCCTACAGCTGCCAGTGTTATTTAGTATCAGACACTCCAATTCATTTTAATATGTTGACGCATGGATAATCAATTTCAAAAATTCTCATTTGGCTTGTAGTCATAATAAACTAGCATTTACGAGTCACTTGTGGTGATATTACATCCTGACCACATTAGAATAGTAATTTGTAAGATTTAAAAATTCTAATTTTTCATGTTTTTGTTATTCTCAAGAAATGGTAGACAACTATTTTTTTCTCAGTTTTTACCATAAGGGAGAATTTTAAAAAACAGGTATTCACGTGGAAGCTGCATTACTATTGCGGAAGCTGTTGACCCTGATAGATTCTCCTACTTGGTTATCATGAAATATGTTAAAGATAATCTCGGGTATAATGAAATTGGAGGTGTATATGTAAAGAAACAAAGCGGTGGCTGGAAATTAATCGCTATTAACGCAAAAGCGATTAGTTTTGGAGAAGGTATGAAAAATGGTTATTTCCTAAGTCTATATGTTCACAGGGTTGTTGACAAAGCTATTGAGCCTGCAAGTCAGACCCAACCCCATGTAATCGTAAGACAAAGGACAAGCTTTTTTGAAGGTTAAGTAGGCTACATTTCGTAATTATTATTGTATGTAGGTGTTGATTTCCAGTTGAAAAGAAAGTTTATGACGGTTCAAGAACTTAAACAACAACAACTAGATAAAAAGAAGTTGGCCAAAGATGCATATGAGCAGGAAAAAAAATCGATTGAAAACGTACTTGATTAGCAGATTAACAAAAAAAGAAAAAGAAGAAGTGATAACGAGAAAAAAATTGCAAGTGAGTTGACGGAGAAAAAGAATGCAACTGAAAAGGAGAACAATAACGCAAGTGATAATGAGCTCCAGCAGAAAAAGAATCCAAGTGAAAAGGAGATGCCAATTCAAATTGGTAAAGAGAAAGCAAGTAGCAAGGTATAATTTTGGTTATGTCCGTTTCATAATATCACATGGTATATCACACACATTTTTGAGTTTATAATTTGTGGCTTTAATGCAGACCAAGGTTGTAGATTATTAATTGAAGAGAAGGGTCAGAGCCGAAGAAAATCACAGAGAAATAAAAAAGCTGAAACTGGAGGAGAAGGTAGCTGAGTTGGTCAAAACTACATAATCCATGAAGAAATTAAGAAAAAAGGTTGTAGATGTATGGACTGATCTGGAATTGTAATTTGATAGGCCGTATGTATGTGGACCTGACAGTTTAAGTGAAAAGGAAGACGTACATGTTATTCTTTCCAGTGTATGACATTGTTATATGAGCATATGAGCAGGAAAAAAATCGATTGAAAGAAGTTGGCCAATGATGCATATGAGCAGGAAAAAAAATCGATTGAAAACGTACCTGATCAGCAGATTAACAAAAAAGGAAAAAGAAGAAGTGATAACGAGAAAATATTGCAAGTGAGTTGACGGAGAAAAATAATGCAACTGAAAAGGAGAACAATAACACAAGTGATAATGAGCTCCAGCAGAAAAAAAATCCAAGTGAAAAGGAGATGCCAGTTCCAAGTGGTAACAGTACGCCATAAACATCCTTCTACCACATAATTACATGATGTTGTCGTAGATAATGTTGCAGTAGTAATATAATAATGTACCATACTGCAGCATATTTTAATTATGTTAGCATAGATCTCTTAAAGTGTTGCCAATAAATATATATTAATAAAAATATTCAATTTTTTATTAAAAAAAATAAATAAATGCTGATGTAGCAAAGTTGGGTCCCTACACTGCTAACGTGGCAGGTGGTCCCTATTGACGTGGCAGGTGAGTCACCCCATGTGGGTCCCTCCCTACTGACGTGGCAGGTGGACCCTTGCTGACGTGGCAGGTGCCCCATGTGGGTCCCACTCTGCTGACATGGCAGGGGGCCTACAAACCTGGCAGGTGGGTCCCCTATGTAGGCCCCACCATGCTGACACTGATGTGGCAGGTGGGTCACACGTGGGCCCCCCATGCTGACGTGGCAGGGAACCTGCTAACGTGGCAGTGGGATCCTGCTGACGTGGCAGGTGGACCCCAATGAGGGCCCTACTTTGCTGACATGGCAGTGATCCCCTCCTGACGTGGCAATGGTGAAGTATTAAATCAAAAATTTTCAGAAATTTTGCACTACCCAGGATTTGAACCGAATACCTCCCACTTCACAAAGTGTAATACAAACCACTACACCAAGGAACAAAATGTGTTTTATTCCACATTATTTAAATATAACCTTATAGAAATAATTCATTTCTACTTAAAGTAAAGGCTCTTTTAACTCCTTTAATTTTTTTAAAATAAAATTTCAACGACCCGTCCATAAAGATGTTAAAAACAATCGATTTTAGGTGTGTACCATCATTATTATAAATTTTTATATTTATTTTGCAAGATTTTATATCAGTCAAAGCAGTCAAAATAAACCAAGCCTTGTTTGCGCTACTGTCCCGAGTGAAGTATCGATACTTTTAAAATAAAATTTTCACGATCCATTTGTATGGATAATAAAAACAATCGATTATAGGCGTGTACCATCATTATTAGGTTTTTTTATATTTATTTTGCAAGATTTTATATCTGTCAAAGTAGTGATAATAGATCAATGCCTATTTGCGCTACTGTCCCGAGTGAAGTATCGATACTTTTAAAAATAAAATTTCGACGATCCGTCCGTACGGATGTTAAAAAAATTTTATTTTAGGCCATTATTAGGTTTTTTTATATTTATTTTGCGAGATTTTAATCAGTCAATGCAGTGATAATAGACTAAGGCCTATTTGCGCTACTGTCCCGAATGAAGTATCGATACTTTTAAAATAAAATTTCGACGATCCATCCATACAGATGTTAAAAATAATCGATTTTAGGCGTAACCATCATTATTAGGTTTTTTTATATTTATTTTGTGAGATTTTATATAAGTCAAGTAGTGATAATAAACCAAGGCCTATTTGCGCTACTGTCCCGAATGAAGTATCGATACATTTGAAATAAAATTTCGACGATCCGTCTGTAAGGATGTTAAAAACAATCGATTTTAGGCGTGTACCATCATTATTAGGTTTTTTATATTTATTTTTCGAGATTTTATATCAGTCAAAGCAGTGATAATAGACCAAGGCATATTTGCGCTACTGTCCCGAATGAAGTATCGATTTTTTTGAAACAAAATTTTGACGATCCGTCCATACAGATGTTAAAAAAAGTCGATTTTAGGCGTCTACCATCATTATTAGGTTTTTTTATATTTATTTTGCGAGATTTTATATCAGTCAAAGTAGTGATAATAGATCAAGGCCAATTTGCGCTACTGTCCCGAATGAAGTATCGATAGTTTTGAAATAAAATTTCAATTATCCGTCTGTACGGATGTTAAAAACAGTCGATTTTAGGCGTGTACAATCATTATTAGGTTTTTTTATATTTATTTGGCAAGATTTTATATCAGTCAAATCAGTGATAATAGACCAAGGCCTATTTGCGCTACTGTCCCGAATGAAGTATCGATACTTTTGAAATAAAATTTCGACGATCCATCCATATGGATGTTAAAAACAAACGATTTTAGGCGTGTACCATCGTTATTAGGTTTTTTATATTTATTTTGCGAGATTTTATATCAGTCAAAGCAGTGACAATAGACCAAGGCCTATTTGCGCTACTGTCCCGAATGAAGTATCGATACTTTTGAAATAAAATTTCGATGATCCGTCCATACGGATGTTAAAAACAATCGATTTTAGGCATGTACCATCATTATTAGGTTTTTTATATTTATTTTGTGAGATGTTATATCAGTCAAAGTAGTGATAATAGACCAAGGCCTATTTGCGCTACTGTCCCGAATGAAGTATCGATACTTTTAAAATAAAATTTCAGCGATCCATCCGTACGGATGTTGAAAACAATCGATTTTAGGCGTGTACCATCATTATTAGGTTTTTTATACTTATTTTGCGAGATTTTATATCAGTCAAAGCATTGATAATAGACTAAGGCCTATTTGCGCTACTGTCCCGAATGAACTATCGATACTTTTGAAATAAAATTTTGACGATCCGTCAATACAGATGTTAAAAACAATCAATTTTAGGCGTCTACCATCATTATTAGGTGTTTTTTATATTTATTTTGCGAGATTTTATATCAGTCAAAGTAGTGATAATAGATCGAGGACTATTTGCGCTACTGTCCCGAATGAAGTATCGATACTTTTGAAATAAAATTTCGATGATCCATCCATATGGATGTTAAAAACAAATGATTTTAGGCGTGTACCATCATTATTAGGTTTTTTATATTTATTTTGCGAGATTTTATATCAGTCAAAGCAGGGATAATAGACCAAGGCATATTTGCGCTACTGTCCCGAATGAAGTATCGATACTTTTGAAATAAAATTTCAATGATCCATCCGTACAGATGTTAAAAACAATCGATTTTAGGAGTGTAACATCATTATTAGGTTTTTTTATATTTATTTTGCGAGATTTTATGTCAGTGAAAGCAGTGTAGACCAAAGCCTATTTGCGCTACTGTCCCGAATGAAGTATCGATACTTTTGAAATAAAATTTCGATGATCCGTCCGTACGGATGTTAAAAACAATTGATTTTAGGAGTGTAACATCATTATTAGGTTTTTTTATATTTATTTTGCGAGATTTTATGTCAGTAAAAGCAGTGATAATAGACCGAGGCATATTTGCGCTACTGTCCCGAATGAATTATCGATACTTTTGAAATAAAATTTCGACGATCCGTCCGTACGGATGTTAAAAACAATCGATTTTAGGTGTGTACCATCATTATTAGGTTTTTTTATATTTATTTTGCAAAATTTTATATCAGTCAAAGCAGTGATAATAAACCAAAGCCTATTTGCGCTACTGTCCTGAATGAAGTATCGATACTTTTAAAATAAAATTTCGACGATCCATCCATATGGATGTTAAAAATAATCGATTTTAGGCGTGTACCATCATTATTAGGTTTTTTTATATTTATTTTACGAGATTTTATATCAGTCAAACTAGTGATAATAGACCAAGGCCTATTTGCGCTACTTTCCCGAATGAAGTATCGATACTTTTGAAATAAAATTTCGACGATCTGTCCTTACGGATGTTAAAAAAAATAGATTTTAGGCGTGTACCATCATTATTAGGTTTTTTTATATTTATTTTGCGAGATTTTATATCAGTCAAACTAGTGATAATAGACCAAGGCCTATTTGCGCTACTGTCCCGAATGAAGTATCGATACTTTTGAAATAAAATTTCGATGATCCGTCCGTACGGATGTTAAAAACAATCGATTTTAGGCAAGTACCATCATTATTAGGTTTTTTATATTTATTTTGTGAGATGTTATATCAGTCAAAGCAGTGATAATAGACCAAGGCCTATTTGCGCTACTGTGCCGAATGAAGTATCGATACTTTTGAAATAAAATTTTGACAATCCGTCCGTACGGATGTTAAAAACAATCGATTTTAGGCATGTACCATCATTATTAGGTTTTTTTATATTTATTTTGGGGGATTTTATATCAGTCAAAGCAGTGATAATAGACCAAGGCCTATTTGCGCTACCATGGTGATATTAGGTTGTATCCCATCATTTTTTGAATTATATGTATTTATTTTGTGGGGTTGTGTAATAGTCAAAACACTCGAAATAGACTAATACCTCCACTATTATTCTGAAGTAAGTGTCGATTTTTTTAAAAATTAATAATTATATAAATAAATGAAAAACAATGAAAGGACATCAAACATTAATAAAATCATATACGAAATCTAAAAATAATTACATATAAGTAAGAATTTCTAAAAATATTAAAAGGAAAATAATAAATAAGTTTTTTATTAACAAATTCAAAATCCAACAAAAAGATATTGAATCCAACGGTTGTAAATGATTCCGGCTCATCCATCCAAAGAAACACTAACTTCTGTATATACACATCTCGAATCCCTCTTGAATCCCTAGATTTGTGTGTTGTCTCCCAAAGAAGGAAAGAAGATGTCGGCCAGGAAGAAGTCAGTACTCCTGCGGAGAAGAAGCTCAAGGACGGAAATGTTGGGGATATTATCTAAACATGTTTCATCTGTTTATCTGTTTTTATTATGTTTGAATAAATCAACTAAGCGTTGTAGTAGGAGTAGTAGATTAAGGTTGTTGCGTTTCAGTAGGCTTCGTGGAAAGAGTTTGCGTTTCAGCTGGTCTCTTTAAATAAGCTGTGTACTCTTCTTCATTATTAATCCCAATTGTAGTGTTTTATTCAGAGTATCATTTACTTGTTATCTCAGATTATTATTTAGTACTTACATCTGGTATCAGAGCTATTTTATCCCAATTAGTACCCTGTGTCAAACGGAATGGCAGAGTCAAGTAAGAGTAAAGAAGGGCAGGGGCAGCTAGGTCTGAGTTATCCTATGTTAACAAAGACTAACTATACTGCGTGGGCGATGAAAATGAGAGTTTTCATGCAAGCACATAACGTGTGGGAAGCAATTGACCCTAAAGACCCAAAGGCCAATGTGGACGACAAGGTAGACAAACGAGCTTTGGCCATGATTTATCAAGGTATTTCAGAAGATTTGCTGTTGACACTCGCAGAACGGAAAACCGCAAAAGAAGCATGGGAGGCGATTAAGACGGTTTCGTTGGGTGCTGAGAAGGTTAAGAAAGCTAAAGCTCAAACTCTTAAATCTGAGTTTGAGTCTTTAAATATGAAAGATTCTGAGAATTTAGATGATTTCTGCATGAAATTAAATGGTCTGGTAGCGAATATCAGGGCACTTGGAGAGACAATTGGAGAAGAGTATGTTGTAAAGAAATTGCTAAGGGCAGTGCCATCGAAATTTCTGCAAATTGCTTCAGCTATCGAACAATTTGGAGATCTCGAGAAAATGTCAGTTGAAGAGGTAATCGGTTCTCTAAAAGCACATGAGGAACGAATATCTGGTCAAGTGGATAGCAAGGAGGGACAACAACTCTTATTGACTGAGGAGGAATGGTCGAAACGTGAGAGTGACAGTGGAGGAAAGCTCTTGCTCACACATGAAGAATGGTTGAAAAAATCCAGTCGAAGCGGTCAGCAGTTTGGAAATGATCATAGAGAAAGGGACAATCAAGGTGGTCGTGGCAGGTTTGACAGGAGTAAAGTAAAGTGCTTTAATTGTGGTGGCTATGGACATTTCGCAGCTGAATGTAGAAAATCAAGGAGAAACAGATTGCAACGGGGTGAAGCAAATTTAACCCAGACACATGACGATGAACCTGCACTCTTGATGGTTAAATATGAGGAGAGTGTAGATGGAGTGATACTTCTATCTGAAGGTGCTGACTCAACCAGAACTGTGACAGAGGATACTTGGTATTTAGATAACGGAGCAAGCAATCACATGACCGGGAGACGTGAAAAATTTGAGAGTTTGGACAAGACAATGAAAGGCAGGGTGAAGTTTGGAGATGGATCTTTTGTTAATATTGAAGGAAAAGGCACAATCAGGATTGCCTGCAAGAATGGTGAAACTAGAGTCTTACATGGAGTATATTATATACCAACGTTGCAAAGTAATATTATAAGTCTGGGTCAACTCTCTGAAGAAGGAAACAGGGTGGTACTGAACGGGGACAGTTTGTATGTCTATGATAGCTGTGGAAGACTTCTTATGCACGTGAGACGTTCTGCAAATCGTCTCTACAAGATCCATATTGAAGATATTAAAGAAACGTGTTTGCTGACAAAAGGAGAAGAAAATACGTGGCTGTGGCATTCACGTCTCGGACATGTTAACTTCAAGGCGATGCAACTAATGTCAAACAATCATATGGTGCGTGGGCTGCCTTCACTCAATCAACCAAAAGAACTTTGCAGCGGGTGCCTCATGTCTAAACAATCACGTAAGCCATTCCCTGTTCATTCAAATTTTATTGCTAAAGGTGCATTAGAATTGATACATGGAGACCTTTGCGGACCTATCTCACCCCCTACCCCTGCTGGTAATCGTTTTTTCTTGTTATTAGTCGATGATTACTCTCGTATGATGTGGACATATATGCTTAAGTCTAAAACTGACGCACTGGCTTGTTTCAAGAAATTTAAAAATCTTGTTGAAAATGCAACAAAGGAGAAGATACAGGTGTTCCGTACTGATCGTGGAGGGGAATTTTGCTCTAAAGATTTTACGTCCTTTTGTGAAGAAGCGGGTATTTTGAGACACTATACCGCGCCCTACACACCACAACAAAATGGTGTTGTAGAGCGCCGTAATCGTACCGTTGTTGCCATGGCTCGAAGCTTGTTAAAAGAAAGAAAAGTGCCTGCAAAATTCTGGGGTGAAGCTGTCACACATGCAGTCTATATTTTGAATAAACTCCCCACACGAGCACTTTCAAATATTACTCCATATCAGGCCTGGTATGGGGAAAAACCATCTGTTGATTCTCTGAGGGTGTTTGGATGTCTCTCATACATGAAAGTGCCAGCTGTGTTTACAAAGAAACTTGATGATCGAAGTAAACTTTTGGTTCATTTTGGTCGTGAGCCAGGAACCAAGGCTTATCGGTTGTACGACCCAGATTCAGGGCGTATACACGTAAGCAGAGATGTTACATTCAACGAGGCAAAAGGATGGTTCTGGAATGAGTCAGAGGAATGTAACACTCAGACAGCAGGAGGGCAATTTACATTCGATGTTTTTACATCAGAGGCACAGGCCACACCAGACTCACCAGAAAATTCTGGGATTGAAAGTCCAGCATCTCCCATGACACCAGCTACTCAAAGTGTTTCTGCATCTTCATCATCGAATGTAGACACCACAGAAAGTACTATGTCTGGTATGTCAAGTGACACTGACAGCGAACCACGACGTTTTAGACGCCTTTCTGACATTTACAACACCACTGACATAGTGGAGTTAGAAGATGAGCTACTATTATCTGGTATTGATGAACCAGTGAACTTCGAACAAGCTGTTCAGGAGGAGGACTGGAAAGTGGCAATGGATACAGAAATTGCTACAATAGAGAAGAATCAGACATGGAAACTCACTGATCTTCCAAAGGGTCACAAGGCGATAGGCTTAAAATGGGTGTTTAAGCTGAAAAAAGACACAAATGGAAACGTAATCAAGCATAAAGCACGCTTGGTGGCTAAGGGTTATGTACAGAGACTTGGCATCGATTACGAGGAAGTTTTTGCCCCGGTAACAAGGCTGGAAACAGTTCGATTGCTCCTGGCTTTGGCAGCTAAGAATGCATGGGAGGTGCATCATCTCGATGTTAAGTCTGCATTCTTGAATGGAGTCCTACTTGAAGAAGTCTATGTGTCACAACCAAAAGGGTACGTGAAAAAAGGGCAAGAAGACAAGGTTTACAAACTGTTGAAAGCATTATATGGCTTACGCCAGGCACCTCGAGCGTGGTACTCTCAACTTAACAAGTGTTTAATGAATTTGGGCTTTGAAAAATGTCCTTATGAGCATGCTGTGTATACTCGAAAGGATGGCACTGATTCTTTGATTGTCGGAGTCTATGTTGATGATTTAATTATTACAGGTACTAGTACTTCACTCATTGTCAAATTCAAGGGGGAAATGAGTAGAGAATTTGACATGACTGATCTTGGACGGTTGTCATACTATTTGGGTTTGGAGGTTGATCAAGGACAGGGGTTTATTGAGATAAAGCAAACATCATATGCTAAAAAGGTGCTTCAAAGGGCAGGCCTGAGCGAATGTAAATCTGTCACTTATCCCATGGATTTCAAGCTGCAGATTGATGCCGACCAAACTGGTGAAGCAGTGAACTCAACTGATTACAAGAGTCTTGTAGGAGGCTTGCGCTATTTGGTCTATACTCGACCTGACATAGCTTATGCTGTTGGGAT
The DNA here is from genome assembly GCF_009905375.1 of Apium graveolens. Lineage (NCBI taxonomy): Eukaryota > Viridiplantae > Streptophyta > Magnoliopsida > Apiales > Apiaceae > Apium > Apium graveolens. The sequence goes on along the minus strand of NC_133656.1, from coordinate 192,054,409 downwards.
TGTTAGTCGCTATATGGAGAGGCCTACTATGCTGCATTTGAACGCTATCAAGAGGATATGTCGATATATCAAAGGAACTCTGCACTATGGTTTGGTGTACACAAAGGGACGAGGTAACTATATTTTATCTGGTTTTTCTGACAGTGACTTGGCTGGAAGTATGGAGGACAGAAGAAGTACAAGCGGCATGGCATTTTATCTTGATGAGAGCCTAATTTCTTGGGTTTCGCAGAAGCAGCGCTGCGTTGCCCTTTCTTCGTGCGAGGCTGAATTTATGGCAGCTACAACCGCTGCTTGTCAAGGAATATGGTTACAAAGAGTTCTCAGTCAGATTACAGGCATTAAATCAGGTCCCGTTGTCTTATACATTGACAATAAATCTGCCATTGATCTAGCAAGAAATCCGGTTTTCCATGGAAGAAGTAAGCACATTGATGTGCGTTATCACTTCATAAGAGATTGTGTAGAGCAGGGGCTGATCGTGATCAAGCATGTTAAAACGGATGAACAACGCGCTGATATATTAACTAAAGCACTGTCTGCAGCCAAGTTCGAGAAAATGAGGAATTTGCTTGGAGTCAAAAATCTGAAACATGTTTAGACTAAGGGGGAGCATGTTGGGGATATTATCTAAACATGTTTCATCTGTTTATCTGTTTTTATTATGTTTGAATAAATCAACTAAGCGTTGTAGTAGGAGTAGTAGATTAAGGTTGTTGCGTTTCAGTAGGCTTCGTGGAAAGAGTTTGCGTTTCAGCTGGTCTCTTTAAATAAGCTGTGTACTCTTCTTCATTATTAATCCCAATTGTAGTGTTTTATTCAGAGTATCATTTACTTGTTATCTCAGATTATTATTTAGTACTTACAGGAAACAAGCTCCGAATGATGGCTTGAAAGATTGTAAATCAGTTTACACTGATTTAGAAGTCAGTCCTCCGGCGGTTTGTGTTTTGTGTAGTGGTTAGATGAACTTGTCTGTTTTACATTTTAGCTCTTCAAAGTTGTTTAGAAAGGGTTTTTGATTGGTTTTTTTTTTAACTTGATGGATTTATAATTTTAGGGGTTTTAATTAGAGTTATTATTCACTTGTTGCGTGCAATTCCCAATTTTTTGATTTTAATTTCAGACTTGTTCAGCATTTGCTATTTAAGTCCCTATTTTAATTACGATTATTTCTGTTAACAATTTCTTACTGTTATACGTACATTATATAGGTGAAGAGAATCCAGAGGCTTCAGAAACTGTACTTGAGTATGGAGAATCGGTTGATGAGTTATTTGTTGCTACCAGAGGTTATTTGGATGACGTACTTAGAGATCTTGTGGTGGCAAGCATTTGTAAGGCATCATTGGTATGTTTTCTTCTTGTGAGACTATTCATTTAAGGCCCAAGCTCTGATGTATTGATATAGTAATGTCCTGGTATAGGTTGGCTATGTTTGGGTACTTTGCATGGGGGGCCCTCTTGTGCATTTTCTGAGGTTAATAATCCCGTTGAAGTAAAAGTTTGGAAGCACTTGTGTTCTGTTTTCTGGGAGGAATATCTAGAGAATTGAAGCTGGGAAAGCATGAGAAGGGTTTGGATGCTGCTATGGAAAAGGTTATTGTGGCGGTCAAGGCGGCCAAGGAAGTACCTAAAAACGCTCTTGTGTGGGCTTTAACTCATGTTGTTCTGGTACCATTTATTGGTTTTATCAATTCATTGTATAATTACTGTAAACATATTTGATGATGCTTGGACTGTTAACATCGAGAGTTGACAAGCAGTTAAGCCTTTATTTATCAATTTTAAGTCCTTGACCTTTCTTCATCTGCATCAGCATTGTGGTAGCTTTTAAATTACTGCAACTCAATGAAACTACTAAATATTGATCCAAGTTTAGGTATTATATTTTCGGAAGCTATTTAGTTTTGCTCATGTTTGCTTTAGGAGGCAACCAACATGAATATCTCAATCAGCCTTATGTTTTTTAAACAAAATAAATTGAACTAATGTGCTCATTCTAGATAATCACAATGCATGTTATTTGATACCGGAAGATTTTCCAAAGCTAATTTCTTGGCTGAAGGAGGTTTTGGGTCTGCTAATAGAGGAGTTCTTCCAAATGGCCAAAGAGTTGCTGTTAAGCAATACAAATTAGAGTTCTTCCAAATGGCTAATTTCTTGGCCGAAATGTTGTCATGCTAATTGGTTTCTGTATTGAGGATGGACGAAGGTTACTAGTTTATTTATATATATGCCATGGGTCACTCGATTCTCATCTCTATGGTAATTCTAACACTGTAAAACACCAGTACATTAATCTATTCAGAGATTATATTTTTTCATAAATGTTACATAGTACACAAAATTAAGCTTCGACCATCACAAATGACAAAAGTTTTCAAACTGAACAAAAAAATGCTTTTGTTTGGACTGAAATATAAGGTTAGATAGAAGATGTATGAAGTATATGGATGCATAATGTCATGATGAGGATACTTGCAAACCATTTTCCTTTTAAAGTTCACATCTTCAAGTTTTATTTGAAAATATTTGGGAAAATAAGCAAAAAAGGTTATATGGCTTTCTTGATGTGCTTCTTTTGTTGTGACTAACTATAAACTTGAACACTTGGAATAATTTGTGCCACAGGATGCAAACGGGATCCATTACAATGGTATGCACATCAAAAGATTGCAGTTGGAGCTGCTCGAGGACTGATATATCTGCACGAAGAATGCAGAGTTGGCTGTATTGTCTATCGTGACATGCGGCCCAACAACATTCTTATCACCCATGATTTTGAACCACTGGTATGGAGATTTGTTCAGTTTACTTAACAGTTTGTAATATGATTATCATAACTAAATCAATTATGTTGGCTCCTTTTAATTTTCTCTGAGGTAATGTTTAGCTCATTTGTTGTGTAGTTTATTTTTTGTAATTACTAAAAGTAGAAAGTATAAAATTAATTACAGGCACATAGATATTCCTTCTTGTAAGTAGCATGTGTTTGGTGAGGTCTCCAATGACTAGTACTTCTAGACTATGCTTCAAAGATTTCAGTGAGAATGATGCCTAAACTGTAGTTGGTTAACATTTTCGAGGAGAAAACAAAAGAAGAGAATGATGCCTAAACTAGTAAACTCACTTTTTGTTCTCTCCGTTAGTAATGATGATATCTATGTTTGGGTACTTCTGGATGGGTTGTTCTGTGATCTAGATGTTGATGACTGCAAGTTAACTCATTCCGACAGGAGTCGAATCACAGAAGCATGGACACAGGCACGTGGTAGATGCTAGTACATTAGTTAGAGTTTTAAAACACAAGAAAGATAAAGAAGCATCCCGATTCTTAAAATTGAACTATCACCTGCCTGCATCATCAGGTAATGTTGATCTTCAAACATATTACAGCTGATCTCCAGTTTAGTATAAAAACTGCACTAGTTAAATTTCTTGTACAAGCAAGTCTAATATTGTGATTGGAGTTGAGACATTATAAAATCGGAAATAACTAGTTTTTGCTGAGCTCTGTCTTTTGATATTATTTCCCTAAAATTTTAAACAAATGAAGAATGCAAAATTCTCTCATTTGTGTATCTTGTATTTGTTATCCAAAATAGAAAAAAAGAATTATTAGCAAGTCGTAATTTTAGAATCTCTTAATTTCACTATCTTATTATGTTACCATACTCAGCAAATTAGTGTGTGTTTGACTGTATGGGCTCTGAATCTGATCCTTGATGTTGTAGTTCTACACTTTATGCACAGTCCAATCTGCAAATAGGATTTAAGGTCGTTGAGAAACTTATTTTTTAGGGACAAGACCTCTGGAAAATTGGCTCTAGTTTATCCTTTTGATGTTTTTTTTTAATTTTTTTTTATCTTTTTGATGTTGTGTTTAAAGTAATTATATGATTACGTAGAACAGTTTTATTGGTAATCCTTTTTTTAATTGAAAAAGACACTGTTTAATAATGAAAGATTTTATCAAATTAGATTACTCTGTTACCCTTGCAGGTTTGTCCCTGCACTCGTGTCCAATTTTGTGTTTAGGATTCTTGATATTTTCTATATTGGGAATCAAATGTGTTAATCAATATCCAAGTCCCATGCTCGCCACACAAAAGGGGTGGCATTTCTTTTCTGCACACATGATTTGTATGTATACAGGATATACCCTTGACTAACCAGAGTTTTTTTGTGTCCAGATTATGATGATGAGAGCCCGTTAAAGGATTCTAGTCTGAAACCACCAATAATGGCAGATTTTATAAGAACTACCTCATTACAGTGGTTAAATAATGGCCATGACACCAGGCCAAGGACATGCCATTTTATCTGCTAAAGTAGTTATTGATTTTGTAAAGCAGAGTTATGTAGTAATTTCCAAGTCTGAACGTGTGTAGTAGCTGTATTAATTCTAGTACTTTGAAATTGTCCAGTAATATCACATTTGCAAATGTAATCTTTTGGTAATTAGAAATTGTCTAAATGATGTAGTTCATCATACTGGTGATATTGTATTGTCTTTCTAATGAATTTGATTGGGGAAACAGTTCTAATATAGAACTGGGCTTTAATGTATGCATAAAGTATATTTTAAAATTTGACCATTGTTATTGTGTTGCAATAGGTATTAAAAATGTTTCAAATAGGTACTAAAACCTATTGCAAAAGTGCCACGTGTCAAGCTGGACCCACATGTTAGTGGGCCCCACCTGTCAGTGGGCCCATAAATGCCACGCGTCAAAAAGCCACGCGTCAAAGTGCCACGTGTCAGTCCACATGGCAGTCCACGTGTCACTTTGGCCCCTTTTTTTTGCCATGTCATTGCTTTTTGCAACATAATTTTTGGTGTTGCCCTTGATAATAAAATGTTGCCTTTGAACCCTAAGGCAACGCCAAAAATACTAACATTACAAAAGTGTTGCTGTTGAAATTTTTTAGTCTGTTGCAACATTTATTTGGCTTGTGGCAACGTTTGTGGAATGATGCAGAAGGCCACTTTTGGTATAGTGTAAAGCGAAAGCAAGTAGCAAGGTATAATTTTGCTTATGCCTGTTTCATAATATCACATGGTATATCACACACGTTTTTGAGTCTATAATTTGTGGCTTTAATGCAGACCAAGGTTGTAGATTATTAATTGAAGAGAAGGGTTAGAGCCAAAGAAAATCAGAGAGAAATAGAAAAGCTGAAACTAAAGGAGAAGGCAGCTGAGTTGGTCGAAACTACATAATCCATGAAGAAATTAAGAAAAAAGGTTGTAGAGGTATGGTCTGATCTGGAATTGTAAATTGATAGGCCGTATGTTTGTGGACATGATAGTTTAAGTGAAAAGGAAGACGTACATGTTATTCTTTCCAGTGTATGACATTGTTATTTTTAAAAATAATATCATAAGATCACTTCTCTTTTGTGTTTTGACCATATTTTTGATTTTATAGTGCAAAAGGAGGGTTGAGAAGGGAAAGGATGTCACGGTCAGATGAACGATGCTTTCATTAGTTAATAATGCTCAAAAGGTACATTTCTAAATTTATTGAATATCACGGTTTTTTCCCCCGACTTCTGGATTGTAGTTTGAGGTTATCTATTTTTTTTGTATTTTTACAAGGCTATTGATGGGGTGAAATCACCACCTACGTCCTTAAAATCAGTTGGCCGCCATCCATCCCCTCCACTACCTCAACCCCCTCCACTACCTGTTGATCTCACCAAGCTAGAAAGGGTTCCTAACAACCAAGGAATTGGTACTATGGATGCATACCTGGAAATTCAAAAATAGAAAAAGGAAATGCAAAACACACATGACAAGTAGGTTGTGACTACTAATTTGGAGGCTCATCATTAGAACTTTGCACCCCTGACGGAGACATTGGAGACATGTACTTATTGTCATTTTAAGTAATGGTTTCACTCAAGATGAATCCACTAATTTGTGTCTACTTTCATATAGGTAAAAGTAGTACTAAAAATCAAAGTCGTAGAGGACCTACAAAGATGAATCATATCATCACACGAAGGCTCGAAGATAGGCCAATTATCTGCCTAAATTCTGAATTCCAGACTTACTCAAAGAAATATAAAGTAGTTAATGAATTGAGCAGTTTTTTGGGGATGATAGCAAGGTTATATATTCCACTGAATTTTGTTAATTGGTCTAGAGTTCCAGAGGAAGAAAAAAATAGATTGTGGGAATATGTGAAGGTAAAAAGCACTATTTTTGTTTTTTAATTTTTTTGTTCAATTTTCACTATATTTTAAAATTGAACTAGTTGTTAATTGTTTAGTATATACTTAATTAAAATTTATAATTATTTATTTCACTAGACAAAATATATTATTCTAGAGGAAGGGAAAGATTGGGTATTGAAGATGCTGGATGACAACTAGAGGGTATACAAAAGCCGTGTTAAGTCACGATGCTTTAAGAAGTTTGACAATGATAGGGACCGTATAAAAAGCAAGCCTGCAAAAATTCCATTGGAACAGTTCATGGTAATTCTCAAGTACTGGAGTGACGAAGCTGTGCAAGATAAAGCTGAAAAAAATGTAGCAAACCGGAAAAAGGTTACTGATACTCACACTGTTGGTCGTATTAGTTTTGCCCAGCTTCGTAGTAAAATGGTACGTTAAGCCATTGATCTATTTTTGGCGTATTGTATTTCATTTATGTACGAATACTCATTCTAGGTTATTTTATCATAGAAAATTGCTAACTTGGATGGTGAATATACAACAATTGTTGCAAACAGGGTAAATATTGTTTATACATATTTGCAGTTTTTTTGCCGATTGTGTTATTGCAATTATTTAATAATAAATTGGCATATATTTATAGGCAAACCTAGATCAAGAATTAGCCCGATGATGATAATGAAAATAAGGCAGAACTTGATTTTGAAGCTAATGGACCAAACTAGCTATTGGGAAGAGGTGGCATAATAAGGAAATCAAACAAAAAGTTGGCAAAAACTGGCCACACAGATTCTGCAGATGTGGAAAAGATGAGGGAAGAAATTGCTTCTGAAATGGACGACAAGTTGAATAAGAAGCTCAAGAAGATTTTGGGGAGATTGGCAGAGATGAATCCTGCTACAAATGTCAATGTCGACGAATTATGTGTCAAAAGCTGGATTGAGGCTGATGGATCAGATGACGATGAGAAAGACAGAGATGCCGATGATGGGGACGCAAATGGTGGTGGAGATGAGAGCGATGAAGATAGTGTTGAGGTCGATTCAGATGGTGGAGACGAATCTGCCTAGCTAGCTACTTGATCCTCTGTTATGTCTTATTTGAACTTAGTAATTTTCATTATCTAGCTCCGTCTAGCTAGAATAAGTCTTTTGTTTAAATTATGCCTTAGTCTTTAATGGTAAATTTACGTATGCGACTTAGATTGACATACTTAGATTGGAAATGCGTTGTAACATTACATTCTAACGGTCATGATACCGCTTTTGGATTGCTGGATCTTGATGATTGGGTTGTGACTTGATGAATTAATCTAATTCAAATTTGTGGCTTATTTTTCTGGCTAACTGTATTTACAATAAGAACTTGCTCATTTTTATAAAAAAAATATTGTTGCCACTTCATAGAATTATGTTGTTAAAAGGCATAAAAATATTGCAATAGGGGTCAGAATCGTTGCAATATGAGTCAATATCATTGCAATATCTTGGTTAAAATCATTGTCATCGGTATAATATTGTTGCCTTAAAATCATTAAAAAGTAACGAATTTAAGCTACTGCAATACTATTTAGGCGTTGTTGTACACAAATATTTGTTCCTATTTCCTTTTATTGTAATGCATTATTTTTGTTGCTACAGGGTGCTATATTCGTTGCTAAATCGACCAATTGCAACGCACTCAGGTGCAATGCCCAATTTTTGCATATTTGTTGCCATAGGCAACTGTTTCTGACAAATATTTGTTCCTATTTCCTTTTTGCTTATTGATAACATAAGTGTTTCTTCTCTTTCTTATAATGTATTGCAAGTATTCTCGAACTCTTTTCATATATGTTACAAGTATTCCAAATAGTTCTTATTATATATTGCAATATATATAGCACATAAGGGCATGTTATCTTGGCTTTGCTATAAGCAATCTATGGTGTAGTGTAAAACCGGTTACACACACATTAGCGGATTATAATGGAATTACAGGTGTGAGATACGAGATAGCATATAGGCTACAAGGAGATTGAATGAATTTCCAAAGACCTCTTCATCAAATGAAAAACCGATTGTAAAAAAAGTACTTAATAGCCACATTAAAAAAATTAGCTAATTATTTTTCTACCATTGATACATATTTATACTAAAAACTAAAGTATGATAAATCATCACTAAAATATTTAAATTTTGATATTGTGATGTATCAACGATACCCAAGTATTATATTCACCTATGAATATAAACATACATGATAAAAATATTAACATAAACAGAAAAAGAAAAATTATGGCAAAAAGACTTTGCAATCCAATCTCCCATAATCTCCCATAGGGTTAGGATCAGATTAGCTAGAGTTTCCAAATTATTGAAACAACTCATTGCATTCACAAATCCTCAATAATATAACTAACCAGTTATATAAAAGAAAATTGTAGTACTAATTTTCTTCAATTATTATGCATTTATATTTGTGTGAATACAACCGTTAAAAAATGAAATCTATATAATCTAAGGATTGTTCATGAAACATCATCATCTTAAAAAAATTAATTTCAATATAATGATGTACCGTGAACATCCTCAAATTATATGGATTTGATAAACTATAACACATTTTTGTTTACAATTTTAAATATTTTTACACTATCATTATATGAGAGGTCTTCTTACTATCATTCTATACAAACATACATAAAAAAAGGACACTCTTTGATTTGTAATTTGAATATCAAGAACATAGATTGTGCACCTATTTATAGTAGAATACAGGGATATGAAAAAATAAGTCAATAACATTACCATTGATTTCAAAGTATAACGTATGTTTACAGCTGGATAACATCCCAGAAATACAAATTTCATAAATACTCATTTAATTTGTAATATCTGTGAAAAAACAAAGTATAATTTTTTACATATATTTATATATAATATAGTTGGACTTTTTTGTTATGATAATAATATAAACCACACATTTTTTATTAAATAATATGTAATTTTAATTGATGAGAGGTATTTATATATTTAAAACTAAATTATTTGAATACAATACACAATACACAATGTAATTTTTTCTATGTTATGTAGAATGTAACTAAATAATAATTTGAATTACATATTTTTAAATATTATCCAATTTTGAATAGTAAGAGATAGTATGTCCAAAAAATAAATTATTTTAGTAGTAAGGGGCACATATTTTTTTAAAAAAGGATAAGGATAAATATTAAGGAAGTAGTAATATATATATATGTATATTTATCAATAATATATTTTTAAAGTGAAACAATGATTTTTAAATTATTAAGATATATTCATACTCATAAATTGTCCTTTACGGGCATACGAGCTTCTTTGAAACTGGACTATCTAAAGTTGAATATTGATAGATGCTTATGATATGTGAGCAGAAGAGGCAAGGCGTAGGAAAGGGAAACAGGTAGTCGAGGAGTAAGACAGTCGTGACTGAAAGCGAGTGCAGTATAATAAGCTAGTACGAGGCAAGTGTTCTAAACTTTCTCGAGATATTGTAGTAATTGATAGTCCTGTTTTATATTACAAGTGCTTTGAAGCACTGAATCCTATACCCTGATTCTAGTTATTCATCTTGAGCCGTAAACCTGATTCTTTTTAGACCATCAATTGTTGTATACCCAAATATGAACCTCAATTATACGATACTACTCCACAAATACGTACAAACTAAATATCAAACACTGAACCAGATTGCTTAAACATTCAAACCATTGTATCTTATGCTTTGAAAGACCAAATTCTTGAAACCCTGAAACATTGATTCATTGTTATCCAATTCTTTCATTACCTAGCATCCAAGCTTTGAAAATGCTCTTTTGACCCTTATGTAGATTGAAACCATTTCATTATTGAACATCTAATGTTGTTAATGATTCTATTTATTGTTTATTATTGCTTATTCTGTTATTATGTTAGAATTGGATTGTTTTTATAAAATTATGTACCAGATTCGTGGTCAGACCATATAATGGTCAAGTTAGGCCAATGTGTGCCTTGGATCCAGTAGTTAGAGCAGTGTTGTGTGCTTTGATCGGGGTTAGTGCGTGACTGATCAGCAACCTAACCTTGATTTTTTTCAAAAATGAAAATATAATATCCAATTCTAAATCATAATCCATTGTTCACTTGTTATCATAACCATATTTACCTGATGATCATTAATCTCAGTTTTGTCATTGTGACTTGCTGAGCTAGTTAGCTCATTTGTGCGATGTTGTTTATGTTCTTTTCCAATTAAGAAGGAACCGGTTGGTACCGAGGATCCCCAGTCCAGCGCGAGAGCTAGGGGTTCACGTTGATCGAGTTGAGCTAGACTTCTTTTGGAATAATCTAAGTTTGTAAAAGGTTGTAATAATGTTTATTACTCAGTTCTGAGTTTGGATAGTTGGGAATTGAACGGTTTATAATGTAAGTAAGTGTGTTTGGCTTGTGTGCATACTTTAACCTGTTGCGGTCCGTGGTAGTTGGTAAGTAGGGTCACTGCATATCATTATTATTATCTTTATCATTGTTATAAGCAGGTTATTAATAAGATGTGTGTGTGGACCGAGACTTCTAACTCGGGTTTGGAGGGCGCCACATATGGATTACACCTAAGGAGCAAGACTGAACCCATGTAGTTTATGCATAATGCCTCACTATTGGTGCCAACACAACACTTACAAATCAATCCCAGCATCCCTATAATTTAAAGTTACCTCCTCTATTCATTTTATCATTATTCATTTTGCTAAGAGAGCACCATCAAATAAATTTAATTGAAATAAATTTCTAATTACAATTCATTATATTTATTGGGTTTACTTACACGCATATCACTATCACGAAGTAGACACTTCAATCCCCTGCAGACACCCCGATTCATTTTAATATTTTGACGCGTGGATAATTGATTTCAAATATTCTCATTTGATATGTAATCACAATAAGCCGATGAGAATTAAAATCATATGAAAATTTATAAAACCAGTTACACACACATTAGCCGATGAGAATAGACTTACTGGTGTGAGATATCAGATAGCATTTAGGAGACAAGGAGATTGAATGATTTTCTAAACACCTCTTCATCAAATGAAAAATTCATTGTAACAAAAGTATTTAATGGCAGTATGATAAATATTTATATTAGAAACTAAAGTATGATAAATCATCACTTAAATATTTGAATTTTGATATAGTGATGTATCATCAGTACACCACTATTATATTCAAGGATGAATACATTATTAAAATTGATAAACATAAAAAAAATTATGGCAAAAATAATTTGCAATCACATCTCCCATGATAGGATTAGCTTAAGTTTCCAAAATTATTGAAACAACTGACTGCATTTATAAATCTTCAATAATATAAAAGAAAATTGTATCACTAATTCTCTTGAATTAATATGTCTTTCTATTTCTATCAATACAACTGTTAAAAAACAAATCTATATAATCTAAGGATTGTTCATGAAACATCATTATCTTAAAAAAATTAAATTCAAAATAGTGGTGTACGATGAACATCTTCAAATTATATTTATTTGATACACTATAACTCATTTTTGCATACAAATTTAAATATTTTTAGACTATCATTATATGAGAGGTCTTCTTCCTATCATTCTATACAAGAATACAAAAAAAATGACACTCTTTGATTTGTAATTTGTGTATGAGGAACATAGATTGTGCACCTATTTATAGTAGAATAGAGGGATATGAAAATATAAGTCAATAACATGTATCATTGATTTCAAAGTATAAGTGTGTTTAAAGCTGGATAACATCATCGAAAAACAAATTTCATAAATACTCATTTAATTTTTGATATTTGTATACAGTTTGAAAAAATAAAGTATGAATTTTAAATTTATTTAAATATATTGTAGTTGGACTTTTTTTATGACAATAATAAAAGATACATTTTTTATTAAATATTATGCAATTTTAATTGATTTGAGTTATTTATATATTTAAAAATATATTATTTAAATATAATTCACAATGCACAATATACCTATTTTTTTGATGTTATGTACAATGTAACTAAATAATAATATCAAACACCCATTTTTAAATATTATGCAATTTTGGATAGTAAGAGATTGTATATCCAAAAATAAATTATTTTATTAGTAAGGGGCACATTTTAAAAAAAAAATATAAGGAAATATATTAAATAAGTAGTAATATATGTATATGTATATTTATCGATAATATATTTCTAAAGTGAAACAATGATTTTTAGATTATTAAGATATATGCATACACTACAAGAATAATGTCAATAGACATCACACATTAGACATCCGTTAACTTTGCCACTGATGTTAAAAAAAGTATTGACATCACCCCGTGTTTTTGTGATTTCTTTGTTCTTTGTAGACATCGGTTATAATTAAACCGATGTCTAAAATTCACCAAAAAAAACAAAATTCGCGCCCACCATTTCTTTCCTCCGTTAGTGAAATTCTCATTCATTTTTTAGTTCTACATTCCCCCAAATCCCAAAATTCTCCCCCGTTAACCAAATTTTGGTTCCCCCCAAATCAATTTTCAGACACAACAAAATCAAAACAGAAAACTAAAAATAAAAAAACTAAAAACTAACAGAAATTTTCTCTCTCTCTCTCTCGAAGCCCCCCTCTCTCTCGAACCTCTCTCCCCTCACAATCTCTCTGAACTCCGGTCATCATCTCACCATCACAATCTCTCTGAACTCCGGTCATCACCCATTCTTTTAAAAGGTCAAGTTAGGGTAAATGTGCCAGCTAAGGTTATGTGGTATTTTTTGATAATCCACAGATTTAAAAGAATGTTTAAATCTTCATCTACTGCTGAATTAATGAGTTCACATGCAAATAATCGATCCACAGATGGAAAGATGCGTCACCCCTCTGATTCTCCTTCTTGGAGAAATGTAGATTGTAGGTGGCCTGAGTTTGGTAGCGAGGCAAGAAATATACGTTTAGGATTAGCGGCCGATGGTATAAATCCACACAACAATGGATTAAATAATCGGTACAGCTGCTGGCCAGTTATGTTAATAACATATAATCTTCCTACATGGTTATGCATGAAGAGGAAGTTTATGATGTTAACAACATTAATTTCAGGCCCACAAGAGCCTGGTAATGATATTGACGTATATCTCCAGCCACTGATCGACGATTTAAAAAAATTATGGGAGGAAGGTGAACCAAACGTGTACGATGCCCATACCAAATCCTTTTTCACTCTAAAGGCAATCTTGATGTGGACAATAAATGACTTTCCGGGATATGGAAATTTATCGGGGTGCGTTAATAAGGGTTATAGGGCCTGTCCAGTATGCGGTGATCAGACCGTGGCTAAATATCTAAGTCGTAGTAGAAAAATGAGCTACCAAGGACATCGTCGGTATTTAGATCTTTATCATCCGTATAGGAGACAAAGGACAACTTTTAATGGAGACCAAGAATTTGGTTGTGCACCTGAACTACTTAGCGGAGAGGAAGTGTTGGGGCAACAACAGTAACTTAGGTTCAGTTTTGGGAAGGGGGAAGCCAAGAAAGGTGGAGTATTGGAAGTTTCACCATGTTCGACATTTTTTAGATGTCATGCACGTCGAAAAGAACGTGTGTGATATTATAATTGGGACACTTCTGCACATGAAATTGAAGAGTAAAGACAGCCTTGCCTCGCGTCTTGATTTGGTTGACATGGGAATATGGCCTGATTTTGCTCCAGAAGTAGGTGAGACTAGAACATACCTACCTCCTGCCCCTTATACTCTCTCCCGGAAAGAAAAACAAACAATATTGGCATCATTGTACGACATGAAACTTCCATACGGACATGCTTCAAATATAAGAAATTGTGTATCGATGATTGATATGAAGTTGTATGGTTTAAAGTCCCATGACTGCCATATCCTTCTCCAACAACTACTACCTGTTTGCATTCGTTCAGTGCTTCTGAAAAATGTTAGGGTTAGTATCATAAGATTGTGTTTTTTCTTCAACTCTCTGTGCAACAAAGTTGTAGATGTGTCAAAGTTGAATAAATTACAAGCAGATGTGATATTGACCCTGTGTGAGTTGGAGAAGATATTCCCTCCGTCATTTTTTGATGTTATGATACATCTTATGGTCCACCTAGTAAGGGAACTGCGATTATGTGGACCGGTTTTTTATAGATGGATGTTTCCATTTGAACGATTTAATAAAATATTTAAGAGTTATGTAAGAAACCGATTCTATCCAGAAGGTTCTATAGCTGAAGGTTACCTCAAAGAAGAGTCAATAGAATTTTGCAGTGAGTTCTATAGCGGGAGTAGTAGAACAGTCGGTCTTCCGAAAGATGAAGAAATTTTTTTTGGTCCAATCGGTGGTGTGACTATGAAGTCAGTTGCGGAAAAAGAATGAGATGAGGCTCATCTTTCAGTTCTTCATAATAATTCGGAAGTGGAACCATATGTTATGTAAGTAAAACATAAAAAGTATACATATAATTGTTAAAGTTATATTTGGTATAGTTTAGTCGAATTTGATGTAAGTAATTTCAGGTTGCATAAAAATATTTGGAAGAGATTTATCGAGGGAAAAAAAGAGTGTACAGTGGCTATTGGGAGAGCACAATCGACAATTTGCCGATTGGTTTGAACAAAAAGTTGGTTTACATTCTTTTTCCTTCTCTTTTATTTTTATAAGTCGTGTTTTTAAATTTGTAGTTACTTATATGCATCAATAAATTATATGTAGGTCAGTACAGAAATGAGGGAGAATGCGGAACCCGTATCTGAAACTATAAGATGGTTGGCTGGGAAACCTTCATTTTCAGTTTTGACTTACGAAAGTTATGCTGTTGAAGGGGTCCGATACCACACAAAGGATCGAGATAATGCAAGGGTAGTTCAGAATAGTGGTGTGTCATTAGTTGCGAGGACAGTCCAAGTCTCTAGTGCTAAGGACATGAATCCTATAGAGAGTGATTTAAAATTTTATGGGGTGATCAGGGAAATATGGGAATTAGACTACCACGCATTCAAGGCCCCTCTATTTTTATGTACATGGGCAGCAAGTGACAAAGGTGTCAAGTTCGATGATCTTGGTTTCACCCTTGTCAACTTCAATCGACCAGGTCACAAAAAGGACAAATATGTCTCTGTTGACCAAGTTAACCAAGTATTTTATATTGAAGATCCAGTTGATGCTAATTGGTCCGTTGTGTTATCGGCGACAACTCGAGACTATCATGATGTTTACAATGAAGATGCTCCTGAAGACACCTCCTGGAACCCTCCCCCATTCTGTTCTAATATCCCTACATGTGACCCTGCTAACATTGATGATGCAAGTGTTTGTAATAGAAGAGAAAATGTTGAGGGTATATGGGTCAAAAAGTTATAGGAGTCGCCTAATATTCTCCTTAATTGTAATTTTTCTTGTTATTTGTAATTTTTCTTGTTATTTGTAATGTATCTTGTGATCTTTGTTTTCTTGTAATTTTTCAATGTAGTTATAGAAGTCTATCTGTAATTTTTCTTGATAATTAAATGAGAATTTTGTTTAATTTTCTGCATATCTGTTAGACATTATACCATGAACTGTGTAGTTGTTCTAATCTGTTAAATATTAGTTAATTTTTCAGATTAGAGGAAGAGGAAAGAATGGCACCAAAAAAGCAAATGCGAAAGCAATCAGAAAAGACTGCATCACAGAATCTTAGCGGTGGAAGCCCCAAGCGGCTGGAGGATGTTCCGAACAATGATGAAAACAATGAAGGGCATGCATCGGAATCTCAACCGACTAACTCAGAACAGACAAATACTACAACTAATACTGCTACAAGGAAGTCTGGGGGTAAGCGAGGCGTATGCGCAATGTATAAAGTGATTGTCAAGAAAGCTCGCGGGAAGAAAGTTAAAGTCACTGCCAATGAATGGGGGATTCCTAATGGGGAAACTAGTGCCCCGTTTGCAGTCTTACATTGGTATGTTGGCCAGGACTACGATTCCAATCGACATTCCTATGTGGCCAAATGTAGACCCTGAAATAAAATCAAAGCTTTGGTTAGATCTCCACGTACTAGATCAATTGTAAAAAATTATTATCAAATATAGATCTTGAATATAAGTTTTTCCTGTTATGATTTTGTGAACTTGTGTTTTTTCAGGCTACCTTCAAAGTTAAACCGGAAATTGAAAACATGGTCCTAAAGTCAGCAGGCTCTAAATGGCGATAGTTTAAGACTGATTTGACAAGAAAGTATGTGCTACCATTTATTGGAGAAAAGAAGAAGCTGAGTAAGCCGCCAAGAGGCTATGGTTATGTTAGTAAGGCAACGTGGAAAAGGTTTGTGAGACAGATGACTGATTCTAAGTGGAAGGTATGTTTTAATTCTGTAATATATGATTTTGGTGATTTTTTGCATCGTCTGTTGTAATTTTTGTAATCTTGTGACATGTTTTTAGGAAATTCATGACACACAAAGTGAAAGAGTGTCTAAGAGAAAATATCATCACCGGTTGTCAAGAAAGGGCTACATCGGTTTAAAAGAAGATGAGGTAAGAAAAGTTCATTTAATTGTATAACTGTATTTAATTTATAATAGGTTAGTCCATAATAAATTAGAGTCCTACATTTTTTAGCCCTAGAGTTATTTGTATTACTTTATTTTATTTTATTTGTAACAGATAAAAAAAGGAAGGTTGAATCCGGGAGAAGAATCGGATAGAGCGATTTTTTGGCAAATGGCTCGTAAGCGGAAAAACGGACAAGAGGTCGAAGAGGTCGATGAAGATTTGGCTGTTGTATGCGATAAAATTGTAAGTTTTAATTTTTGTTAAATTACATTAAAGTAGGCGAATCAGTAAAATTAGGATGACAGAAATCAGTAAAGTAGGCGAATCAGTATAAATAGGACCCGTGTCAATATTTTAGTTAATTGGTCTTTAATCATACTGATTACAATTATGCGAAATAATTATTATTTATCTTTTATTGAAAACTAGTTAACTCCATTTTGGTTAATTTATTTTCTTGTTAATAGAATGCATTGTAGGAAAAAAAGAAGAAGGGTGAGATTCAGTTTTCTGGTGCTGAAGATGTTCTGAGAACGGCTTTGGAGAGTCATGAGCATTCTGGGAGGGTTCGGGCTGTTGGAGGGTACATCACTCCAAAACAATACTTTAATTTGCCAAGAGAGCCAAAGCTTCGAATCACAAAGGCAGAGTTGATGGCCCGTGATCGACAAAGGGATGAACTACTTGAAAAAAAATGCAAGCTCTCGAGGTAGAGATTGATCGCTTGAAGTCAGTGATCGAAAGTGGAGGTACTTTTCACTCTCCAATACCATCTGAAAAGGCAAGTTTCGATCCGGAAAAGGATAAAGAAATGAAGTCGAATCCACCACCTGCAAGAGGAGTTATGTTGGTATATGAAGATGATGACTGTATTTTTACATATGGCCCAACTAGGCCTTCACCTCCTGGAAGTCACGTAAGTTATTTTAATTTTGTGAGCAACCTTGTCATTTATCTTTCTAAGGTAAATCATTGTTACCTTAATTTTTTAATTTTTTTTATTTAAATATTATAGGCCCAACGATCTTGTGAGCTATCTGTCAAGAGACTTTAGAAATACATTTGGTATGGTATATCCTCGCGAGCATAATTTAACTGATTTGGTACATGGAGTTGATATACCAATTGGACATCAATGTGTCTCCGTTGATGGCCTCATAAAACCAGATGCCTTGCTTCCAGCTGAGACACGTGGTGATGACATGATGACTGTCCGCGATGCTCTAGGATTCTTTTTGGCATGGCCTGAGGAATTAATTAGCTACACAAATGTTGCGGTATGATGAATAATATATATATATATGTATAATATTGTCTGAATTTTGAAATTAAATTGTTCATTTCAAGATATTAAAACTTAAGTGGTATGTACATTTTATTTTGGTTTTATATTATCATCAGGTGCAGAAAAAAGAAAGGCCCCGAACAAGTGCTGAAAAAATAAAAAAGAATGACGGGTTGCAGGATTTGAAGGCACAATTTCTTCAAGCAAAGCCAGGTATGAAAGTGCCAAAGGGCTTTAAGCTGTTGTATAAACATGCACCAACTTGGATGAAAACTACCGGGGTCAGTATCCAGGTTCGATGTGAGCCGAATGTGTTTGGACATGAAAAAACAATTTATTTGTTGCATGAGAATGTAGTGTCTTTATTGGAGTTTGAAATATTGGGCCAAGCAGTAGTTGCAAGTTACATGGCGTAACTTGCATTTTAATATCAGCACTCTTTCGATAGGCACTTGCATTCTGAGATTAGTGAAATACCAGAACTGGCGGAGACATTTGCTTTTATTGACCCCGGATCCACATATCACGTGAATGCTGATTTTGAAGCATACATTTTAAACCGGTTGAGAGAGGGTAACCCAGATCGCCTATTCTTTCTTCCGCACAATCAGAAGTAAGTACTTATTGTAATACTGAAAATTAAAAACATGGATAGTACAGTACAAATTTCTATGTGATGTGTCCTATCTGTCTTTGTTTTTTTATGAAAATAGTATGCATTGGATTTTGGTCGTTATCTGGGAAGGGGAAATATATATTCTGAATCCACTACCTCACCCGACATAATTTTCAGAACTAGAAAAGGCGTTCTCAAGGTAAATTTTTATTAACGTAACAGTTTGGTATAATTGCATGTTCATTTCTGTACATTATATGAGATTTTATGTTTTTTATGTAGGGCTTTGAAAAGTTACAACTCTGAAATCGGCAGGGGCAACAAGATGGCCAAGGCAAAGTTTCTTAGTGTAAGTACAATAGATCGAGTACCTAATATTTGTGCTTAATATATATGATTTATTTGACATGTCTGATTTGTCTTTTAATTAATGAAATAGGGATCTCCCAAACAGCCCGGTGGGATTGAATGTGCGTATGTAATAATGCGATACATGAAAGAAATTATCGATGATGACAAGTTGAATTTTGCTAAAAAGGTATTACCTTGACGTTTCCAGTTTGCTATATACTGAGATATGGTTACTTTTCGATATGGTTACTTTTCATTCATGTACTGAATTTTGTTTGTTTGGAATTTATAGTGGTTGGCCAAGACTCGATCGTGTTACAGCATTGAAAAGCTAGATGAAGTTCGCATTGAGGCTTTGCAGTTCATCCAAGAGCATATCTGATCAATTCCTGTACTCAAGGTCTTTTCTTTTGCGTAGTCGTACATTTGGTAATTTAGACGGTTCTGTGTAGTAAGAATGTAAGTGTATGAATGCTGGGGTTGCTGTATAAGTTTGCAAATGTTGGGGGTTGTACATTTGGTAATGTAGATTCTGTAGTTTTTGAATGATGGGGTTGGTGTTGTTGATTTTTGGATGATTGATGCAGATGATGGGGTTGGTGTTGGTGGTTTTCGGATGATTGAATGGTTAAATGTATGAATGATTGACTGGTTAGATTTGTATGGATACGTGTTATTCCAATGTTTTAGTTTTGGTTATGTAGTAAAGGACATCGGTTTTATTTAGAACAAATTTCTATTAGTAACGAGTACATCGCTTTTTTAGAAAATTAGTGATGTAAAACTTTACACAATTCGGTCTATAAATTACTTACACATCACTTTTAATTAAGAAAAGCTGATGTCAAAAAAGATAATATACATCACTTTAAGGTAAAAAACTGATGTCAAAGGAATCCAGGTTCAAGTCTAAATTAAACATAGAAATCACTTTGTTTAAGATAAAACCGATGTCAAGTGACGTTATAAACATCATTTTTAACCAAACAAAACTGATGTCAAAAAACGCAATGTACATCAGTTTAAGGCAAATAACTGATGTGAAAGACTAACATGTTCAAGTCTAAATGATACATAGACATCACTTCATTCTAGAAAAAACTGATGTCTATACGCTTAATTAGACATCACCTTTCATTAAAGAAACAGATGTTTAATATACCATTTTACATCACCTCTGTCAAAATTATCGATGTTTTTGTGACAAAAAACATAGCTCAATATATGTTTAATATGTTTTAATAGGTGTAATTTAGTTATTAAATAATTTTGTTATAGCATTTTTTGTAAAAAATCATCATATAGACATTAGTGTTTTTCACTAAAATTGATGTTTTTATGACAAAAAACATAGCTCATGATATGTTTAACATGTTTAATTAGGTGTAATTTAGTTATTAAATAATTTATTTATAGCATTTTGTTCTAATAATCAACACATAGACATCTGTTTTTTAACTAAAATCGATGTCTAATCGAGTATAGACATCGGGTATTCACCGATGTCTAGAATAGACATCACCGACATCAACATCGGTTGGGAAACAAAATAGACATCGGCCAAAAAGCGATGTCAATGGACTTTTTTCTTCTAGTGATATTCATAATTTGTTAATGGATCACCAAAATGACATATGGGCTTTTCTCAAACCCGACTATTCAAGTGTCCTAATGGCACAGTGAATGACTAATTGTTAATTCGCTCAATGGAATTTTATTTTAATCTCCTTAGAAATAAATTGAATAGTCCTCTTAGTTTGCAAAGTTATTTAATTTAAACTTTAATATCATTTATTTTTCTCAATAAATGAAGATTTGAATGTTATTTAATCATATATTTATCATCCTCAAGCCACAAAGTTTACACTGCCAAATTTTCGACAGAAGTTATAGACATATGCCTCGAATAACTGGATGCTCTATAATATTTTGAAGTTTTAATCAATCAATGATATTTTTAACTATTTACTTGTCAAGCTTCTTTACTAGCTATATTTTAGTAATCATTTCCAATTTTTCATTATTTACTTTAAGGATTACCCTGATGAAGTCTTACATTATTTCTTCTAGTAGCTTTTTTATACAACTTAACACATAATTAATTTAACATATTTTACTAATTAGATAATCAAATAAATATATGGGTATATTAATGTATGGACAAGTCTTTTAATGGTCATATATACAGGAAAATAATGATAACTTATGTAAGATTTTATCATGGCATTGTTGTTTAATCAAAGAAACTTTCTTGTGATTGTGGTGGGAATAGAGAAATCAATAATGATACACCTGTAGTCTTCAAAACATGTTGGATGCATCAATCATCTAAATGAGAGAACACGATCTTTTTATGTTTTTATGTACAGTTGTATCATGCTATTGAGTACTTGTAAGCCTTCTTGCAAGCAGGGGTTTTGTTGGATATGCCTAGGACCATGGAAAGCACATGATCCTAATGAGCGTAACGGATGGTTATTATAAGGAGACTTTGAGGAGAGAAGAATGTGAAGTTGTTCAGCTTAGAGCATCTGATCAGGAATACTACTAGAGATATGCTCCTTATTATGACCAGGAATACATCTAGAGATATGCTCCTTATTATGAAAGGTGGGCTACAAATTAAGAGTCAAAAGAGAAAGCATTAGCAGAGATCTAAGCGAGATAAAAAATAAGAAACTGAAGAACCTCGAGAAAAAGCAATGTCAGCGAGGAGAACACCTAAGCTCTTGGGAGCAGATTGTTGAATGAAGGCTAGTGTTAAAATGGACTTATGTTTATGGATATTCAATGCCACCATAAGCATATAAGAAAACAGAATTATTTGAGTAAATATAAGGTGAGGCTGAGGTGGCTTTAGAAAGTCTCCATGATTAAGCATAGTATAATCTGTAAAAATAGTTTAGGGATGAGGCCAGCTCAGTAGAATTTAATAAAGTTTTCATAAGGAGCTTACAAATTTAACTAAGGTAATTAGAAGATAGTTTTTGAACTTTCTCAAAGGATTAGAAAATGGTCTATTTGAGGTTGATGCTACTCCACTAAGACAGATGCCTGACTGTGTCAATACTGTACTTCTCTGAATGATGATGACCATAACATGTGCTAAGGGTGTTTGGTGTGTAAAGGGGGCTTGAAAAGAGACACCATTCAAGAATTTTGAGGTAAGAGTATCGTCAAGGCAACGAGATAAAAAAATTTCTTATTTTTCAAGTTAGCTTAATTTAAGGGATTTAGTAAGTAGTTGCTACTATTTTCGTTGCAACTGAACTGGTTTTTTATTTTACCTTATATTTCATATCACATAGATTTTATTTTCCTTTTGTTAGACAATTCCTATTTTTTAGCGTTTATTTGATTGGAATGTGAATGTAGTAGAATTTCTATGAAGTATTTTAAGTCTTCTACATCTCATATGAAAGTGGAGAACTACTTATATACTTATATAATTATGTTATAAGTTGGGCAATGAAAAACAAATTAAAATAGTCGGGGAAATGGGGAATTCTGAAAATTGAACTCGAAACCTCTCACGCCCCAAGCAAGAATCATACTAGACCAAATGCCATCATGGGTGCAAACCAAAAAACCGTTTAGAACATCTCTATTATCCCCAAAATCGGAACAAGTAACACAAAAAAATTGAAGAATTCCATTGCCTGGTTTTTGTCTTTAATCCAAAGAGTTTCTATCGGAGAACATTAATTTTGTAGCAAACAACATTATTTTGGTAGCAAACACTTGTCTAGCTATCTCTCCTATTTTGAAGTATTGATTATGGTTTCTCTTATAATTCACTAGAACTGCACTTACCTAATACCTCTTTGTTTCTTGGGTGTCAAACGTATAAGAATCTATAATACTATTGTAAATTTCAATTGAATATAGACATTAAAAAATTAATTTTTGATGAGGAGCCCAAGAGCTGCAAACGTCCATCACATCTCGAACCACAAATGGATTAAACTACTAATCCATTTCGAACACATTCATTTAATATAAACAGAAACATCCTCAGACTACAGATGTCCAATTCCCTGCTCACAATTCAAATTATTATACATGTAAATGGCGACATACTATTATTACATATTTGTATAGTTTTAAATAGAATTCATCAATTT
Organism: Apium graveolens; assembly: GCF_009905375.1. Classification (NCBI taxonomy): domain Eukaryota; kingdom Viridiplantae; phylum Streptophyta; class Magnoliopsida; order Apiales; family Apiaceae; genus Apium; species Apium graveolens. The sequence goes on along the minus strand of NC_133656.1, from coordinate 192,031,264 downwards.
TTTATTCTTTTTTATTATTAAATTTCATATCCAGAATCGCTACAAAACGCATACATAATTCAAAGCAGAAAGGAATATACCGGAGGGTGTTAATCAAAATTAAGAAAATGTAAACATAATGTTATACAATTTATGCATTCAGTCACATATATGTGCTTCTTTGGTGTTTTAACCAATTTTTTTAGAGAATATTATACACTAACCATAAGTATAAATTGGTGTTGGTCCCTATAGATTACACTCGAGGCTAGAGCAAGTGTGAACCGTGTAGTTTATGCATTCCTTCTCCATTGGTTCCATCACAACACTTGCAAAGAAATCTCAACATTCCGTATAATTTCAAGTTACCTGTTCTATTTATGGTATCATTATTCATTTTGCTAAGAAAGGACCATCAAATGAATTTAACAGAAATGAATTTCTAAATTACAAGTCATTATATGTATCGTGTTTACTTAGAGGCATATCACCATCATGAAGTAGAAACTTTAATCCCATGCACCTCACTGTGTTATTTAGTATCACATACACCAATTTATTCTAATAAGTTGATAAGTGGATAATTAATTTCAAAAATTCTCCTTTGACATGTAGTCATAATAAACTAGCATTTAAGTCATAATAAACTCATTATCTCGTAGTCCAAGATTACATGTCAAATAAAAATTTATAAAACGGGTTACACACATCAGCTTATTAGAATGGAATTAGAGGTATGCCATACAAGATAGCATATAGGCTACAAGGAGATTGAATGATTTTCCAAAGCCCTCTTCATCAAATGAAAAATCAATGGTAAAAAAGTACTTAATAGCCACATTAACAAAATTACCCAATTATTTTTCTACCATTGATACATATTTATATTAGAAACTAAAGTATGATAAATCATCACTTACATATTTGAATTTTGATATAGTGATGTATCACCTATACCAACTATTATATTCACCAATGAATATAAACATACATGATTAAATATGATAAACAGAAAAATAAAAATTATGGCATAAAGACTTTGCAATCCAATCTCCCGTATGGTTAAGGATCAAACTAGCTCAAGTTTCCAAATTATTGAAACAACTCATTGTATTCACAAATCCTAATAATATAACTAACCAATATAATATAAAAGAAAATTGTATGACTAATTTTCTTCAATTAATATGCATTTCTGTTTCTATGAATACAACTTAAAAAACAAAATCTATATAATCTAAGGATTGTTCATGAAACATCATCATCTTAAAAAATTAATTTCAAATAATGATGTACCATGAACATTCTCAAATTATATTTATTTGATAAACTATAACACATTTTTGTTTACAAATTTAAATATTTTTACACCATCATTATATGAGAGGTCTTCTTACTATTATTCTATACAAGAATACATAAATAAAAGGACACTCTTTGTTTAGTAATTTGTGTATCAAGAACATAGATTCGGCACCTATTTATAGTAGAATACAAGGATATGAAAAATTAAGTCAATAACATTACCATTGATTTCAAAGTATAACTTATGCTTACAAGTGGATAACATCGGGGAAATACAAATTTCATATATACTCATTTAATTTTGTGATATCTGTATACAGCTGTAAAAAATAAAATACAATTTTTTACATATAATTATATATAATGTAGTTGGATGATTTTGTTATGACAATGATATGAAATACATATTTTTTATTATATAATATATAATTTAAATTGATAAGAAATATTTTTATATTTAAAAATAAATTATTTGAATACAATGCACAATGGGCAACAAACTTATTTTTTTGATGTTATGTACAATGTAACTTAACAATAATATAAAATACACATTTTTAAAAATTATGCAAATTAGATAGTAAGAGATAATATATCCAAAAATAAATTATTTTTGAAGTAAGGGGCACAATTTTTTTACAAAAACGATAAGGACAAATATTGAATAAGTAGTAATATATGTGTATGTATATTTATCAATAATATATTTTTAAAGTGAAATAATTATTTTTATATTATTAAGATATATGCGTACTCATAATTTATTGGTGGTTCATGAAAAGGACATATAGGCTTTTTTGAAACTGGACTATACACATATGGGCTTTTTTGAAACTGGACTATACAAGTGTCCCTAATGGAAGGGTAAGTGACTAATTTTTAATTGGCTCAATACAATATTATTTTAATCTCTTTAGAAATAAATTGAATAATCTTCTAAGTTTGCAAAGTTATTTAATTAAAACTTGAATATCTTTTAATTCTCAATAAATTAAGATTTGAATGTTATCTAATCATATAATTATGAGTTTCAAGCCACAAAATTTAGCTGCATCAATTAGTAGAATTTTTATGAAGTAATTTTAAGTCTTATACATCTTATATGAAAGTGGAGAACTACTTATACACTTATAATATTTTGTGATAAGTGGGCAATGTAAAACAAATTGAAATAGTGGAGGCCAGAATCATACAACTAGACCAAATGTCATCATGTGTGCAAACCAAAAAATAGTTTAGAACATCTATATGAGCCACAAAAGTAGAACAAGTAACATAAAAAGATTTTAAGAATCCCATTGTCTGGTTTTTGTCTTTAATCCTAAGACTTTATGTGGAAGAACATTAATTTGGTAGCAAAGATCATTAATTTGGTACCAAACACTTGTCTAGTTATCTTTCCTTTATAGACAATTATTGGTAAACAATTTTGAAGTATTCATTATTATTTCTCTTGTAATTACTTAGCAGTGCACTTACCTCATACCTCTTTGTTTCTAACTGTAGGCTGTGGCCTAGGTGTCAAGCTTATTAGGAGCTAAAATATTGTTATAAATTACAATTGAATATGGACATTAAAAAATTGATTTTTGATGAGGAGCCGAAGAGATGCTAACGTCCATCACATCTCGAACTACAAATGGATTAAGCTACAAATCTACTTCGAACACGTTCATCTAATACAAATAGAAACATCTTCTGACTACACATGTCCAATTCCCCGCTCACAAATCAAATTATTATACATGTAAATGGCCACATACTATTATTACATATTTGTATAGTCTAAAATGAAATTGATTAATTTCGTATTTTTTATTATTAAATTTCACATCCAGAATCGCTAAAAAATGCAAACATAATTAAAAGCAGAAAGGAACATAGAAAAAAACAGAAAACAACGTACATGAGGCTGTTAAACAAAGTGAAGAATCTATAAACATAATGTTATACAATTTATGCATTCAGTCACAAATATGTGCTTTTTTGATGTTTCAACCAACTTGTTTAGAGAAAATTGTACACGGTCCTTAAGTATAAATTGGTCTTTGTCGCTTCAATAGATTACGCTGAAGGTTAGAGAAAGACTGAACCCATATAGTTTATGCATACTGCTTCTCTATTGGGGTTATCACAACACTTGGCAAATCAATCTGAGCATTCCTTATAATTTCGAGTACCTCCTTTATTCATCGTATCATTATTCATTTTTCTAAAAGAGGACCATCAAGTGAATTTATTTGAAATGAATTTTTAATTACAAGTCATTATATTTATCGGGTTTACTTACAGGCATATCACCATCATTAAGTAGAAACTCCAATCCCCCTGTAATTCCCATTATTATTATTTAGTATCAGACACCCCAATTCATTATAATATGTTGACACATGGATAATCAATTTCAAAAATTCTGATTTGATATGTAGTCATAATAAACTAGTATTTATGAGTCACTTGTGCTGATATTATAGTACATCGTGACCACATTCAAACAGTAGTTTGTAAGACTCCTATACCACATTTGAATGTCGTCAAGCTATATTTTTTAGTATCATAAATAAAATTCATTATCTGGTAGTCCCTGATTACATGTTAAATGAAAATTATGAAACTGGTTACACACGCATTATTGGATCAGAATGGACTTATGGGTGTCACATACGAGATAGCATATAGGGGACAAGGAGATTGGATGATTTTCCAAAGACCTCCTCATCAAATGAAAAATTTGTTAAAAAAAAATAATATATTTTTGACTATTAAAATAGTAGAATTGTGTGGGAGTCTCTAGAATAATCTTGGTACATGTATTAGTATTTTTCTATGTTCAATGTATTGGTGTAGGTACATGTAATCTCTAGATACATGTATCTTGGTCAAGTGTTGTCTATTGGAGTCTAAGAGTTATCTAGATCTTTCTATGGAGTCCTATATAAAGCCTTGTACCAAGTCATTTGTAATCAAGTAATTTTTCAAGTAATACATTTCTTCTCCTAAATTGTCTTGTGTGAGTTTGAGTGAGATCCTTTCTTCCAACAAAGTGATATCAAGAGCCAAAGGTTCTACTTCTACTTATCTTCAAAGAAGGCTTGTGTGGTGTAAAGAAGAAGGAGATCATGGCAAATGGAATGTCTCAATGGCAAATGCCAAAGTTCACCAAAGATAATTATGAGAATTGGTGCATTCGTATGAAGGCGATCCTTGGAGCAAATGATGTGTGGGAAATTGTGGAGAAAGGATTGGAGGTGCCCGAAAATGAAGCAAATTTGAATCAAGTTCAAAAAGATCAACTTCAAGCCCAAAGAAAGAAGGATCAAAAGGCGATCATGATCATTCATCAATGTTTGGATGATTCTATGTTACAAAAAGTGGCTTCCGCAACAACGTCAAAGAAAGTTTGGGATACTCTCAAAATTTCTTTTAGTGGCGATGCTAAAGTAAAGAGAGTTCGGCTACAAACACTTCATGGCGAGTTTGAGGCTTTGCGAATGAAGGAATCTGAATCAATCTCGGATTATTTTTCAAGGGTCTTGACCGTTGTCAATCAAATGAAAAGCAATGGAGAAGAGGTAAGTGATGTTCGTGTTATTGAAAAAGTTCTTCGTTCACTTGACTCTAAATTTGATTACAAAGTTGTGGCAATTGAGGAGGCTAAAGATATAGATGAAATGACTATTGATGAGCTTATGGGATCATTACAAGCCCATAAAGAAAAAATGTTAAAGAATGAGCCAATTGAACAAGCCTTACAATCAAAGTTATCTTTTAAAGATAATAATGGAAGGTATATGAGGAGCCAAAGAGGTCTTGGACAAGGACGTGGAAGAGGATTTCTATATGGACAAGGAAGAGGTCGTGGCCAACAAAGGGAGGAAAGTCAAAAGTATGAAAGATTATACGAGACAAGAAATTCAAGAGGCCGTGAAAGAGGAAGAGTTACACCAAGGTATGGCAAGTCAAATGTTAAATGCTATAATTATCAAAAATTTGGTCATTATGCTTCTAAGTGTCACGCTTCAAAAAATCAAGTGGAGGAGAAAGCTAATTTTGTTGAAGATAAAGGCAATGTTGATGAGCCCACTTTGCTTCTAGCGCATAAAAAAGAAGTAAATTGTGAAGATAATTTGTGGTATCTTGATAGCGGCGCAAGTTATCATATGTGTGGCAATAAAAATTTGTTCGTGGATCTTGATGAGAAAGTGAATGGAAAAGTCACTTTTGGAGACTCTTCGGGAGTGCCCATCAAAGGCAAAGGTAACATCTTAATTCGCTTGAAAAATGGAGATCATAATTTTATTTCAAGTGTTTATTATGTGCCTAGCATAAAAAATAATATCTTGAGTTTGGGGCAACTAATGGAGAAAGGCTATACCATCACCATGAAAGATGGATTTCTCTATTTGAGAGATTCTAATGATAATTTAATTGCAAAGGTGCCTATGACCAAGAATCGTATGTTTATTCTCAAAATTCAAAATGATGTTGTAAAATGTCTTAAGGCTTTTGTTGGAGATTCTTCTTGGCTTTGGCATCTTAGGTTTGGGCACTTGAACTTTGATGGACTAAATTCACTATCAAAGAAGCATATGGTGATTGGATTGCCTCACATCAACCATCCAAACCAAATTTGTGAAGGATTTCATTTCGGAAAACAATCAAGAAAGAGCTTTCCAAAGGAATCTATATCAAGAGTAAAGGAGCCACTTGAACTCATTCACACCGATGTATGTGGCCCTTTTAATCCTCCATATTTTAGTAAGAATCGCTATTTCTTGTTATTCATTGATGATTTTAGCCGCAAGACATGGGTGCACTTTCTCAAAGAGAAGTCTCAAGTTTTTGAATGCTTCAAAAAGTTCAAAGCCCAAGTTGAAAAAGAGACCAAGTATCAAATAAAAGCCATTCGTTCGGATCGAGGAGGTGAATTAAATTCAAAGGAGTTCTTGCAATTTTGTGAAGCTCATGGTATTAGACGACCCGCAACGGTTCCAAGATCACCGTAACAAAATGGAGTCGCCGAAAGAAAAAATAGGAGCATTCTTAACATGGCTCGAAGCATGCTAAAGAGCAAGAATATGCCTAAGGAATTTTGGGCCGAAGCGGTAGATTGTGCCGTCTACTTGTCAAATAGATGTCCCACGAGACGTGTTAAAGACATAACTCCGCAACAAGCATGGAAATGAAAGAGACCATCTATTGCTCACTTAAGAGTTTTTGGAAGCATAGCTTATGCACACGTCGATGATGAGCTAAGAACAAAGTTGGATTACAAGAGTGAAAAGTATGTGTTTGTTGGATATGATGCAAGAGCAAAGGGGTACAAACTTTACAACCCCATCAATGGAAAGATTGTTATTAGTCGAGATGTTGTATTTGACGAAGAGAGCTCATGGGATTGGAGCAACACACAAGAAGATTATAATTTCTTCCCATTTGTTGATGAAGAAAGTGAAGAAAATATCACTCCTCCTACATCACCACGAGCAACAAGTGATGGACAAACTCCTTTATCTTCTTCAAGTGATGATGACGAGATACCACCAAGACATTATAGAAGTCTTGGAGAAATATACGATGAAATGGAAGAGGTTCCCGCTATTTCCGACTTAACAATTCTTTGTCTTCTAGCGGAAACCGAACCAACAAGCTTCAAAGAAGCCGTGCAAGATGAAAGGTGGAAGAAAGCAATGGACGACGAGATTGAGTCTATAAAGAAGAATGACACATGGGAGTTAGCAACACTTCCAAAAGGACAAAAAGCTATTGGTGTATAGTGAACTTATAAGGTGAAGAAGAATGCCCATGATAAGGTAGAAAAATATAAGGCAAGATCGGTGGCCAAACACAATCAAAGACATGGAGTTGATTATGATGAAGTTTTTGCCCCGGTTGCAAGAATGGAGACTATAAGGCTAATCATCTCATTAGCGGCTCAAAATGGATGGAAAATTCATCAAATGGATGTGAAGTCCGCTTTCTTGAATGGTGTTCTTGAAGAAACCGCGTATGTGGAGCAACCATTGGGATACATCATAAAAGGACAAGAAGGAAAAGTGTTAAAGTTAAAGAAGGCCTTGTACGGATTGAAACAAGTGCCGAGGGCTTGGAATAGTAGACTTGATAAATACTTTCAAGCTCAAGGATTTTACAAGTATCCTCATGAACATGCTCTATATGCCAAGGTTGCTAAAAATGGAGAATTTCTTCTTGCGTGCTTGTATGTGGATGACTTAATATTCACGGGAAATAGTCCAAGAATGTTTGAGAAATTTAAACAAGACATGATAAGAGAATTTGAGATGACCGATATTGAGCTTATGTCATATTATCTTGGCATTGAAGTAAAGAAAATGGATGATGGAATACTAATATCACAAGGAAGCTATACAAGGGAGATTTTGAAGAAATTCAGGATGGAAAATTGTCAAGCCGTAAGCACCCCTATTGAATGTGGAACGAAGTTGTCAAAATTTGAAGAATGTGAGAAGGTGGATCCTACATATTTCAAAAGTCTTGTGGGAAGTTTGAGATATTTGACATGCACGAGGCCCGACATACTCTATAGTGTTGGACTTATTAGTCGCTATATGGAGGCTCCAACAACAACACACATGAAGGCGGCCAAGAGAATTCTTCGTTATCTCAAAGGCACAATGGATTATGGATTGTTGTATCATTACTCAAATGAGTTCAAACTTGTTGGTTATTGTGATAGTGATTGGACCGGTGACATTGATGATCGAAAGAGTACCACCAAATATGTATTCTTTATTGGTGACACATCTTTTTCATGGAGTTCAAAGAAACAACCCATTATTACCCTGTCCACTTGTGAGGTGGAGTATGTGGAGGCGTGTTCTTGTGTTTTTCAAGCTATATGGCTAAGGAGAGTTTTGGAAGAGCTCCAGATGCCTCAAAATGAGTCCACAGAAGTATTGGTTGATAACAAGTCGGCAATAGCTTTGGCCAAAAATCCGGTATTTCATGAATGGAGCAAGCACATTGATACAAAATATCACTTTATTCAGGAATGCATCGAAAGGCGTGAAGTGGAGTTGAATTATGTGAAGTCCCAAGATCAAATTAGTGACATATTTACAAAGCCTCTCAAAAGTGACGCCTTCAACAAATTCTGAAGTCTACTTGGGATAGTCAAAATTAAGGGGGGGTGTTAAAAATAAATAATATATTTTTGACTATTAAAAAAATAGAATTGTGTGGGAGTCTCTAGAATAATCTTCGTACATGTATTAGTATTTTTCTATGTTCAATGTATTGGTGTAGGTACATGTAATCTCTAGATACATGTATCATGGTCAAGTGTTGTCTATTGGAGTCTAAGAGTTATCTAGATCTTTCTATGGAGTCCTATATAAAGCCTTGTACCAAGTCATTTGTAATCAAGTAATTTTTCAAGTAATATATTTCTTCTCCTAAATTGTCTTGTGTGAGTTTGAGTGAGATCCTTTCTTCCAACAAAATTGATTGTAACGAAAGTACTTAATAGCCACATTAATGAAATTAGATAATCATTTTTCTACCATTGATACATATTTATGTTAGAAACTAAAGTATGATAAATAATCACTTAAATATTTTAATTTTGATATAGTGATGTATCACTAGTACCCCACTATTGTATTCACCCGTGAATGTAACAAGAAAAATAAAAATTATGGCGGAAAGACTTTGCAATCCCACCACCCATATGGTTAAAGATCACATTAGCTCAAGTCTCCAAATCATCTAAACAACTCCTTGTATTCACAAATATAATATAAAAGGAAATTATATCACTAATTCTCTTGAATTAATATGCATTTCTATTTCTATTAATACATCTGTTAAAAACAAAATCTATATAATCTAAGGACTGTTGATGATGCATCATCTTAAAAAAATTAATTTCAATATAATGATGTACCATGAACATCCTCAAATTATATTGTTTTGATAAACTATAACACAATTTTGTTTACAAATTTAAATATTTTTTACACTATCATTATATGAGAACTCTTCTTCCTATCATTGTGTACAAGAATACATAAAAAGAATTATATTCTTTGATTTGCAATTAGTGTATCACGAACATATATTGTGCACGTATTTATAGTAGAATAGGGATTTAAACAAATAAGGTCAATAACATTTACTATTGATTCCAAAGTGTAACTTATGTTTACAGGTGGATAACATCTAGGAAAGACAAATTTGATATATACTTATTTAAGTTGTGATATTATTCTATACAAGAATACATAAAAAGAATGACACTCTTTAAATTGTAATTTGTGTATCACCACCATAGATTGTGCACCTATTCATAGTAGAAATATACAGCTGGAAAAATAAAATGTAAATTTTTACATATATTTAAGTATGATGTAGTTGGACTTTTTTGTTATGACAATAATATTAAAGACACATTTTTTATTAAATATTATGCAATTTTAATACATGTGAGGTATTTATATATTTAAAAATAAATTCTTTGAATACAATGCACTATGTACAATGTAACTAATTGTTTTTAATATGTTACATACAATGTAACTGAATAACAATATGAAACACACATTTTTAAATATTATGCAATTTTGGATAGTAAGAGATAGTATACCCAAAATTAAATTATTTTAGTAGTAAGAGGCACATTTTTAAAAAAAGGACAAGGACAAATATTAAATAAGTAGTAATATATGTATATGTATTTTAATCGAAAATATTTTTTAAAGTCGAATAATAATTTTTAGACTATTAAGATATATGCATACTCATAAATAATTTCAATCATTAATGGTGGACATATGGGCTTTTTTGAAACTGGACTGTTCAAGTGTCCCTAATGAGCAGGTTAAATGACTAATTGTTGATTGGCCACCTTCAACACGATATTATTTTAAATTCTTTGAAAATAATTTGAATAGTTGTGTAAGTTTCCAAAGTTTAATTTAAACTTGAATATATTTTATTTTTCTCAATCAATTAAGATTTAAATGTTATTAAATCATATATTTATGAGCATGAAGCCATAAAATTTTGCTTCAAGTCACCAATGCCAAATTTTCACAAAAGTTGTAAACGTATGCCTGGAATTACTAGATGCTTTCTAACATTTTGATGGCTTAATCAATCAATGATATTATAACTATTTACTTGTCAAGCTTCTATACTAGCTATATTTTAGTAATAGTTGTCAATTTGCCATTATTTACTTTAAGGATTACCATCATGAAGCCTTGCATTATTTCTTGTGGTAGCTTTTTTATATAACTTAACACATAATTAATATAATATATTTTCTAATAATTAGATAATCAAATTAATATATGGCGGTGATAAATATGGGCAACTCTTTTAATGGTCATATATGGTGATACCTTACGAAAGGTTTTATGATGGCATTGTTGTTTAATCATAGAAACTTTCTTGTGATTCTCCTCAGAATAGAGAAATCAATAATGATACACGTGTAGTCTATAGAACATGTTAGATGCATCTATCATCTAAATCAGGGAACATGCCCTTTTGATGTTTGTATATAGAGTTATAGTATGGTATCAGTACGTGTAAGCCTCTTTACAAACACGAGTTTTGTTGGATATGCCTAAGATCGTGGAATACACATGATCCTAAGGCGAGTATCACTCATAGGAGACTGTGATGAGGGGGTGTTGAATTATTTAATAATCTAAACGTATTATTATGTTTTTTCTTTGAATAAGTTAGTTGCCTGGCAAGTAGTTGCAATTAAATAGGTATGTAGTCGTTGAGATTTTTTAGGAGAGTTGTGTGGCTTAAACATGAACGTGCTCCTCGTTTTTTGCTAGCACTCAGTTAGTTAGTTTCTATAATAACATTTAGAGTATTCTTTTTCAAGTAAGTCTGTAATCCACAAGCTTTGAGTTAAGTAAAACCAAGTTAGCTGATCATTGTGTTCATTGCAGTTTCATTTTATTTAATATCTTGTATCAGAGCTTTAGTATACCTAGTGAATGCCCAAGTATATGCCAAAATCAACATCCATGGAGCCAAGTAAAACCAAAGAAAACACAACTAGCCTGACATACCCAATGCTCACGAAAACTAATTATACAACATAGGCTCTGAAAATGAAAGTGTTCATGCAAGCGCATGGCCTGAGGGAGGCAATCGAGCATAAGGATCCAAAGGAGACACTGAAAGACAGAACAGACAAGATAGCGATGACATCAATATATCACGCCATTCGTGAGGACACATTCCTCTCTGTTGCAGAAAAGAAAACGGCAAAAGAAGCTTGGGATACGATAAAAACTGTGTCTGGGGGCCGATAAGGTGAAGAAAGTAAAAGCTCAAACTTTTAGAGCTGAGTTTGAGTCGATGAACATGAAAGAAACAGAGCAACTTGATGATTTTTGTGCGAGGTTGGGTGGCGTGGTAACGAACATTCGAGCACTAGGTGAAGTAGTCGAAGAAACATACGTGGTTAAGAAGATGCTGCGAGCAGTACCCACAAAATTCTTACAGATTGCCTCGGCTGTTGAACAATTCAGAAATCTGGATACTATGTCTTTAGAAGAAATCGTGGGTTCACTCAAGGCCCGTGAAGAGAGACTGAGGGGACAGACAGAGACCAATGAAGGATAATAACTGTTATTGACTAAGGAACAATGGGCAATGTGAGAAACCAGTGAAGGACAGTTGTTTTTGTCACGAGAAGAGTGGATGAGAAAGGTTAATAAAGGAGTGACTCGAAATAATCGTGATAAAGACTATGTACGTGGACCACGTGACAGAAGTAAAGTGAGGTGCTTCAATTGCAATGTCTATGGACATTATGCAGCAGAGTGTCGAAAACCAAAGCGAGAAAAGGAACAGAAATCTTAAGTGAACCTATCTCAGGCGGTTGATGATGAACCTGCACTTCTTGTACTTGAGCGTGGAGGCAATAAGAAAGGCATGGTGTTGCTTAATAAAGATGGCCTGAGTCCCAAAATAAAAGCAAATACCAGCAACTCAACTGGGGAGTCAAACATTTGGTATTTATATAATGGGGCTAGCACCCATATGTCTGGACAACGATCAAAATTCAAAAATTTGCATAAAAGAGTAACTGGCAAGGAGAGATTCGGGGACGGATCTACAGTGGATATAAAGAGAAGACGGACTGTGCATTTCACTTACAAAAATGCAGAGGAACGAGCCTTACAAGAGGTATATATTCCTACACTTTGCAATAACATTATAAGTTTAGGACAATTATCTGAAAATGGCAATAAAGTAATCTTGAATGGTGAGTACTTGTGGGTGTATGATATAAATGGCAAGTTGTTTATATAAGTAAAGAAAACTTGTAATCGTTTATACAAGATAATTATTGAGGATGGTATTGATGCATGCTTGTTATCAAAAATAGAAGAAAATTCGTGGCTCTAGAATTTGCGTCTAGGGCACGTGAATTTCCATGTAATGAGTAAAATGGTGCAAGGCCTGCCAGACCTTGTTTTGCCAAAAGAAACATGCAATGGTTGCTTGCTTTCAAAATAGGCAAGACGACCATTTCCTTCTAAGACTGGATTTGCTGTTATAAGACGTCTAGAGCTGATCAACAGGGATATTTGTGGTCCAATCACGCCAACAACCCCGGCTGGGAACATATATTTTTTACTACTAGTTGATGATTTCAGCCGTGCTATGTGGGTTTTTATGATCAAAACAAAAGATGAGGCACTTAGAATGTTCAAGAAATTTAAGGCATTGGTCGAAAAAGAATCAAAAGAAGTAATACAAGTGCTGAGAACGGAAAGGGGGCGAATTTTGTTCAAAAGAATATACAACGTTTTGTGAGAATGCTGGAATAACAAGATATTTTACAGCTCCTTAACTCTCCACAACAAAACAGGGTCGTGGAGAGACGCATCAGGACTGTGGTTGCAATGGCTAGAAGTTTAATGAAAGAACTTGATACACCATTGTTTACGTGGGGTGAAGCGGTGAGAAACTCTGTGTACTTACTGAATAGATTACCAACGAGAGCCTTAACAGATGTGATCCCATATGAGGCTTGGTCGAAGAAGAAGCCACATATTGAGTACCTGAAAGTTTTCGGATGTATCGCTCATATGAATGTGCCAAATGTGCATGTAAAGAAATTAGATGACAGAAGCAAAATGGTTGTGTAATTAGGGAGAGAACCAGGGATGAAAGCATACCGTCTATACGGTCCAAACATAAAAACTATACATGTCAGTCGTGACATAATTTTTGAAGAGGTAAAGGGTTAGCAGTGGAAGGAAAAGGAAATTGAAAATCAGCATCACACTAGTATTTTCACTGTGACTGGTGGCTATCAAACTGAAACAGGTAGGACTGAAATTTCAGGAAATGGTGATGCAGATTTTGGGGAAAGCCATATAGAAAGTGCAGAAAGCGACAGTGGAACACCAACTCCATACAGTGGTTCATATAGTGGCACAGGCATATCAAACTCACAGCAGATTTCTGCATCTCAGTAGATGAGTGAAGACTCGCGAGTAGCATCAGCATCAAGCACTAGTACAAAAATGACTTTTAGCCACGGTCAAAATAGGCCTTTAGCGTCGGTTTTTCAGCGTGGTATATGCAGCGAACGCTAAAGATATATTCTTTTTGCGTCGGGTAATTAGTCGACACTAAAAGTTTTTAGCATCGGTTAGATGACCGACTCAAATTTGCCATTAACCGACGCTCTTGCTTGGACAATTGCGTCAGTCCAATAAAGTGCTGACGCTGGAAGTTGTAATTAAATGCGTCGGTTTATCAAAAAACCGACGCTGAAAGTTAATATTAAAGGCGTCGGTTGTTAAAAGTGCCGACGCTATATGTTTATGTTAAAGGCATCGGTCGTTGAAAAAGCCAACGCTATATGTGTATGTTATAGGCGTAGGTTGTTCAATAAAACCGACGCCTAAAGTACTGTAAAAAAATAAATATTCTTTTCATTTTTATTGATATCCTGAACCTGCTTTTTACAAATACCAGCATTCCCATAAATATAACTGAATAATCAAATTAACTAGGAATCAAATTGAAATTAAAGTAGGTCTCAAGCTATCTTTTCAAATTTTTGCATAATGTTGGACCTCTGGTCCTTTTCTTGGAACTGGACTCTGCATTATCTTTATCTGCATTATCTTTATCCATAGCAATTACCTACAACAATATAAGATAAACAAGTGAGGAAGAAGTAGAAGTATTTTTTTGATTTCAAAACCTATTGTAGACTTGTAACAGTAAAATGTGTATACAAGTTGTTCTGTAGAAATAATTACCACCCAGGGTATTTCTTCTCCACTCTGTTTGGACATAAGAAAGGTGAGCCAAAATCACAAACACGCACACATGTTTCTGCTTAAAAACACACACACATGTTTCCAAACTTCTTACCTATAAAAAGGTTCACAACAAACAGAACTATGAGTTTTTCTGCTTAAAAACATGTGATTTACTGCTAACATATCTCTTAGAATATTATTTCAAGAAACGTGTAATTTTGCTCATAATTCTAACAGTAATGCACAAACAAGTCCTAACATCTTTTATCTACATATAACAAAGTACCTGCTATAGATTTGAGTTCTTCCAGTGAAGAAGGCAGTGTAATTAGTCGGTCAGCTTCAGTTCAACAATTTTCTCTTCTCTTTACAGGATGTCCTCTGTATATACTAACTCTAATAGAACATGTTATTCCTTTTGATGATTTTTCCTTCTTAATCTCTTCAGCTGGATCTTCATCCTCCGATTTCTTTACAATCCTTTTGTCCACGATGTTGTCAAGCATTCTTATCCGATGGCCTACTTCTCATATTTGTAACATTTCATCCAGATTTAAAGAAGACAAAAACTTGTTATTAGATTTATGTACATCTTCAGTATTGACATCTGCACCATTCATCACAAGAAGCTCGACCATTTCCGAATGGTTTTCCTCCATCGCAATTTGGATAGGTGTTAATCCATGACGATCTTTTGAATCTACAAACAAACCGTACTTCAGGAGTTCTTTCATGACAGCTACATCATTCCTCCTTGACAGCTACGTCAATAATTAGAGTGTGATCTTGATACCTATGATTGACACCGAAACTTGAGAAAAGTTATTTTCTCTTAACAGATGAACAAAAATTATAAGCCTGCTAAAAATATCTACCTCTTAGGTGTATGTTACATGCATGCTTGAGGAGTACCAATACACATTCTTCATGCCCCTTTGATGCCGCAATATGCTGATGCACAACAGAGAAAGCGAAACAGATTTCATATTTGAATGCCAGATATGTGTGTCCTTACTTGGGATTATGTTTGCAGTCTATAGTTATAAACTAGTAAGTATAATTATTTTACGAGTGGTGTTCTTCCCTTTGAATCTCCTATGTCGTGGTCTAATCTTGCCTTGAGAAGTTCGTCAAGGAAAGCAGCATTTCCTGTGCCGACAACTGTTAATAAGTTGATCGACATATTAGGATCATCATCTTCTTGATTCCCACTATCCACTATCAAGTCCCCTATATTCAACTCCTTCAGCCTTTTATGATGCTGAAAATTAATCGCACACAGTAATTTAGTCTTAGTCATTCATTTTAATATGGTGTAGTTTATGTTCATCTGTGATGATTTTATTTTCAAACACTTACTTTGGGAACTACTTAAATATCTAATTCATTGTAGGATGGATGGGAGAAGATGAATTATATATTTGAGAGAATTTTCTCCTCTCTGAAGGAGTTTGAAACAATATTGAAGCTGAACATATGACAAAATTACCTGAAGGAAGTTTTTGAGAATGGCAACATAGTCTTCTGGTTTACTTTGCATTGCTTCAATAAGAGCACTAGTTTTCATCTTCAAGAGCTGTGAAAGAGTCTTGGTTCGATATGTAACAGCCTGTGGCCTACAGCACAGTGCACCTATTTCTCCAAACATATCTCCAAGTTGCAAAATCCCAACAATTTCCTCTTTCTGGTCCATCTCAGAGTGATCAATTAATTCCACTTCCCCTAACATTATTATATAAACATCATCAGGTGCTTCATTCTGCAATATCACATCCTCTCTAGGTGGTATATATTCAACCTTCATATCCACAGCCTTATGAAAAATAGACAATGTCATTACATTAAATACCTGTCTTAAATTATATACACTTCCTGTGTTACACAGTTTTAAATTATTTAATCAGATAAAAATAGTGTCATATGCACATGAGAATCAAGAAGTCCAATGATACTGTCATTTCTGAACTTTCTGAGGTTGGGAAACTTATGAAGTAAAGCTAGTAAAAGGCGCATATTTTAATCACGTGAAAAAGCATATGTCGATGATCATACCAAAAGCAAGAGAGTTTCCCTTGATACATTCTGGAAAAGATAGACCCTCTGGACGGTTGGAATAAACAAATGCTGACTAATGCTTTTGATAATGGTTTTTGGTAGTTGTTAAATCAGTTGCTGCTGGTTCAAGCTCTCAGCCTTGAATCTCAAGCACATATAAGCTAGTATCTGCTCCCTGAGTTTGACCGGCAAGTGGTTTCTGCTCAAAGTTTGACGCTGCTTCAATGTTATTCCTCTGCAAAACAAGCACAAGAAAATTTCCTGAATTCTGAACTTGATTTAAGCCTAGACAACAAGACTCATAACATCTTGCGATGCAAAATAGAAGAGATAAAAAGGAGGGTTACAAATTCCATGGTACGACTAGTGCCTTCAAGGACTAAATTTGTCATATTACCAATAATGTAAGCTGTTAAGCCAAGGTTGATGAGCATGTACACAGCTGATTATTGTGTACATGTGTGTGTGTGTTTGCCAATAATGTAAGCTGTTAAATTCGATGCATCAACATCGCTCTTAGCTACAAGTTTCAATGTCCCAAAGCTGATTGAAGATAAAATTATAAAGTTTGTCTTGTTCTTAGTATTCATACTTAAATGAAGAAGAATTTAAAATTTTATATATGTTTCCGGTTAAGGGAGCAACTGATTCTAAATAACAGAGCAACTCATTTTACTACCAGAAATAAACCAGTATTAATCAAGATCAACACAAAAAGTCACAAGTAATGCTAACACATATCACAAAAAATAAAAGGAAGATATAATCAATTTAGGCCACACTTGCACTTTAAATTTTATAAACCAACAAATTTATGTATTAAATTAATATCCTTGGTGAACCAAGATTAGCAAACACGGTAAATTTAATCTAATTATGTTATACAAATGCATGGCAGTATATTTAGAGAAAATAAGCTGAACTAAAATAATAACAAATCTCAAAATTTATATTGTTAATGAAAATAAATAAATTAAAAAATGAAAATAAAAAATGAGAGGGAGAGAAGGAGAGACATACCGGGAGAGAGGGAGGAGATTACCGATTACAGTGAAGCAGGGCTAACACAGGAGAAGATATGAATTCAATTAGGTAAATAGGCTGTGAAAATGAAAAAATAATAATATGAGCGTGTATATACGTATATATAGGGGAGTGCTAGAGAGAGAGAGTGCGAGAGAGGAAGAGTGCGAGAGAGAGGGAGAGTGCGGGAGAGAGAGACCTGAGAAGGAGTGCGGAAGTTTCAAGCTCTTCAATTGGGAACTATCACAGAGAATATATAGATGTAGGGCACCGTGGAGAGAAATTAATTTGGGGAAGAACTACTAACTATAGGATGGATTGTAAACCACATGATGTAATGAGTATGTTTTTTTAATTTATTAATAAAAGCTGCCATATAAATTTATAAGGTAAAAAATTGATGGTTTGATTTTAATAATAATATATATACGTCGGGTATATAATTGTCGATGAAAAAGAGTAATTAGTGTTTAAAAATTAATTGAAAAGTTGAAGTAGCCAACTAATTTGAACAATTTTTTTTCATAAAAGTGGACATTTATTTTTGAAACGGAGTAAACAAAATTCAATATTGTGTGACTATCAACAATATAGAAATATTATTACTTTTATTTTATTTAACATTTCGATATAAAAAAACAAAAAAAAAATTATTTTTGGAAGTCTTTTAACTTTAGCAAATATATCATAACTCAAATTAAAAAAGATTATGAGATACATATGATAAATAGATAAATATGTGAATAAACAATAATTATACAAAAATAAAAAATTTAAAAGAACACCTTTAGTGTCGTGACATCCCTGGTCCAATTAATTTTTTACTCTAATACTTTTAGCGTCGGTTAAATTAAAGCCCGTAGCATAAAGCAGAAATTTATAGCGTCGGCCAACTAGAAGCCCGTAGCACAAAGCATACTTTTTAGCGTCGGTTGTAAACGGTGACGCCATAAATACTTTTAAGCGACGGTTACTTACAGAACCGATGCTATTAAAACTTTTAGCGTCGGTTAAATTAATAACTGACACCAAATGTCGTGCACATATACCTATTTGCGTCGGTCAATCTTGCAACCGACGCAGGAAATACCTTTAGGCGTCGGTTCTTTAAAGAACCAATGCTAAAACTACGTTGTAGAAAGTACTTTTTGTACTAGTGAGGTGATAGCAATAACAACAATGACCAACTAAATTCAGAAGACTTAGTGACATATACAACAACACGGAGGAAGTGGAACTTGCTGATGAACTGATATTGTTGGATGTGGATGAACTAGTGACATATGGTCAAGAAATAAAGGAAAAAAATTGGAGAAGTGCCATGAAAGCTGAGCTCGATGCCATTGAGAAGAACGGATCTTCAAATTGAAAAAGGACACCAGTGGTAACATTGTAAAACACAAAGCCCGTTTAGTCGCGGAAGGTTACGTACAGAGGTGCGGAATCGATTATGAGGAGGTGTTCGCTCCAGTTACTAGATTAGAAATAGTTCAATTGTTGATAGCTCTTGCAACAAAAAATGAGTGGGAGATACACCACCTCGACGTAAAGACAACATTTTTAAACGGGGAACTGAAAGAGGATGTTTATGTGAACCAGCCAAAGGGTTATGTGATAGAAGGCAATGATAAGAAAGTTTACAGACTATTCAAAGCATTGTATGGCTTACGTCAAGCCCCCAGGGCTTGGTATGTACAATTGAACAAGTGTTTGGAGAAGCTAGGTTTCATGAAGTCACTACTAGAAAAACGTCAATAGACATCGGCTAAAAATCGATGTCTATGAATGCAAGAATCCGATGTCTTCGTGGGTGATGTTAAAGACCCCCCCATTTAACATCAGTTTTAAACTGATGTTAAAACAACATATAACATCAATTTTTTATTTAAAATTGATTTCTATATCTTGATATTAAAATTCGCATGCATATCTAATCTTCATATATCATCATAACATGATATTTTCATCAATTTAAATATATGTGAGCTAAGCAAAATCTTTCAATTTAACCAGTACACTGATGTTAGTAGTACTAGTAACAACAGTTTTCATCAAACAACCGATGTTAATAGTAGCTTTGACATCGGTTCTTCATTGGTAACTGATGTCTATTTGTGACAAACTGATGTCTATGATGCTTAATAACATCAGTTTTTTGTTTCAAGTTTTTTTTTGTTGTAGTCTTTAACATCGATTTTTACTGATGTCAATGGTCAACTAGAACTGATGTATCAAGCTTTGATAGACAACATTTTTTTATTTCGTAGCAGATTTTTATAGTATTACATTAACATCAGTTTTATGTCAAGAAAAAGATTATAAATGGATTTGTTTTAAAATCAGTTGGTTTTTATAAAATGATGTCTGATCACCTGTTTTATCGATAAAAAAATCAGAAACACAGATGCCAAAAAATTTCCAGAAAACCAAGCAATTGCCATTTAACAACCAAATTCAGCTCCAATATTTACCAAACTATCATTCAATCTCCAACCATCCAAATTAACATCCCAATCTCCAAACATCCAAATTATCATCCTACCATTCTAGCTACATAGTTTCAAATCTAAACCACCAAACATGAAGTACTAGACATTCATCCATAATCTTTTCTAATTACTAGTTACAATCCGAATACATGTAACCAAAATAAAGGTGTTTTTTAGATTGCAATATAGGTACCAGTCGCCAAGCTAGAGTCGCCAACAACTACATGATGGATTGGATATAATCAAGCGTCTCATAGAAAACGACGTCAAGGTCCTCCTCTGTATAAGACTTGCGACTCTTGGAGGCCCACTGGAACACAAATAAACCTATGTCATTCCTCAACCAACTGAAAAGTAATATTTATAGAATTAAGAAAAGTAAAAAATGTACCTTGTCTAGCAGCTTCATCTCCTGGTCCTCCATTAAATCTTTCATATATCGCATGACCACATATCCACATTATGTACCACCTGGTTGTTTAGGGCATCCCTATACATTCCAATAAATTGTTGACAATTAGTGACATCGAAGATTAATCATAATTCCATATTTTACAAAAATGAAAAATTAAAAAATTGACTAAATACTCACAACAAGGTTTTTAATTTTGGGATTCTTGTTTACCCGTCCTTCTTGAGCATTATAAGATCTCACTGCCCTGTAAATGTTATAATTATAAAATACAGTGTCAAATCCGTCAATTACCGATTACATTCAATATATAATTGTAAATTGAAGTAAAAAATTACCGCATTAAAGTCTTTTCAAGGTCCTGGGGATGAGGATGATGAGCCAATGGATTAAGGATGAAAATTTCCGATTCCCAAAACACAATCAAAATCCAATGTAAACTGTTTTCATTATAAACAAATTAAAGTGAGCAAAATGCAATTTAAAAAAATACATATCCGACAAATTTACATACATTATAATTAATTTATCAACAACTATATGACTAATCAAGGCCATACAATATTTTAAAATAGGACGCACAAAAAGAGACATACTTATAGTTATAAGGCATAAAGTTCATCCGAAGAACTCCATCTTTCAGCCTTTGCAGAACATATTCATTAAAGTCATCATTCAACTTGTATGTGGACGGATGAAGAAAAACAAACATCGCTGACAAATCTCTATTCGGCGTATCCCGAAACACTGAATACAAATACCTAAAAAATAAAAAAAAAAAAGACAAATTACATGTTCTGTAAATAGATCATTACTATATAAAATGAGATCAGATTCTAAAAAGTATAAAAAGAAGCTTACGCCATGTATGTTGATATAGCAGATTGTCCAATCATTTTAAACTCTAGCAATTCAAGTTTGTTCTCATGAAGCAAATATATAGTTCTTTCAATTCCAAAGATTTGAAAATCACATGGAACTGGTATCGAGTTTCCACTTTCCTTCATCTTTGTCGATGCAAATTTGTACAAAAGCCTAAAGCGAGGAGGCACATTGTCCTTTGGCTTCACAGAATTAAATGCATTATGCATGCTTTGCACCTCACACACATTCCGCGCATTTTTCTGTTTATAGTAAATAAATATTTAAGCATATAACCGGTATTATTCACTTTAATGCAAATTTGTACAACCTCCTAAAAATAATGACACTTTGTTTGTAATTAAATTATATACCTCGGAACCAATAGTGGAGGTGTATATGATCATGTCTTTGGGCCATGCCAAATGAGAACCGATGGCTTGCTGGACGGTTTCTATCTCACCAACCATAGGAACAGGCACCAAAGCATCATCCTGGATGCTTCCGTCCACCCCCACACGAACAAATCTTGGTTCTAGAGGCACTCCATGTACCGCTCTACTCATTCCATCTCTGTCATCAAAAACAACACCAAAAGCTACCTTGTTATCAATGCTCTCCACTGCCATTTCACATTTGCGAGGACCCTATAGTTTATAATTATAAATCAAAATAGACACTATTGGCTCAAACAATTTAATAACATGCAATATTATCATAGAAATCAATCAAGTATACACTGTAATTGTATACCTTTTGTCCCAGTGGACCTGGAGGAGGAATAATAACAACAAAATATGCATCATCTTTATCCTCAACGGTCATCAATTCATCTTCCATCAAATCTTATACAACTTTCCTTCTGTTCTTTTGTTCTTGTTCTTGTTCTTTTACCCCAGGACAACTTGCTTTTTCAGACATTGGTGAATGTAGATTGCCCCCAGCAACCAAAGCTTTCAACTCAGCAATTTGCAACTCAAGATTATGAAACCGCTCTTTGGTAATGTGATTTCTTGTCTGTTTTGGTAAATAGAAGTACAATGTTGGAGGTATGAAGTTTCCAACCCTACGAACCCTTCCTGCATGCTCGGGAGTTTCCAATACAGTGGTGAGTACATCATTAGTTCCATCCAGCTTGAATTCACCATTTCTTTGCTTTTCGAGTAAGGAATCCTGTTAAAACCATGAGAGTAATTAGGTATGATTGGAAAATTAAAGAAGCAAAAAATTATAATAAGTCTTACAATTTGTTGAATTTTTTCTGCCAATTCTG
Organism: Apium graveolens; assembly: GCF_009905375.1. NCBI lineage: Eukaryota > Viridiplantae > Streptophyta > Magnoliopsida > Apiales > Apiaceae > Apium > Apium graveolens. The sequence goes on along the minus strand of NC_133656.1, from coordinate 192,008,566 downwards.
GGTCAAGAGTCCCATCTTCTGTCATACTGGCTTTTTTCCACATAATTGCCCTATCTGGCCTTTCTTCAGGCTCCAACCTCCCCGAGCGTTTTTACAAAAAAATTAAGATACATTCATAAAATTGAAAATGTGAATACTATAAGAAAAATGATAAGACTCTTACTTCTTCTTCTTCCAATCCGATGTATCCTTTTCTTGACACTCGGTGTGGATATTTCCGTTGTCCCACTCTTTCACTCTGTTTTTTATTCTCTTCCTGTATACAAAATAAATCTTGTTGATTACTGTATTTTTACAATTAAATCTACTCCCAAAAAACCAAAAAAAAATATGGTCCTAAATTTAAATAAATATATATATATATATAAAAGTAATGCATACCTCCCACTCTTTTGTGACTCTAGCTGCAACAAATCGTCTCCATATTTTCTTCCCGACAAAAGCATATTGCTTTGGTGGCTTCTGTAACTTCTTCTTCTGCCCAAAAAAAGGCATCACATGTTCCGCTGTTAGTTTAGCCTTAAAATTTCTCCATTTTACGCCTGCCGACTGTAAAATCCTCTTCCGACTTTCAGGAATCAGTTCGAACGTATCCTGAAGCACAAATTTAACAAGTTCAGACAGTGCAAATTTTTTTAAATAAAAACCATGAGATTAATGTCAATTGCGATTGTAAATGACATACCTCAAGATCATTCCATATTTCTTGTTTCAGTTCAGGGTCAACCTTCGGCCAAGTCGGAATGTCAATTGGCACCATTGTCCTTGCCAACATACCTATGTAGGACTGCAGTTTGTGCCGTTCGTCTCCAACTGGAACTGCAACTCGATTGAACCGAAAATTCAATTTCTCTCCCCGCGCTTTCTTCATCACCACTTTGTGCATAGCACAAACGCCTCGTGCTGCTCCAGATGTCCTACTTTTGGTAGATTGTGTAGTACTTTCAGTGGGTTGTGGAGTTGTCTGTTGGGGAACAATGGTGTCCGCAAGAGCAACCGGGTCAGGATTTGGTACCACTGGAACAATGGTGTCCGCTGGAACAATGTGATTTTCATCCAATGATTCTTTAGAATGTTTTTTAGATTTTTTTTCTATATTTATTATATTTCCTGCATTAACCAAAAGGAGTAGAAATAAGAGATAAGAGATATTTTTATCAGTTGCTTCTACAAATTCTAGTACTTACACTAATAATAAAACTCCAAGTAATTATATCATACATTTCTACAATAAAAAGTTGATAAATAAACTCCAAGTTTTTTCGATACCATCCATAATTCTACACTACAACACTTAATTTTACATAATTCTGAGAATCCTATTTTTAAACAAAACTATAAATCAAGTGAATATGATTTTTAATCCTTGGATCGCTTCTTCAGCTAGATTCCTTCGCCGTCCTTTCTTTTATTGCCAACATTAGACTCTTCGCCGTCATCAACACCACAATCAACTATGGGGATGTTAGAGCAGAATGGAGGGTTTTCTAGAATTGTGTCTCCAAGATCATCATCATTGAATATCTCGTGATAGTCTCTAGTTGTTGAGGTCAATACGACTGACGAGTTAGAATCAACGGGATCTTCAACATAGAAAATTTGTTTCACTTGATCAACGGACACATATTTGTCATTCTTGTGGCCTTTTCGACTAAGGTCCATAAGTGTGAAGCCAAGTTCATCAGCCTTTACGCCTCTGTCATAGTCTGCCCATTTGCACAAGAACAACGGGGCTTTAAATGAGTGGTAATCCAATTCCCATATTTCTTCAATCCTCCCGTAAAATATCATATCACTCTCTACGGGATTTAAATCCTTAGCACTAGAAAGTCAAAATAGTAAATGATGTTTTCCTGCTAGCCACCTTATCGTTTCAGAAACACCTTCGACTTTCTCGTTCAATTCAGTCATAACTTTGTTCTCAAACAATTCAGCAAATAGCCTATTATGCTCCCCAATCATCCACTGAATAGTCTTTTTTTTTCCTTCATAAATTTTTTCAAGCAACTCCTTATGCATCCTTTGAAAATACATAAATTTTTTGGTTACAAACTAAAATAATGCTTATACAAAATTAATCAATAAAAGAAAAAGAAAAGTGACTTACTTAATATATGGAAACACTTCACTGTTGTTTAAGAGGACGTGTAAATGCGCCTCATCTTGTTCTTTCTCTTTAACAAATTTAACTGTTGCAGCCGATAATGAACAAGAAAGTTTGCCTTAGTCCTTCGGAAGACCGGCAGTTATGAAACTATTTCTAAAAAACTCAGCGCAAAATTCTACAGATTCTTCTTTCTAGTATGCTTCGGCTATACAACCTTCTGGAAAATAACGGTTTCGCTCGTAACTTTTCAACACTTTATTAAAACGCTCAAATGGATACATCCATCTATAGAAAACTGGTCCACATAAATGCAATTCCCTGACCAGGTGCACTATTAGATGTATCATTATATCAAAAAAAGAAGGCGGAAATATTTTTTCGAGCTCACATAAGGTTAATACCACATCAGCTTGCAATTTATCAAGTTTGATACATCAACAATTTTGTTGCACAAAGTATTGAAAAAGAAGCAGAGTCTTACTATGCTAACTCTAACATTCTTCGGAAGTACATAACGAATTGCGACCAGGAGTAATTGTTGAAGGAGTACATGGTAGTCGTGAGACTTCATCCCAAATATCTTTAAATCCGCCATGGATACACAATTTCTGATGTTTGAGGAATGCCCATATGGCAACTTCATTGATGAAAGTGATTTCAGCACTTTTCTTTTTTCAGCTTTTGTTAGAGTAAAACTGGAAGGAGGTAGGTAAGTTCTTTTTTCTCCTACTTCTGGAGCTAAATCAGTTCTAACCCCCATTTCCATCATATCTAGCTGAGATGCCTCACTATCTTTGGACTTATGTTTTAAATTCAGTAACGTCCCAACTAGACTATTGCACACATTTTTCTCAATATGCATAATATCGAGGCAGTGACGAACGTGATGGAATTTCGAGTATTCCAACTCAAAAAATACCGACTTCTTCTTCCAAGCACAGTCCACCTTCTTCGACTTCTTTACTTCCTTTCCATAAGAAAATTTAATATTTTCTTTTCGTGCCAACACCTCTTATCCGGAAAGGGGTTGCCTTGGCTATCCAAACTCTTGTTGACCATTAAAGGCTACCTTCTTCTTCCTGTATGGATGATGCCTAGGCAAATACCAACGATGAACTTGGTAACATATTTTCCTACTATAAGGTAAATAGTTAGCAACGATATCATCACCACGAACTGGACAACCCAAATAACCCTTGTTGACACAGCCAGACAAATTACCATATGCCGGGAAATCGTCCATAACAAAGTCGCCCTTAAAGTGAAAAAAGTTTTTGTGAAGGCATCGTATACATTCGGTTCACCTTCTTCCTAAAGCTTTTTCAAATCATCAACTAACGGTTGTAAGAACACATCAAGGTTGTTACCTGGTTGATGTGGACTGGAGACCAATATAGTTAACATCATAAATTTCCTCTTCATACATAACCACGGAGGACGATTATATGTTACCAATACTACCGGCCAACAAGAATACCGATTAGTCAGCCCATTATTATGTGGGTTAATACCATCAGCCGACAAAGCTAGTCGAAGATTTCTTGGCTCACTTCCGAAGGTAGGCCACCTGTAATCGATATTCCGCCAAGAAGGAGAGTCGGCATGGTATCGCATCTGGCCATCATGAATTATTTGGTTGGAATGCCATGTCAACAACTCAGCTGTCAAAGAAGATTTAAACATCCGTTTAAATCTCGGGATGATCGGAAAGTACCACATAACTTTTGCCGGGATTTTATACCTTTCTCTACAATCCTTACCCACCTTTCAGTGAGATAGCTTGCACTTTGGACACTCCGAAGCAGTCTCATTTACACCCCTGTATAGAACACATTCATTGGGACACGCGTGGAATTTTGTATACTCGAGGCCTAAATTCAAAAGAGTCTTCTTTGCTTCATATGCGTTAACAGGTAATGCATTATCCTGAGGTAGGGATGAGCCAATTGTAGAGAGAAGATCGCTAAATGCTCTATCACTCACACCGAATCTCGCTTTCCAGTTATGTAATTTTAACACTGAATCTAATTTTGTGCAGTCGCTGCCCTCAAATAAAGGTTGTTGAGCATCGGCCACAAACCTCTTAAAATCATACGAGTCTTTATCGTAGTGATCGCCCCCTGATTTACCCCCCGGATTACGATATGCTACTTCACAAACCACAGCAGCTTGTGAAGCACCAGCAGCCGCCACTTCCGATGCAGCAGCCGCTTCTGATGCAGCTTCAAAGGCTGATTTAAATGCATCTGCATTCTGCTCCTCTTCATGAGGAGGCACTGTGCTACCAACAGACGACCTACCAGTCTTGAATCTGTGCCAAATCCAATCGACATACCCAAGACTAAAACCATTCTCGTAGAGATGACCCCTTATTACTTTGACCGTAAATTTCTTAAAATTAATATATTTACAGCAGGGTCAAGGTATTTTTTAGGATTTTAACAATTTTCTTCGGCGTAAATCAAAAACTTTTCAACCCCGAATTCATATTCCAATGAATCCCTCTCTTTTGAAATCCAATCTTTCTCCATATTCATAGGATAACCTATTTCCTACCTAATTTTCATATCAAATATTTCAAAAAAACAACGTAAAATACTGTGCACGCCACTAGACAATAAACATAGCAAATTAATATAATTTGTAATGAGCAGAATCAAACACCACCCGACGCCGATGCTCATAAAGAATTAGCTTCCATAGGCCAAGAAAACTCTATTCACATGCTAACTATCATTTCTCAAACAAGAATCAGAACTTTTAGTGGGTTTATGTTATTCCTAGAAGACTAACAATGAGATTTACAGAAGGGGGGTTGAATGTAAATCTCAAAACTTTTTCAAGTTTTGAGCAGTTTATAAAGTTGTGTGTTCAAGAAGAACAAGTGTGTGAATTGCTTTAAGCTAATACAGACAGATATATATTCAAGCACAAATGTAAAGAACACAACAGACCTTAAAAACTTTTCTGGTGGATTTGTTGTTCCACCAGAGATGGTATATTAGAAAATCTGTGTTCAACAATGTTGATCACAGCTGCATCCTAGTACAAACTAGATGAATTTTCTCTCAAGATATTTCTTAACAGCTCTGGAAAAATCTATCTAATTACTAGCTTCTTCTTGGTTCATATATATTACCAAGTGTACAAGTGAAAAACAATATAAAATTACAATAGTAAAATAAGTTCTTCACTTGCTTCTTTTCCTGTTCACTCAAGTACTTTGTTGACTATTGCAACTTTGTACAAAAGAAGAACGGCTGCTTTTTCTGTTGATCCTGAAATTCGGCTACCACATCTCAGTTTTCTCTGTCAACCCACGTGCCTCTGCTTGTAGGTACAACTACCACTTATCAACGGCTGATTAGCAGAACATCCGTTGAAGCTTTCATCCGTTGATGACTTCATCCGTTGAAGGATGTTATCCGTTGAAGCTTTCATCCGTTGATGCTCTCATCCGTTGAAGGATGTTATCCGTTGAAGCTTTAGAGACATCCGTTGAAGCTTAGCTTCTCATCCGTTGAAGGTCTTTTAAGTCATCCGTTGATACCACTTCATTTATACAAAATTACAAGGCATGAAATATTTACAATTGGCCTTCCTATCTGCATATCATCTAGTAGTCAACATGACTCATAGTTTCTCTCAACTTCTAAGAATTACAATTTTAAATACAGAGACTGAAATATGCTACAATACTAGACTTATTTCTAAGTAAAGCTACACCATCAACGGATAGCCAAAGTGGTCTTATCCGTTGAGGCTACAGACACTAAATTTCTACTTAAGTGTTTTGTTAAACATATCATCAAACTAATGCACATATATTCCTAACAATCTCCCCCTATTTATGTCTATAAGAACTGTAGGCATAAATTCAGGGTTAACTTGATGATAACAAAACACTTAACAAATATTTGAATTGAAACTAAGTAGAAATATAAAGAGTGCTGCAAAAGTGTATGTACTAGGAGGTAATTGAAGATTTACAGTATTTCCAAGGGTGCTCCTCTAGCCTGAGCAAAACATCATTTTCTTCTTTGTTCCCTGGTTTTCTTTCCTAGCCCTTTGTCATTTCCCTCAATTTGGAGTTGGAGTTTTCTGAAGAATTCAGCTTCATCTTCATCACTGATATCCAACTTAGATTGCATTTCCTTGAGAGTTTCATTGCTGGCAATCTTGAGTTGGTCTTCAAGTCTGAAAAATCTTCTGACTCCTTTGTCATCTCTAAATTCCATCAACCAATGAGGTGATTTGTGAATTTTAGTTCCCCTTTCTTGTATGAGTAAGGTTCTGGGTAAAGCATTTGGTTCCCTCCAAGTCTTCCTTATGTTGGCAATCTTGTTGAGAATTTCAGTCTTGGCTGTTCTGGTAAAGCCAGAATCCTTTTTGATGGCTGAAAAGACTCTGATCAAGGTAGAGTAGCCTTCATTTAGAATCCTGTGGAGAGGCCATGTTCTTTCCCCAGCTCCTTTATATCTGAACACTAATCTTTCTGGTAACTGTCTGTAGGCAGCTATTCCCCTTACATCCTCCAGCTCATCCAGATAGAGTTCAATGTCTGAAATTTCTTTTATGTCACAGATGTGAACATAATCATCTTTAGAAATGGGTGACTTAGGTTTAGGTTTTTGTTTTTGAGTGAATTTCTTAGAGGTTGTGGGAGGTGTAGATTTTGGTTTTCTTTTCTGTTTCTTTGGTGGTGGAAGAGTGGTTAGAAAGGTAGGCAATGTGATGTTGTCCCAATCAATAGGTTCCTCTTTTGGAATGATTGGTTCACCATGGATATTTATAGAGGGATCAGTAACAAAAGGTTCAGGTATGGAAGGTAGTGGTTTAGATGTAGATTTGGTATCTTCAGGGTTATCTTCACTCCTTCTGTGTGCCTTGGCCTTTCTTCTGTTTCCCTTCTGCCATTCCTCTCTTTCCTCCATATTTTCACCAAATATGCTCCCAAGAACCTCATCTAAGTTAGCAATCTTTTCTTCACCCCTGACTTCAATTCCTTTCATTTCTTCAACTTGGCTTGACTTTAGCTGTTTTTCAAGCTTTGCTTGTGCTCTTTTGTCAGCCTTTAATTGCTTGGCTTCTTCTTTCTTAGCTATTGAGAATTTGGGATGTCCTTGCATCACACATATGCTCTTTCCCTCTCTAATGATAATAGCTCTATTTCTCCTTACAGCCTCATCCATGGACTTTTTGAGATAGGCAATACTCCTGCCTAAGATCTTGTTCTCATCATCTTTTGAAGGAGGAAAGTCCACTTCTTTTAAAGGATTCTTTGTTGAGTCCTTATTGGATCTTTCATTGGGCTTGAGGATTATAGCTTGTAGCTCTTTGGAAGAAGCTTCTCCATCCTTAAGACTCCCTACTGGCATGAGCTCCATGTTGATTGGTTCAATCTTTGTGCTAAATTTCACAGATGTTGATTTATTTTGTGTAGAACCAAACACCAATTGCAACCTCTCATCAATTCTCCTCCATTGTTCTTTCATTTGTATTTCAGCTGCTGCTAGCTGAATCAAATCAATTCCATCAGATTTTCCCTTGATTTGAATGATTGGAGAGGTAGTGATGGCAGGAACTAGCACTTTAGATATCTGAATCTTTGTAGAGGGCTCTCCTTCCCCTTCCCTTTTATTCTCCCCCTTTTTGTTATCATCAAGGAGAGGGGTCAAGCCTTGTGCTTTTGCCAGCTGCATTAGGAGATTGGTTTGAGATTGTTGGTTGAGAAGAAGGGTGGCCACAGAATCTTCAATTCCTTGAACTCTGTCTTCCAACTTGGCCAGCCTTTGTTCAGTAACTGATTCCTTTTTCAATCTCGAAACCAAGTCCTGCAAAGTACCATAGGGCATGACTGAATCCAATTTTTCTGAAGTGAAGGATTTCAAGTCAGCAATATCTTTCCTGAGATCATTTAGACTCATATCTTGCTTTACTTTCTGCAACTTCATGAGATGCAGTGAGTCCAGGTGAGCTTGGAGGATAGCCTTGATATTTGCATTTGAAGTGTTCTGAATGGCCTGTTGAATAGTGATGATTTGTTTGACCAGGTGGACATTGAATTCACCTGTTCTATGCTCCTTAGTCAGGGCCCATTCAGGTAGATTAGGAATGGAACTAGGGTCTTCATCTCCCCCTATGTTCATGCTTCCATCAGAAGAAATAGAGTCATCATCATCAGAATTTACTCCAAATTCCTCAGATGGCTCACCAGCTGTAGAAGGCATCCTGTTAATAGCAGCTTTATCCCTTTGAAGAGATTCTGTTGAGTGCACTAGATGTAGTGTCCTCTCTGCCTCCTCATTGCCCTGAGCAGCCAACAGTTGATAGGCTGTCACAGGATGAGTAAAAGTGTCAGCATCCAAGGAAATGTTATCAATTACAGCTTTGTAATGTTGCTGAAATTGTCTTTCCTTTTCAGCATCATCCACAATCATTGACTCATGAGCAATGGCTGGTTCCACCCTTGTATCAACTGTACCTGCTTTTCTCTCTTTTTCTCTATGTTCTTGCATCAGGGGCTCCCCCTGGCTCACACATCTCACTCCCTCACCTTCACCTTCTAAGGTGGTACTCCACTCACTGACTTTTGCCATGCTGGAAGAAATAGCATGCATTTTTGTGCTCTCAATCTCTCCTTTTGCCTGGGAGCAACCCAGCCTCTCACTCAAATTTTCACTCCCTGCCCTCAATCCTAAAAGTGATTGCACAGTATTCATGTCTTCTACACTTGGAATCATTTCAGTTATTTGTGTAGAGACTATCAACGGATGTGGAATATCCGTTGAAGTTGAAACTGTTGTTATCAACGGATAACTGCTGTTAAGCTTATCCGTTGAAGAGCAACCACTTGTCAACGGATGAGTGATATCCATTGAAGAAGGAAAAGAAGATGAAATTGAAAGTGATATAACTGTTGAATCTGTATAGATTGATTTGATATGTGTTGATACAGATCCTTCAATTATATCTGAAAGAATTTGCGGGTGATCCAACAAATCATCTAAAAGATGATGATCACCTGTATTTGAGTGGGGCTTCTCCCTGAGTTGTAAAGAGGGAGAATCAGGAATTGATGGGAATAGCATATCCACATCCAGAGATGGTGAAGAAGTATTTGGTGATTGATGTGTAGTTATTGTGAGAGAATGGGGCTGTGACTCCACATTTATTGGAGTCACATCAAACTGAGTTTGAGAAGGCACAGAGACAGATGGATGTATCTGTGCAGTGTGTGCACCCTGTGTAGAAGATTGGGTTCTAGCCTTCTTTCTTCTAATAAAGGCTTTTGTAGGTGAGTGTTTGGCTTTAGTGTCCCTCCCTCTTTTGTTCTGTGTTCCTGGATGGGAACTCTTTTCAATAGTAACATCCTTTTGGGAGGATGCTACTAGGGATGTGCTAGAGACCTTTTCAACCACCACAGCTTTTTGAGAAACTGGGGCTTGGCTAGCTTGGGAAGCACTCAACTCTCCTTCCTTATCCTGGGGGTTTCTTTGATGTTCACCCCTCCCCTCACCACTCACACCCTGATCACTTCCCTCAGGGTTAATGGTTGTTGTTACAACTGTTGTCTTTTGAGAAACAACAGAGGTGGTTTTCTTTGTCTTGGATTTTGAAAGTTTGGATTTGGCGACCTTGGTAGAAATCTGTTGGGGCATTGACACAGATTTCATGGCCACACTAGAAGATAAAGAAATAGAGGGGTTGGAAGAAGTAGGAGTTGTAGAAGCAATTACCTCACCTACCTGGGGTGCATTCATGATTGGTAAATATACCAATTGCACACTGCTGTTAAGATCCATTCTCTTCAAGTCTGCAAGAACTCTTTTCTCTTGTGCCCAGCACTTGAGTTTATTATTCTCATTGATTATGACTAAACCTTCAGCAACATGGTTAGCCAATAACATAAAGAATCTAGCATAATAGATGTTATTAGGTCTATTAGCTTTGTTACCTAATCTAGTACCTAATTCTAGCATCACATAGTTGCTAAAGTTAAAGTACCTATCAGAAACAAGCATATAGAACATGTTAACAAGAGATGAAGTTATGGCATCAAAATTACTAATTTTCCCAGAGAAAACCTTTATGAAGGCATCCCCAAGAAAACTCCATTCTTTCCTAAGGCCTTTTCGTCTAATACCCCCTAAATTAGCAGAGTTAAGAGAGTAACCTATGGAATCTAACATGCTGGATACATCACTATCAGTGTGTGGTGTCATGGCATTGTTCTCAGGTAATTTAAAACATGCTTGTAAGTCATCACAGTTTATACAGTGATTTTTACCTTTGAGAGTGAAGGAGATAGTCATATCCATGGAGTTGAACTCAGCAGTTGTCCAAATCTCCTCAACTACTTCACAGAAAATCGTTGGGGCTTCCAGCATTGCATAGCTAAGTTTACAGTTTTTGATGAAGTCCATCATTTTGTGATAATCTGAGTGGGCTTCATTCTTCTCTACCAGAGCTATGAAATTATTCTTCTCGTAGATGAACCCAGATTGAGACATAATCTTCACGACTGGTGCCATTGTTGTGAGTAGAAATTGCAGAGAATAACTTGAGGGTTTTGCAGAGAGAAAATGGTAAATGCTTGAAATTCTAAGAAAGCGTAAAGTAATAATGAACAATCAGAAGGGCTTATATGCTTTTAAAAAAAAAATAAATAAAGGATTAATCAATAAATAGGTGTTGGTGAATTTCAGCCGTTTAAGAATAAACTGTAAGTATTCTAATAACTACCTTTAAAACCAATACATACAGATGTATGTATGGTATCAACGGTTAAGAAAATAGAATCAACGGCTGTGAAACACCTCAAACGTCTGATGTGACATTTCAACGGATAATGTAAATTGTCATCCGTTGAAAGGTACTTCAGCTTTATCCGTTGACGGATAAAAGTTCCAGAGATATACTTGTCTTTCAACGGATAATGAATATCCGTTGATAGAGCAATTTTGACTTTCAACGGATAGGGAACATCCGTTGATGGAATAAACTTTGTTAAAAGTCAAATTTGTTCTAGCAACTAATATATTTCAGGCTCCACATCAAATTGCAAAGAAGACATGAATTTTAAGAGTAATTAAGCATACCTAGCTCACTTACCAATCTTGTGAATGTTGATTCATCAAGTGGCTTGGTAAATATGTCAGCAATTTGTTGTTCACTTGGAACAAAATGTAGTTCTACTGTACCATTCATGACATGCTCCCTGATGAAATGGTACTTAATATCAATGTGCTTGGTCCTTGAGTGCTGCACAGGATTCTCTGTTATGGCTATGGCACTTGTGTTGTCACAAAAGATAGGTATTCTATCAACATGAAGTCCATAATCAAGGAGTTGATTCCTCATCCATAACATTTGAGAACAGCAACTTCCAGCAGCAATGTATTCAGCCTCAGCTGTAGAAGTAGAGACTGAATTTTGCTTTTTGCTAAACCATGATACAAGCTTGTTTCCCAGGAATTGACAGGAGCCTGTTGTACTTTTCCTGTCTATTTTGCAACCTGCATAGTCTGCATCTGAATAACCAATTAGATCAAAGCCAGATTCTCTAGGATACCAAATTCCTAAATTTGGTGTACCCTTGAGATATCTGAAAATTCTCTTGATAGCAATTAAGTGAGACTCCCTAGGATCAGCTTGAAATCTCGCACACAGACATGTAGCAAACATTATATCTGGTCTGCTAGCAGTTAAATATAAAAGTGAACCAACCATGCCTCTATAACTTGTAATGTCCACAGACCTTTCAGTCTTATTTAATTCAAGTTTGGTGGCAGTGGCCATGGGAGTTTTTGCAGATGAACATTCCATTAAGTCAAACTTCTTTAAAAGATCATGAATATATTTAGTTTGACTAATGAAAATTCCATTACTAACTTGTTTAATTTGTAAACCAAGAAAATAGGTTAGTTCTCCCATTAGGCTCATTTCATAATTACTTTGCATTAGCTTAGCAAACTTCTTACAAAGATTATTATCTTTAGAACCAAATATTATGTCATCTACATAAATTTGAACAAGTATACTAGAGCCATTAACATTTCTAAAGAAGAGAGTTTTATCAACAGTACCTCTAGTGAAGTGATTCTCCAAAAGAAATTTTGATAATGTTTCATACCAGGCTCTAGGTGCTTGCTTCAGTCCATAGAGTGCTTTCAACAGATAATACACATAGTCTGGAAAATTTGGATCTTCAAATCCTGGAGGTTGACTTACATAGACTTCTTCCTCTAATTTCCCATTTAGAAATGCACTCTTGACATCCATTTGATAGACTTTGAAATTGGCATGGGCTGCATAGGCTAGAAAGATTCTGATAGCTTCAAGTCTTGCAACAGGAGCATATGTCTCATCAAAATCTATTCCCTCTTGCTGAGAATAGCCTTTAGCAACCAATCTGGCTTTATTCCTTATGATAATGCCATTTTCATCCATCTTATTTCTGAATACCCATTTTGTATCAATAGGACTCTTGTTCTTTGGTTTGGGTACCAGCTTCCAAACTTGGTTTCTCTCAAATTGGTTTAGCTCTTCCTGCATAGCTAATATCCAATCTGGATCCAATAAGGCTTCTTCCACTTTCTTAGGTTCCTCCTGAGATAGAAAACTACTATACAGACATTCATCTTGAGTAGCTCTTCTTGTTTGCACTTTAGATGATGCATCACCAATGATCAGTTCAAAGGGATGATTCTTGGTCCATTTCCTTTGAGGTGGAAGATGAGCTCTAGATGAGGTGATCTCAGTATTGTCATGATGTGAGATAGAGTTTTGATTAGTTGAAACTCCCCCTGAGTTGTTGGTCCTTTGCAGGGAACTTGGAGTTCCATCAATTAATGATGTAAATTGATTATCAGTTGATGAGCTATGATCAACGGATGTTTCATTAAGTACTTCAACGGATGATGCACAATGTCTTTCAACGGATGCTGAATTTTGTGCATTATCCAGGAGCAAATTTTGTATTCCTTTTGAAGTGTCGTCTCCATCAATCTCTTCTTCACTATCATCACAATATATTTCAATATTGTCAAATTTGAGTCTCTCATAATGTTCCTCATCTGTTAGTCCATCAATCTTTTTATCATCAAACACAACATGCACAGATTCCATAACAATGTTGGTTCTTAGATTGTAGACCCTATAAGATTTTCCAGCTGAATAACCAACAAATATTCCTTCATCAGCCTTTGCATCAAACTTCCCTTTATGGTCAGATTGATTCCTTAGTATAAAACATTTACATCCAAAGACATGAAGAAAGTTTAGAGTTGGTTTTCTTTTCTTGAACAACTGATAAGGAGTCATGCCTTTAGCTTGATTGATCAGAGAAATATTTTGAGTGAAACAGGCACAATTAACAGCTTCAGCCCAAAAATATGTTGGTAACTTTGATTCTTCAAGCATTGTTCTGGCAGCCTCAATTAAAGATCTGTTCTTTCTTTCAACTACCCCATTTTGCTGAGGTGTTCTTGGAGCTGAGAACTCATGCATGATTCCATTTTCTTCACAGAACAGCCTTAATGTCAAATTCTTGAATTCAGTTCCATTGTCACTCCTGATGTTTCTTACTTTTAAGTCAGGATGATTATTGACTTGCCTGATGTGATTGATAATGATTTCACTTGCTTCATCCTTTGATCCAAGAAAACAGACCCATGTGAACTTTGAGAAATCATCTACAATCACTAAACAATATCTTTTTCTTGCTATTGACAATACATTGACTGGTCCAAACAAATCCATATGTAACAGCTGTAATGGTTCATCAATTGTTGTTTCAAGCTTCTTCTGAAATGATGCTTTCCTTTGTTTGCCTTTCTGACAAGCATCACACAGACCATCCCTTGAGAATTCAACAAGAGGAATTCCTCTTACTAAGTCCTTTTTGACTAGATCATTCATTGTCTTGAAATTCAAATGGGATAGCTTCTTGTGCCATAGCCAACTCTCAACTGAACTTGCTTTGCTGAAAAGACAAGTAATAGATTCTGCATCTGTAGAGTTGAAGTCAGCTAAGTACACATTTCCTTTTCTAACTCCAGTTAGAACCACTTTGTTGTCTTTCTTACTAGTGACAACACAGGCTTCAGAATTGAAGGAAACTGTATTCCCTCTATCACATAGTTGACTGATACTCAGTAAGTTGTGCTTGAGACCATCAACTAATGCAACTTCTTCAATGATGACATTCCTTGTTGAAATCAAGCCATATCCCATAGTAAACCCTTTGCTGTCATCTCCAAAGGTTATGCTGGGGCCAGCTCTCTCTTTAAACTCTGTGAGCAGGGAGAAATCTCCAGTCATGTGTCTTGAACAGCCACTGTCCAAGTACCATAGATTTCTTCTATTTTCCTGCACACCACAAAATCAATCAATTTGATTTTGGTACCCAAGTTTCCTTGGGTCCATTCTTGTTAGCCTTTCTCCTAGACTTCATTCCTCCTGCATCTTTAGACTTAGGTGAGTTTGAGTCAACCTTGGTCTTAGATGTGGTTGGTTGAGGTGTAGGGTTAGTCACAACATTATCCAGCACATTTATAGTATTATTAGGCATGGATTGTGCATACATGTTATTCCACATTGGCATATTGTATGGCAATTGAGGCATACTGAATGCAGCAAGATAAGAATTGTTAAAATATGGCATGTTTGCAAAATGTGCATAAGGATTTTGTTGAGACATAACAGGCAGAGCATGTAGAGGTGATACAGACATGTTAGGCATGGAAGAGGGTACAGTTATGGGAGATTTCTTAATAGATTTACAGTTAGCAGATAGATGATTAACACTACTACAATGCACACAGCTTTTTCTAGGAGCATACTTGTCAGGTGTGTAATTGTTATGTTTGTTAACTCCTACCTTCCCATTTCTGTTGGATTTCCTTTTGGATTCCTTTTTATCCTCAACCATCTTGAGCCTATTGTTTAACTGTTCTAAGGTCATGTGCCCTACATTCACCTTTCTGACATCTTTGGATGTGCTTGCTCCTTCTTTGACAAAGTTCTTTGAAGTTGAACCAAACTTTTTGTTGAGTTTCTTTAGATTTTCTCTTTTAGAAACATCTGCCTGTTTTAATTGAGGAACCTTCAACGGATGTTCCTTTTCTTCCTTCAACGGATAACTTTCATCATCCGTTGATTCCACATCCGTTGACAGTCCATCAATTAATTCCAGTTTCTTTTTATTTTTATCCCAGGCAGTTTCACAGAATGATTCAATTCCTTGGACTTTGGCAATTTGAGCACTTACATCCCTAGATGTTTTCCAGGCTTTAATCACCTCTTGCTCTTTCTCTAATTGATTGGAAAGTATTTCTACTTTCTTAATAGATTCAGCTAGTTCATTTTCAACAGATACACAATGCAGCTTAGTCTTTTCTAGGTCAATTAACTTATCTTCTAACACAGCATTTCTATTACTTAAAAACAGATTGTTCTCTTTAATCCTACTATTTTCTTTAGCAAGAGATTTAAGAGATACACGCAAATGATACAGTTCAGTAGACATGTCATTAAAAGCATCATTGCACTCTTCTTTAGTAAGCTGTGTTATATCAGTAGTAATTACCTGGTTGCTTGATGAACTAACTTCATTCTCCTCAGAATCAGCCATGAGAGCCAAGTTAACATATTCCATGTCTTCATCCTCTTCTTCTCCATCAGCTGCCCAGTCTCTTTCTTGAGTAATGAAAGCCCTTTCCTTCTGTTTGAGCAGATCAAAATATTTCTTTTTGTAATCTACTTGTTCAAATTTCTTCTTTTCAGAGGTTGGCTTTCTGCACTCACTTGCAAAGTGTCCACTCATACCACAATTAAAACACTTGAACTTGGATTTGTCCACCATGTTCTTATGGGGTTTAGTGGCTCTAGTGTTTTTCCTGAACTTCATCTTTGCAAATCTCCTGGACAGAAATGCAAGATGCTCATCAATACCATCAGAGTCATCTTGACTGGAGTTGTCTTCATTTTCAGCAACTTGCCCTTTACCCTTGTCTGATTCTGGATTTCTTACACCATCTTTGGAGCTTGATGTAGATCTCACAGTTTCTTTTCTGCATTCTTTCTCATTTTCAGCTACCAATGCAACTGAACCTCCTTTCTTTCTCCCCCTCTCCAATACCTCATCCTGTTCCAACTCTAGTTCATAAGTCTTCAAGATTCCATATAATCTTTCAAGAGTAAAGTCCTTATAATCTTGAGAGTTTCTTAAGGAAACAGTCATGGGTTTCCATTCCTTTGGTAAGGATCTCAAAAATTTAAGATTTGAATCCTTCACCTGGTACACTCTACCATACAGCTTCAGTCCATTCAACAGTTTTTGGAATCTATTGAATGTGTCATTTAAAGATTCATTTTCTTCAAAATGAAAGTGCTCATACTGTTGAATGAGAAGCTGCATTTTGTTCTCTCTTACTTGTTCTGTACCTTCACACAGCAGCTGAACTGTGTCCCAAACCTCTTTGGCAGTTGAACAATTTATCACATTATCAAACATATCCTTGTCAAGACCATTAAACAAAATGTTCATAGCCTTCTTATCCTTGTGGACTTCTTCTGTGTCTTCCATTGTCCATTCTGCTCTGGGTTTTGGAATGGATTGACCAACAGCAATTGTGGCCGTAGCAACTGTGGCTACTTTGTGGGGAATGTGAGGACCATTCTCAATGCAGTTTACATAACCTTCATCTTGGGAGAGTAGATGAAGGTGCATTTTCACCTTCCAGTGGTGATAACTGTCTTTGTCAAGAACTGGGATCTTTACTCCAATATCCTTCTTACTCATCTTTGTTAGATTCCAAGATCTTTAAACTCTTTGTGTGTCAAGAGCCTGCTCTGATACCAATTGTTATTCCTAGAAGACTAACAATGAGATTTACAGAAGGGGGGTTGAATGTAAATCTCAAAACTTTTTCAAGTTTTGAGCAGTTTATAAAGTTGTGTGTTCAAGAAGAACAAGTGTGTGAATTGCTTTAAGCTAATACAGACAGATATATATTCAAGCACAAATGTAAAGAACACAACAGACCTTAAAAACTTTTCTGGTGGATTTGTTGTTCCACCAGAGATGGTATATTAGAAAATCTGTGTTCAACAATGTTGATCACAGCTGCATCCTAGTACAAACTAGATGAATTTTCTCTCAAGATATTTCTTAACAGCTCTGGAAAAATCTATCTAATTACTAGCTTCTTCTTGGTTCATATATATTACCAAGTGTACAAGTGAAAAACAATATAAAATTACAATAGTAAAATAAGTTCTTCACTTGCTTCTTTTCCTGTTCACTCAAGTACTTTGTTGACTATTGCAACTTTGTACAAAAGAAGAACGGCTGCTTTTTCTGTTGATCCTGAAATTCGGCTACCACATCTCAGTTTTCTCTGTCAACCCACGTGCCTCTGCTTGTAGGTACAACTACCACTTATCAACGGCTGATTAGCAGAACATCCGTTGAAGCTTTCATCCGTTGATGACTTCATCCGTTGAAGGATGTTATCCGTTGAAGCTTTCATCCGTTGATGCTCTCATCCGTTGAAGGATGTTATCCGTTGAAGCTTTAGAGACATCCGTTGAAGCTTAGCTTCTCATCCGTTGAAGGTCTTTTAAGTCATCCGTTGATACCACTTCATTTATACAAAATTACAAGGCATGAAATATTTACAATTGGCCTTCCTATCTGCATATCATCTAGTAGTCAACATGACTCATAGTTTCTCTCAACTTCTAAGAATTACAATTTTAAATACAGAGACTGAAATATGCTACAATACTAGACTTATTTCTAAGTAAAGCTACACCATCAACGGATAGCCAAAGTGGTCTTATCCGTTGAGGCTACAGACACTAAATTTCTACTTAAGTGTTTTGTTAAACATATCATCAAACTAATGCACATATATTCCTAACAGTTTATTAAGTACTTGCTCAAAGATTACATTCCCAAACCAACCACTTCTGCTTTTCTAACTCCTCCCAGGTAACCCTTCTTCTCTACCAGGTAATTTTTTTCTTTATAAGCACCATATGTATGTGTTAGTGAAGTGTTCTTTTATAATTTTTTTTATTCCAAGTATGACATCAAAAATCAAAGTTGATTTTTATTACTGAAAAGGTAATGTAATTATCCTTTTCAGTAATCTGCTTGTATCGATTTGGTAGTACAAGACAGGGCATGCATTTTAATGTTTACATTATACTATCAATTGATGAAAGATTTTTACATTATACTATAAATTCTACACAGAACCATCTTCCTGTCATTTTATATGTAAAATATATGTTGTACCAACATATACAGAACAAAAGCGAATTTCGTCTATCATCCCCTAACTATAAAATAATGTTTACATTATTTAACTGAAAATAACATGCATTTCCTAGAGAAAAAAGAGAAAAGAGCAACAAAAATCCTATCATTTAAACAAAATAAAATAAATAAAGACACAGGCATAAGCAAATTAGGGTTTTCTATATGACAAACAACTAATTTCCATACTATAGAATCTGTAACAAGCAACTCAAACAAGCAGATGCAGATAGTTTAAGCTTAAACTAATTAAAAACTAAAAGATTAGGGTTTCAAATTGAAACCCCCAATTCTGAAATTAGGGTTTAATACTTACCTAATTCAAGCTTTAACCTCCAACTTAGCTTCAATCTCCGACTTAAACTTCAACCTTAAACTCTGAGTTGAACTTCAACTCCAACTTTGACTTAATGCAATGAAACCCCCAAATCTACGAGAGCAATTAGGGAAATGAGAGCAACCTTGATGAGAGCAGCAAGGTGAAATCTACACAGGAAGGTGAAATGAGAGCTGAGAGAGGGATAAAATGAGAGATGAGAGAGTGATGAACTGAGAGATGAGAGAGTGATGAAATGATGAATACGTTTTTTGTTTTTGTTTTTTTTGTTTTCAGTTTTTGATTTTAATTTTATTTTTTTTAATAAAAAAGAGGGGGAGGATGTGGGTGAAAAAAGGGGGAAAATTTTACTAAGTCAAAAAACAAGGGGGGGAAACACTTGGAGGGAATGAAAAATTTGGTTAAGGGGGGGGAACGGGGAAGGTGCGTTGATTAATTTTTTTAAAACAAACATATAACATCACTTGGGCTAAAAAACTGATGTTTATAACAACAAAAGACATCGGTTGCCAAAAACCGATGTAGAAAACACCTTTTACATTGGTCAAAAAAGCAACTGATGTCTAAGAGGTGATGTCTATTCTACTTTTTCTAGTAGTGAGTGTCCATTTGAGCAGATAGTGTACACGAGGCGTGAAGGGAATGAGTCTCTTATAATTGGAGTATATGTTGATGACCTACTCATCACTGGAACAAGTGTGACAAGTATTGTAAACTTCAAAACGCATATGGAAAACGAGTTTGAGATGAGTGACCTCGGTAAACTGACATATTACCTTGGTCTAGAAGTGAAACAGGGGAATGATTTTATAGAACTGAAACAGATATCTTACATGAAGAAAGCTCTTGAAAAATCTAGTATGGCTCAGTGTAACCCAGCTGGGTACCCAATGGATCCAAAATTCCAGCTACACAAGGATGCAAATGGTAGTCCAGTTAATTCTACAGACTTTAAGAGTATGGTGGGAGGGTTGAGGTATTTGGTACATACTCGACGAGACATAGCCTACGCAGTTGGAGTGGTCAGCAGATACATGGAAAAACCCACAACACTACATATGAATGCTGCCAAGTGAATTTTATGTTATGTAAAGGGCACATTGGAGTTTGGGTTAACATATGTGAAAGGTCGTGGGAATTATTTGCTGTCAAGATTTTCAGATAGTGACCTAGCAGGGAATCTGGATGATAGGAAAAGCACAGGTGGCATGGCGTTTTACTTGGATGAGTCACTGATCATATGGGTCTCACAGAAGCAAAGGTGCGTGATGTTATCTTCATGTGAGGCTGAGTTTATGGCTGCCACAGCAGCAGCGTGTCAAGGGATTTGGCTGCAGAAAATGCTAAGTCATATATCAAATACACCAGTTGGACCTATGATAATTTATATAGATAATAGGTCAGCTATTTGATCTTGCTAAAAAGCCTATTTTTCATGGCCGTAGCAAGCATATAGATGTGTGCTATCATTTCATTAGAGAATATGTGGAGAAAGGCTCAATCATCATCAAGCAGATTGGTACAAATGAGCAGCGAGCAGATGTCTTGACAAAACCTATGTCTATTACCATGTTTGAGAAGATGCGTGAACTACCGGTAGTGAAGAACCTTGAACACGTTTAGATTAAGGGGAATATGTTGGATTATTTATTAATCTAAACGTATTATTGTGTTTTTTCTTTGAATAAGTCAGCTGCCTGGCAAGTAGTTGTAGTTGAATAGGTCTGTAGTCATTGAGATTTGTTAGGAGAGTTGTGTGGCTTAAACAGGAATGTGCTCCTGATTTTTTGCTAGCACTCAGTTAGTTAGTTTCTATAACAACGTTTAGTGTATTCTTTTTCAAGTAAGTTGGTAATACACTAGCTTTGATTTAAGTAAAACTAAGTTAGTTGATCTTTGTGTTCATTGCAGTTTCATTTTATTTAATAGAGGGAATGTGAAGTTGTTAGTCTTAGAGCTTCGGCTCAGGAATACATCAAGAGATATGTTTATTATTATGAAAGGTGGGGTGCAAATAAAAAGTCAAGAGAAAAAGAATTAGCAGATCTAAGCGAGATAAAAATTAAGAAACTTCAAAAACTCGAGAAATAGCATTGTCATTGAGGAGAACACTTAAGCTTTGTTATGAAAGTTTGAGAGCATATTGTTGAATAAAGGCGAGTGTTAAAATGAACTTATGTTTAAGGATATTATATGCCACCAGAAGCACATACGAAAACATCTACGAGATGAGGCTGAGGTGGCTTTAAAAAGGCTCCATGATTACGCAGACAATAAGCTGCAAAAATACTTTAGGAATGAGGCTAGCTTAGAAGAATTTAAAGTTTTTGGTAAGGAGATTACAAATTATACTAATGTAACTGGAAGATATTTTCCAAACTCCCAAAAACGATTACAAAATGGGCTATCTGAGGTTGATGGTACTCCAATAAAAGAAACGCATATCCAATTGACAGGCGCCCGGAAGTGTTAGTACTATACTTCCCTGAATGATGGTGACCGTAACATTTGTTAAGGGTGCTTGGTGCATAAAAGGGGCTAAAACAGAAACACCATTCCAGAATTTCAAGGTAAGAGTTTCGTCACGGTAGCGAGATAAAAAAATTTCTTATTTAAGAGAGGACCACCAAATGAATTTAATTGAAATGAATTTTGATTTACAAGTCATTATATTTATCGGGTTTACATACAGGCATATCACCATAATGAAGTAGAAACTTCAATCTCCTGTAGCTGCCAGTGGTATTTAGTATCAAATACTCCAATTCATTCTAATATGTTGACGCATGGATAATCGATTTTAAAAATTCTCATTTGGCTTGTAGTCATAATAAACTAGCATTTATGATCACTTGTGGTGATATTACATCCTGACCACATTAGAATAGTAGTTTGTAACATTCCTATACCACATTTGAATGTGGTCAAGCTATATTTTTTAGTATCATAAGTAAAACTTATTATCTGGTAGTCGAAGATTACATGTCAAATGAAAATTTATCAAACTGATTACACACGCATCAACCGATGAGAATGTACTTAGGGTAGATGCGAGATAACGTATAGGCGACAACCAGATTTGATGATTTTCCAAAGACCTCTTCATCAAATAAAAAATTGATGGTAACAAAAGTACTTAATAGCCACATTAACTAAATGAGCTAATCATTTTTTACCATTGATAAATATTTATATTAGAAACTAAATTATGATAAATCATTATTGAAATATTTGAATTTTTATACAAGGATATATCACCACTACCCCACTATTATATTCACCCATAAATTTAAACATACATGATTAAAATTGATAAACAGAAAAATAAAAATGATGGCAGAAAGACTCTGCAATCCCATCTCCCATATGGTTACCCATCAGATTAGCTCAAGTCTCCAAATTATCTAAACAACTCATTACATTCACAAATCTTGAATAATATAACTAACCAATAATAAAAAAAATTGTATCACTAATTTTCTTGAATTAATATGCATTTTTATTTCTATGAATACAACTGTTAAAAAATGAAGGAAATCTCTATAATCTAAGGACTGTTCATGATACATCATCATCTTAAAAAAAAATTCAATATAATGATGTACCATGAACATCCTCAAATTATATTGATTTGATAAACTTTAACACATTTTTGTTTACAAATTTAAATATTTTTACACTATCATTATATGAGAGCTCTTCTTCTTATCATTCTATACAAGAATATATAAAAAGAATGACACTCTTTGATTATAATTTGTCTATGAAGAACATAGATTGTTCAGTATTTATAGTAGAATACATGGATGTCAAAAAATAAGGTCAATAATGTGTACTATTGGTTCCAAAGTGTAACATATGTTTACAGATAACATCCACTAAAAACAAATTTGATAAATACTTATTTAGTTTGTGATATTATTTTATACAAGAATACATAAAAAGAATGACACTCTTTGATTTGTAATTTTTGTATGAGGACCATAGATTGAGCACCTATTCAAAGTAGAATACATGGATGTCAAGAAATAAGGTCAACTGTACTATTGATTCCATAGTGTAACATATGTTTACAGCTGGATAACATCCAGGAAAGACAAATTTGTTATATTTGTATATAGCTGGAAAAATAAAATACAATTTTTACATATATTTAAATATGATGTAGTTGGACTTTTTTGTTATGACAATAATATGAAAGACAATTTTTTTATTTAATATTATGAAGTTTTAATTGATCACATGTCCTTATATATTTAAAAATAAATTATTTGAATAGAATGCACAATGTACCATCTAAGTATTTTTTTTTGATGTTATGTACAATGTAACCAAATAACAATATGAAATACACATTTTTAAATATTATGTAATTTTGGATAGTAAGAGATATTATACCCAATAAATAATTATTTTAATAGTAAGGGGCAAATTTTTTTTTAAAAAAATGATGAGGACGACTATTAAATAAGTAGTAATATATGTATACGTATTTTTATTGATAATATATATTGAAAGTGAAACAATTATTTTTAGATTATTAAGATATATACATACTCATAGTTAATTTCAATCATTGTTGGTGGATAACCAAAAATAATATGGGCTTTTTTGAAACTAGAGAATTAAAGTGTCCCTAATAGGCAGTGTAAATGACTAATTGGTAATTGGGGGGCCTTGAAGACAATAATAATTGGTAATTGGGGGGCCTTCAAGACAATAATATTTTAAACTCTTTAGAAATAAATTAAATAGGCGGCTAAGTTTGCAAAGTTATTTAATTTGAACTTGAATATATTTTATTTTTCTCAATTAATTAAGATTTGAAGGTTATTTAGTCATTTATTTATGAGCTTGAAACCACAAAATTTAGGTGGATCAAGTCACCAATGCCAAATTTTCAACAGAAGTTGTACACATATGCCTTTTCCCGTTAATCAAAATGTGCATGGTAATTTTTCTTGAATGATTGGTCTCAAAGGTCCAACTCAAATGATTAAGGATGAATCTGAAATTTCAAAGTCAAATAAGGTCAAACTTAAGAAACAAAAGAAAAAAAGCCTAACAAGGCACGAACCAAGGAAACTTGGGTACCAAAATCAACTTGATTTGATTTTAATGTGTGCAGGAAAACAGAAAGAATCTTTGGTATCTAGATATTGGTTGCTCAAGGCATATGACTGGAGATTCTACCCTGCTCACTAAGTTCAAGGAAATAGTTGGCCCAAGTATCACCTTTGGGGATGACTACAAGGGTTATACTGTGGTATATGGCATGATTTCAAAGGATAATGTCATAATTCAAGAGGTTGCCCTAGTGGATGGACTCAAGCACAATATGTTGAGTATCAGCCAGCTTTGTGATAAGGGCAACTCAGTCACTTTCAGTTTTGAATTCTGTGTTGTGATCAACAAGAGAAGTAACAAAGTGGTTCTCACTGGAGTGAAAAAAGAAAATGTGTACTTAGGTGATTTCAACTCATCAAATGCAGAATCTGTTAGTTGTCTATTTAGCAAGAAGTTGGTTATGGCACAAGAAGTTGTCCCATCTATACTTCAAAGCCATGAATGGGCTAGTCAAGAAAGGTTTGGTTAGAGGTATTCCTCAAGTGGAGTTTTTAAAGGATGGATTGTGTGATGCCTGCAAAAAGGGAAAACAGATTAAAGCATCATTCAGAAAGAAGCTTGAATCATCAATTGAAGAACCTTTACAGTTATTTCACATGTGTAGTCCAACCTTTACTGTTTGGACCAGTAAATGTGATAACTTATGTAAGATTTTACGATGGCGTTGTTGTTTAATCATAGAAACATTCTTGTGATTGTCTTGAGAATACATAAATCAATAATGATACATGTGTAGTCTTTAAAACATGTTGGATGCATGTATCATCTAAATGAGAGAAAATGAACTTTTGATGTTTCTATGTACAATTAAAGCACATGCTACTGAGTATTGGTAAGCCTCCTTGGAAGCACGAGTTTTGTTAGATATGACTAGGACCATGGAATGCACATGATCCTAAGGCATGTAACTGTTATTAGTAGACTGTGAGGACATGAGAATGTGAATTTGTTAGGCTTAGAGCATCGACTTAGGACTACATCAAGAGATATGCTCATTATTATGAAAGGTGGGCTGTAAATGAAAAGTCAAAAGAGAAAGCATTAGCAGATCAAAGCGAGATAAAAAATAAGAAACTTCAAAAACTCGAGAAAAAGCATTGTCAGCGAGGAAAACACTTAAGCTTTGTTACAGAAGCTTGGAAGAAGATTGTTAAATGAAGGCGAGTGTTAAAATGGACTTATATTTATGGATATTTTATGCCACCAGAAGCATATACGAAAACATAACTATTTGAGTAACTACAAGGTAACTCCGAGGTGACTTTAGAAAGGCTCTATGATTACGTAGAGTATAAGCTGCAAAAATACTATAGGGATGAGGCTAGCTCAAAAGAATTTAATAAAGTTTTTCATAAGGAGCTTAAAAATTAAATTAAAGTAACTTGAAGATATTTTTTGAACATTCTCAAAGGATTAGAAAATGGGCTATCCGAAGTTGATGTTACTCCAGTGAAAGAAAAGCATGTCCAATTACCAGACGCCTGGCAGTGTCAATACTGTACTGCCCTAAATGATTGTGACCATAACATGTGCTAAGAGTGCTTGGTCCGTAAAGGGGGAAAAAATAGAGACACCGTTCAAGAATTTCGAGGAAAGAGTTTCGTCAAGGCAGCGAGATAATTTTTTTTTCTTATTTTTCAAGTCAGCTTAATTGAAGACATTTAGTAAGTAGTTGCTACTGCTTTGTTTGGAAGTGAACTCGTTTCGTTTTTACTTTAAATTTTAAAATTGCTTAGAGTTTGCATTCCTTATGTTTGACAATTCCTATATTTTAATGTTTATTTGATTGGAATGTGACTCTTGTAGAATTTATATGAAGTGATTTTAAGTCTTCTACATCTCATATAAAAGTGGTGAACAACTTATAGACTTATAGTTTTCTGTGATAAGCTGATCAATGAAAACTAAATTAAAATAGTCGGGAGAAAGGGGAATTCCGAGAATTAAACTCGGAACCTCTCGCGCCCTAAGCGAGAATTAATCAACTAGACCAAATGCCATCATGAGTGCAAACTAAAAAATAGTTTAGAACATATGTATCACCCGAACAACATAACAAGTAACACAAAAAGATTTAAAGAATCCCATTATCTGGTTTTTGTCTTTAATTCCAAGAGTTTATGTCGGAGAGCATTAATTTGGTAGCACACAACATTAATTTGGTAGCAAACATTTGCCTAGCTGTCTTTCTTTTTTAGACGATTATTGGACAAACTATTTTAAAGTATTCTTTATGGGTTCTCGTAATTCACTGGCACAAGAGTTACCCCCTACCTCTTTGTTTCTAACTGTTGGCTGTGGCCTGGGGGGTCAAGCATATTAGGAGCTAAAATATTATCGTAAATTATAATTGAATATATACATTAAGAAATTATTTTTTGATGAGGAGCGAAAGAGCGGCAAACGTCCATCACATCTCGAACCATAAATGGATTAAGCTACCAATCCACTTCGAACACGTTTATCTAATACAAATAGAAACATCATCGGACTACAGATGTCCAATTCCCTGCTCACAATACAAATTATTATACATGTAAATGGCGACATACTATTATTACATATTTTTATAGGCTTAAATGAAATCCATCAATTTTGTATTCTTTTTTATTATTAAATTTCATATCCAGACTCGCTAGAAAATGCAGACATGATTTAAAGCACAAAGGAACATAGGCAAAAATAGAAAGGAATATATGCAAGGCTGTTAAACAAAGTGAAGAATCTATAAATATAATGTTATATATTTTATGCATTAAGTCACATATATGTGCTTCTTTGATGTTTCAACAAATTTTTGTAGAGAAAATTGTACACAGACCATAATTACAAATTTGTCTTGGTCGCTTCCATGCATTACACTCAAGGCTAGAGCAAGGCTGAATCTATATAGTTTATGTAGACTGCTTCTCCATTGGTACCATCACAACACTTGCAAATCAATCCCAATATTGCCTAAAATTTTGATTTACCTCCTATATTCATCGTATCATTATTCATTTTGCTAAGAGAGGACCATCAAATAATTTAATTGAAATGAATTTCTAATTCCAAGTCATTATATTTATGGGGTTTACTTACAGGCATATCACTATCACCATCATGAAATAGAAACTTCAATCCCCTGCAGCTCCCAGTGTTACTTAGTATGAGAAACCCCAATTTACTCTAATACGTTGTGGATAATCGATCTAAAAAATTCTCATTTGATATGTAATCATAATAAACTAGCATTTAGGAGTCACTTGTGGTGATATTATAGTACATCCTTACCACTTTCAAAAAGTAGTTTCTAAGACTTCTATACCATATTTGAATGTGGTCAAGCTATATTCTTTAATATAATCAGTAAAACTCATTATCTAGTAGTCGAGGATTACATGTCAAATGAAAATTTATAAAACCCTTTACACACAGCTATCAGAATGGACTTAAGGGTGTGAGATAACAGATAACATATAGGCAACAAAGAGATTGGATGATTTTTCAAAGACCTCTTCATGAAATGAAAAATCCAAGGTAACAAAAGTACTTAATAGCCACATTAATAAAATTAGGTAATTATTTTTCTACCATTCATACATATTTATATTACAAACTAAAGTATGATAAATCATCACTTAAATATTTGAATTTTGATGTAGTGATGTATCACTGATACCCCACTATTATATTCATAGATGAATATAAACATACATGATTAAAATTGATAAACAGAAAAATAAAAATTATGGAAAAATGACTTTGCAATCCCATCTCCCATATTGTTAAGGATTACATTAGCTCAAGTTTCTAAATTATTGAAACAAGTCATTCCATTCACAAATCCTCAATAATATAACTAACCTTAATATAAAATAAAATTATATCACTAATTTTCTTCGATTAATATGCATTTCTATTTCTATGAATGCAACTGTTAAAAAAAGAAATATATATAATCTAAGGATTGCTCATGAAACATCATCATCTTAAAAAAATTAATTTCAATATAATGATGTACCATGAACATCATCAAATTATATGGATTTGTTACACTATAACACATTTTTATTTACAAATTTAAATATTTTTACACTATATTTATATGAGAGGTCTTGTTACTATCATTCTATACAAGAATACATAAAAAAAAGGACACTCTTTGATTTGTAATTTGTCTATAGGAACATAGAATAGAGGGATATGAAAAAATAAGTCAATGACCTTATCATTGATTTCAAAGTATAACCTATATTTACAGCTGGATAACATCTAGGAAATACAAATTTGCAAAATACTCATTTAAATTTTGATATCTGTACACAGCTGTAATAAATAAAGTACAATAGTTGGACTTTTATGTTATGACTAGAATATGAAAGACATATTTTTTATTAAATAATATGTAATTTTAATTGTTGAGAGGTATTTATATATTTAAAAATAAATTATTTGAATACAATGCACAATGCACAATATACTTATTTTTTTGTTGTTATGTATAATATAACTTAATAAAAATATAAAACACACATTTTTAAATATTATGCCATTTTGGATAGTAAGAGATAGTATATCCAAAAATAAATTATTATAGTAGTAAGGGGCACATTTTTTACAAAAAACGATAAGAAAAAATATTAAATAAGTAGTAATATATGTATAGGGCTGAGTTCTATGGAGTCCACCTTTTTATCGGAGTCCTCGGAGTCCATCTACATTCTGCAAATAAAATATATTGTAAAACGTGTTATTTTGCAAAATATGTTACACAAATAGCATAACTTCAACAAAATCATGCAAATCTCATATATTTACGGAACAATATGTGTGTTCTGCAATATGTTCTGCAACATGAACATTTATGTTCTGCAAACTAAACATGTTTTGTAGAATATATATTTTTGCAATGTTCTGCTTGTAAAATGTATGCAATCTACAAGATTTTTGATAGAATAGTGATGTTTGTCGAAAAATAATATGTTTTGCAATATTTTAAGCTATATTTTACTTGCAGAACATATCCGAGGACTCCAATTAAAGGTGGACTCCATAGAAGTTTACTCTATATGTATATATATATATATTTATCCATAATATATTTTTAAAGTGAAACAATGATCTTGAGATTATTAAGATAAATGCTTACTCATAATTTGTTGGTGGTTCACTAAAAGGACATATGGGATTTTTTGAAACTCTACTATACACATATGGGCTTTTTTGAAACTCGACTATACAAGTGTCCCTCATGGATGGTCAAATGACTAATTCTTAATTGGCTCAATACAATATTATTTTAAGGTTTTAAGACATAAATTGAATAGTCCTCTAAATTAACAAAGTTGTTTATTTAAAAAATGAATATCTATTAATTCACAATAAATTAAGATTTGATTTTTATTTAATCAACCCACAAAATTTAACTGCATCAAGTCACCAATGCCAAATTTTCCACAAAGGTTGTAGACATATGCCTCCAATAACTGGATGCTCTCTAACATTTGGAAGACTTAGTCAATAAATGATATTATAACTATTAATTTTTCAAGCTTCTTTAGCTTCTTTACTAGCTATATTTCACTAATAATTGCCAATTTGCTATTACTTACTTTAGAGATTACTGTGATAAAGCCTTGCATTATTTCTTCTAATAGCTTTTTTATATAACTTAACACTTAGTTAATATAAGATATAATTTACTAATTAGAAAATCAAATAAATATATTTGGGTATTAAAGTATGGCCATGTCTTTTAATGGTCATATAAACACGGAAATGGTGATAACTTATGTAAGATTTTATGATGGCATTGTTGTTTAATCATAAAAACTTTCTTGTGATTGTCCTGAGAATACAAATATCAATAATGATACACTTGTAGTCTTCAAAAAATGTTGGATGCATCTATCATCTAAATCAGAGAAAAAGATCTTTTGATGTTTGTATGTACAATTGGAGCATGCTACGGAGTACTTGTACGCGTCCTTGCGAGCACGAGTTTTGTTGGATATGCCTAGGACCATGAGATGCACATGATCCTAAGTCGTGTAACGATTATTAGGAGACTGTGAAGAGAGGAGAATGTGAATTTATTAGGCTTAGAGCATCGGCACGAATAAATCAAGAGATATGCTCATTATTATGAAAGGTGGGCTGTAACTGGAAAGTCAAGAGAGAAAGCATTAGCAGATCAAAGCGAGATAAAAAATAAGAAACTTCAGAAACTCGAGAAAAAGCATTGTCAGCGAGGAGAACACTAAGCTTTGTTACGGAAGCTTGGGAGCAGATTGTTGAATGAAGGCGAGTGTTAAAATGGACTTATATTTATGGATATTTTGTTCCATGAGAAGCATATACGAGAACAGAATTATTTGAGTAACTACAAGGTAACGCCGAGGTGGCTTTAGAAAGGCTATATGATTATGCAGCGTACAAGCTGCAAAAATACTATATGGATGAGGCTAGCTCAGAAGAATTTAATAAAGTTTTTCATTAGGAGCTTACAAATTTAACTAAGGTAACTTGAAGATTTTTCGAACTTTCTCAAAGGATTAGAAAATGGGCTATCTGAAGTTGATATTACTCCGGTGAAAGAAAAGCATGTCCAATTGACTGACCCCTGGCAGTGTCAATACTGTGCTGCCCTAAATGATTGTGATCATAACATGTGCTAAGAGTGCTTGGTTCCTGAAGGGGGATAAAATAGAAACACCATTCTAGAATTTTGAGATAAGAGTTTCGTCAAGGCAGTGAGGAAATTTTTTTCTTATTTTTCAAGTCATCTTAATTTTAGAGATTTAGTAAGTAGTTGCTACTACTTTGTTTGCAAGTGAACTGCTTTCGTTTTTACCTTAAATTTTCTTTTGCTTAGATAATTCCTATATTTTAATGTTTCTATGTAGTAGAATTTCTATGAAGTGATTTTAAGTCTTCTACATCTCATATGAAAGTGGAGAACTATTTATAGACTTATAGTATTCTGTGATAAGCTGATCAATGAAAAATAAATTAAAATAGTCGGGAGAAAGGGGAATTCCGAGAATTAAACTCAGAACCTCTCGCGCCCTAAGCGAGAATCATGGAACTAGATAAAATGCCATCATGGGTGCAAACTAAAAAATAGTTTAGAACATTTGTATCACCCCTAAAAGCATAACAAGTAACACAAAAAGATTTTAAGAATCTTATTATCTGGATTTTGTCTTTAATCCTAAGAGTTTATGTCGGAGAGCATTAATTTGGTTACAAACAATAGTAATTTGGTAGCAAACACTTGCCTAACTGTCTTTTCTTTTTAGACGTTTATTGGACAAACTATTTTAAAGTATTCATTATTGTTTCTCTTATAATTCACTGAAAGAGCAGTTACCTCCTACTTCTTTGTTTCTAACCGTTGGCTGTGGCCTGGGGGTCAAGCATATTAGGAGCTAAAATATTATCATAAATTACAATTGAATATAGAAATTAAGAAATTTATTTTTGATGAGGAGCGAAAGAGCTGCAAACGTCCCTCACATCTCGAACCACAAATGGATTAAGCTACCAATCCACTTCGAACACGTTCATCTAATACAAACAGAAACATCCTCGGACTACAGATGTCCAATTCCCTGCTAATAATTCAAATTATTATACATATAAATGGCGACATACTATTATTACTTATTTGTTTAGTCTTAAATGAAATCCATCAAATTCGTATTCCTTTATTATTAAATTTCATATCCAAACTCGCTAGAAAATGCAGACATAATTCAAAGCACAAAGGAACATAGGCAAAAATAGAAAGGAATATACGCAAGGTTGTTAAAAAAGTGAAGAATCCGTAAACTTAATGTTAAATAATTTATGCATTCAGTAACATATATGTGCTTCTTTGATGCTTCAACCAATTGTTTTAGAGAAAATTATACATGGTCCATAATTATAAATTGGTCTTTGTCGCTTCCATGGATTACACAGAAGGCTAGAGCAAGACTGAACCCGTGTAGATTGTGCAAACTACTTCTCTGTTGGTGCCATCATAACATATGCAAATCAATCCTAGCATTCCCTAATATTTCGATTTACGTCCTCTATTCATCGTATAATTATTCATTTGGCTAAGAGAGGAACATCAAATAGATTTAATTGAAATGAATTTCTAATTACAAGTCATTTTATTTACTATGGTTTACTTACAGGCATATCACCATCATAAAATAGAAACTTCAATCCCTGCAGCTCCTAGTGTTATATAGTATGAGACACCCCAATTTACTCTAATATATTGACGCGTGGATAATCGATGTAAAATATTCTCATTTGACATGCAATCATATTAAACTAGCATTTACCAGTCACTTGTGGTGATATTATAGTACATCCTGACCACATTCAAATAGTGGTTTGTAAGACTTCGATACCATATTTGAATGTTGTAAAGCTATATTCTTTAGTATCATAAGTAAAACTCATTATCCCGTAGTCCACGATTACATGTCAAATGAAAATTTATAAAATGTGTTACACACACATCAGCGGATCACAATGGACTTACGGGTGTGATATACTAGATAACATATAGGCCACAAAGACATTGGATGATTTTCCAAAGACCTCTTCATCAAATGAAAAATCGATTGTAACAAAAGTACTTAATAGCCACATTCACAAAATTAGCTAATTATTTTTCTACCATTGATACATATTTATATTAGAAACTAAAGTATGATAAATCGTCACTTAAATATTTGAATTTTTATATAGTGATGTATCACCGTACCCCACTATTATATTCACCAATGAATATAAACATACATGATTAAAATTAATAAATAGAAAAATAAAAATTATGGCAAAAAGATTTTGCAATCCCATCTCCCATATGGTTAGGATCATATTAGCTTAAGTTTCCAAATTATTGAAACAACTCATTGCATTCATAAATCCTCAATAATAATTAACTAATAATATAAAATAAAATTGTATCACTAATTTTCTTTAATTAATATGCATTTCTATTTCTATGAAAACAATAGTTAAAAAAAGAAAACTATATAATCTAAGGATTGTTCATGAAACATCATTATCTTAAAAAAATTACTTTTAATATAATGATGTACCATGAACATCCTCAAATTATATGGATTTGATAAACTATAACACATTTTTGTTTACAAATTTAAATATTTTTACACTATCATTATATGAGAGGTTTCCTTACTATCATTCTATACAAGAATACATAAAAAAGGACACTCTTTTAATTTGTTATTTGTGTATAGGAACATAGATTGGGATATGAAAAAATAAGTCAATAACATTACCATTGATTTCAAAGTATAACCTATGTTTAGAGTTGGATAACATCCTTAAATACAAATTTCATAAATACTCATTTAATTTGTGATATCTGTAGCTGTAAAAAATAAAGTACAATTTTTTACATATGTTTATATATAATGTACACTACTAGAAATATGGGATCAGACATCGGTTAAGAAACAATGTTAAAAAAAACCGATGTCTTCGTGTGTGATGTTAAATGTCATCAGCATTTGACATCGGTTAACAGCCGATGTCTATTACAGTGCTATACATCTGTTTTAAGATTAAATATGATGTCTTTGCAACAAATTTCAGCTTATATTACAGTATTTTTTGGTGAATATGAGTATATTATGAGGTATTTATCCATTACAACATGAAATCTACGAGCTCTAAAAGTCATTTATTAAAATTCTTTCGAACAAACCGATGTGAAATGCTAGATGAGACATCGGTTGGATTAGTTGGCCGATGTGAAATGTTTGATTAGACATCGGTTAAATTAGCCCCCCGATGTGAAATGATAGATAAGACATGGGTGTTCTTAACGAAACCGATGTTAAGTCTTTTTTTTTAACATCAGCCAGTTTCTCTAACCGATGTTATTTGACTTAAAATACATTTAGTTTCTTTTCAGGACCGATGTCAAATGACTGTTTCACATTGGTTTTTTAGTTCTTTTTCTTTTAATATTATTTTACCTGATGTCTTTCTTATATTTTTTACATTGTTTTATATTTACCAATGTCATGTTAATATTTTGTATATTGCATGCCATCCTGATACTGTTCACATCCACATGAACGAGCACTATATGAGAGGTATGAAGATCAAACTGACAAATATATGTTGTTAGCGTCGAGGAAAATGATATAGTTGTATGTGATCCTCAACCAAGAGTATATTTTCGTGGCTTGAAGGTGCTTCCTTTTTGGCCCAAGTCTGGAAGTTTGCTGTCTAGAGGACTGCTTGCGACACCTTGGTACCCTACATTACCCTTGTCTATATTAAGTAGGAAACAAGTTAAACTAAAAATTTGTGCAGAATGTGTGACTAACTAATAGTGCAGAATTAGGTCTGATCTTATATGCAATGGTAATGTACTGTGAAAACATAGCCACATCAAAATCATCATCTCTAGAATGCACCCCTGTAGTTTTATTTATTTATATATGCTTATTAAGGGCACACTTAATTAACCATAAAAAAATGAAAATAAGAAACACGAAAAATAAAAAAAAATAAATAACTCTAGATATAGATGTTTTTCTACAAGTAAATGATACACATCAATATTTGTTACTTATCTAATTTTAATAAATTTAATTCACCTCGGTGATCCAATTTATAAAATTGATGCTTAATACCAATACCTTAATGGTCTGAGGAGCATCGAATCCATGAGCAGTTAACAGGGTGTACTTGCTCCTTTAATTTACATGGTTCCTTCGATTCTTGCACATCAATCTGCTCTAAACATGTTACTAAGCAGTACTAGGTAAGTAGATGATGGGAAAAAAGAGTCCAGTTTTTACATGGATATAAGAGATCATCTAGATGGACTTACACAAAGGTCTTCATTATATGGAGCAGTCGTTAATATTCGCGGAATGAAACTTCTCAGAAGGAGGAAACCCCTCATGCATTCAAATTATATCAAATTATGTTTGTTAAGTACAACAAGCAGAAAGCCCTAAGGTCAGAGACATTTTTTACACACGTTCTAAATCGATAAGACAATAACTACACAACAACTTGACAGATATGCTTAAAAAGGTTGCTGGCTAACCTTTGATCATCGGACAGTATGACATAACATTGAATAATATTCTTCAAAACTGTAGGAGACCGTTCATCATGCATCCTTTCAGTTACGTCATTAAAATCTTCATGATTGAACACAACCGGTTTGCAGGCTCACAACAATAATGTAGGCCCTGCTCTTCCATCATTATTCTTGACATTATCCAAGATGCAGTCTGTACAACCATATATAAGTGTTCTGAGTGACTTTAAAATCCCAATTAACTATGGGTGTCGATCTATTTATATTTTGATGTTGTACCAAAATTGTATCATAATTATTTGCTCAGGTTTTTACTAGGACCATCAAGTCTATGCCATTAAATATAAACCTTATAATTTATATATCACTGGGTAATATTTTTCATGAACACTAACATATTAGCTCTTCATCAAGTTGGCTTGATATGTATTAATATGAAATAAGGAGTATTAACTAAAAATCCCTTTTTCAATAAACACCTAGCAGAAACACTAGAAAGTGAGATTAATTTGAATTTTTTAGTAAGAGATTAAATACTCGGTACTGTCTTATATGTAAGGTAATATATTACAATAAAAAATGCTTGGAAGCAAAAGAAAGTTAAGTTCAAATTTTAAGGGATACTTATTGACTGTGAAAGTTTTTTTCCATTTATATCTCATGATTAGCAGTTAATTACCTTGCTGCACCATTGACATGAAGAAATTTGGCAATGGACCTCCACCATGCCTCATCCCTGGTACCAGCTGTTGCTAATAGCCAAAACCAGCCTACAAGCAAAGATAATTTTGTCAATTAAATAGATAAGAAAGTATAAATCAATGTCATTTCCTTTGTCACTTTTGCCAGTCCAAAAGATAATTTGGCATCGAGAAACTACGACCACCCCTGTAACTAAAGTAGGCTAAAATGGGTAGTACAAAAATCTTTAGCAGGAATGTCCCTTTTCAGCTTACTTTTTCTAAAATCTGATCAAATACTTCTAGTTCTTCAAACAGAAAGAAACTCATCACAAGACATTTTTATTTGAGCTAGTAGTAAACACAATACATACACTCGACACAGAGTATGAACATTATTCATCACAGCAATAAAAAAAAGACTGCAAAGTGATTTTAATTACGTCTGAAAATGTATTGAAATATTGAAAAGTGTTGCACATAGGAAATAACAGAAACATGGGTAAAATAACTAGCCTGTGTAGAGTCTTCTAGTGAGGCCTTGCACATCAGCTGCAACATGCTCCTCCTCTCTAAACTGAGCATAAACATTCCCCACCTGGTTCAAAGTAAAGTCATTAAGCTCACACAAATTATTTAAAATGAATTTAACCATATATATATATGTATAAAAGACATAGTGCAAACACATACCATGTGGTTAGCGAGATTGTCACAAATGTTCAAGCTCTCAAATTCACCATACTTGCTTAACTCCTCAAACAAGTCCTCGTAAAAATCCTGTATCCAATTAAAATATCAAATTTAATGTCTATTTAATTATAAAATCCAACAGACACACACTAAACAGACAAGATAGAAGCAAGATCTGGTTTCTACTGAACCCATTCCATAAGCAACCTCATTCACAAGATTGAACCTCATTGTACTAAAAATACAATGATTCCAATTAGATTCAGCCGCAAATCAAAACTCTTTTTCTATACAACAAACAATAATAGCTCTAATTAGACCCAGTGTGACATATATACATATAATAAACAAAATAAGAACAAATCTCAAGGACAAAAAATTGATTGAAAACCCGAAAAATCCAAGGCATATTCAAAAGATCTAAATTCTAAATATCAAAAAACAAATTCACAAGATTTAAATCAATTTTATAAACAAAAAGAAAGGGAAGAACCTTGGATGCTATGAAGAGGAAGAACCTTGGGTGCTATGAATGGGATTCACTACATACAGAGGCTGCATAACAAGAACAAAAAGTCAAATCAACAGAAAAAATTATCAAATACTATTTTATAGATCCTTTCAAGGTTATTTTGCACGAATCTGACCAATTTCAAACATGATTTAAGGTTAAATAGGAATAAGCTCGATTTAGGGGTAAAAGTTGGGGTTTCGAAAGGAGAGAAAGGAAAGAGAGAATGAGAGAGTAGAGGGGAGGGAGAAAGAGTTGGGATTTGAGAAAGTCGGGTGTTTGAGATTCAGTCATGGTTTGAGGAAATAGAGAGAGTCGATATTTGAGGATTGAGAGAGAAGGGGAGATATTTTATGAAAGGGGGAAATAAAAATGAGTTAAAAGCGGGAAAATATTTTTGGCAAAGGGGGAAATTGTGTACTTAAAAGGGGGGAAAATTGATTCCGGAAAAGGGGGGAATAAGGTAAGTGAAATTTTTGTTAAAATTAAAGGGGGGAAAGTGTACCGAAAATGAGGGGGAAAAGACAAGTAAATTTTATTTTTAAAAAAGGCCTTAGACAACGGTTAACAAAATCAACCGATGTCAAAGTTAAAAGCATATTTGTGGCCTTTTAAATTGCTGAACATAGACAACGCCTACTAAGTGAAACCGATGTCAGTATATGTATTTAACGGCGCTTTTTGTAAATGCGATGTTAAACTGCATTTTAACATCAGGAGCATTACATGCCGATGTCTAAGCACCGATGTCGTATCTACTATTTCTAGTAGTGGTAGTTGGACTTTTTTGTTATGGTAATAATTTGAAAGACACATTTTTTATTAAATAATATGTAATTTTAATTGATGAGAGGTATATATATTTAAAAATAAATTATTCGAATAGAATGCACAATGCACAATATACTTATTTTTTTGATGTTATGTAGAATGTAACTTAACAACAATATAAAACACACATTTTTAAATATTATGCAATTTTGGATAGTAAGAGATAGCATATCCAAAAATATATTATTTTAGTAGTAAGGGTTACATTTGTTTTACAAAAATGATAAGGACAAATATTAAATAAGTAGTAATATATGTATATGTATATTTGTCGATAATATATTTCTAAAGTGAAACAATGATTTTTAGATTATTAAGATATATGCATAGTAATACCGAATTCATGTATGCTAGATTGGGAAGTAGTCCAAGTTTCATTTGGAGAAGCATAATTGAGGCAAAGAAGTTTATTTCTGCAGGGTCCAACTGGAGAATTGGTACAGGTAAAGACATACAGATTATTGGTCAACCATTACTTAATATTGCAGACAATCCTTTTGTTTCTACAGTCTCCCCAGTGCTGGCAAATCAAGTTGTAGAATCCCTGTTTCATCCTGGAACTAAAGATTGGGACATGGAGGTGATCACCGATTGTTTTGAAGAACGAGATAGAAGCTGTATCACAAATACTAAGGTGGAGCATGAGTTGGACAGGGACATTCTAGTCTGGAACCTTGAAAACACGGGACAATACTCTGTTTAAAGTGCTTACAAGTTGCTACAAAGACAAAATGGTGCTTGGACTGGTTCTCAAAATAATAATTTCAGGAGGAAATTGTGGAACATCAAAGCCCCTCCAAAGGTGTTGAGCTTAGTTTGGAGGGCTGCGTCTTTCTGCTTACCTACTAAGGCTATTCTACAAACGAAACATGTTCAAATTGACAATGTTTGTCCTGTCTGCAAAGAAGAAGTGCGAACAATCTTCCATAGTCTGGTGCAGTCTAAAGTTGCATCTTCATGTTGGCAAATTCTGAACCAAAGAATTAGTACGGATGGAAGTTTTGATTTTGCAGATTGGCGGAGTACGATTTTATCTGGGCAGTCTACGTCATTAACAGAACGGATTATCACTGTATGCTGGTCCATATGGAGATCAAGGAATGATTTATTGTGGAACAATTAATATTCGAGTCCTTTAAGAATTGGTGCTAAGGCAAATGAGTATCTTTCACAGTGGAAATTAGCTCAGAGAAGGTGTGTCAATGTTCCTCTTCGTCCCTCTAAGGTAGGAGATGGGGCAATTTACTAGGTGTAGCCACAATTCAATGAAGTAAAAATCAATGCAGACGTAACATTATTTAAGGACTACGGAGTTTCTGGTACAAGATTGATTGCTCGTAATCATGAAGGCCATCTGATTCTAGAAAAAACCAGGCGTTATGATGAGGTTTTTGACCCGGTTCTAGCTAAAGCTCTCTCCGTTAAAGAAGCCTTAAGCTGGTTAAAAGAGTGGAGTAGGAATACAGTGGTGCTTGAATCAGATTATTTGGCAGTTGTTCAGCTGATTTGTAGTGTGACTCCTCTACGGTCCAGACTTGGCAAGGTGGTTGCAGAATGCAGGAAGTTAATTAATGAAATAAACAATGTAAGGTTGTCTTTTATTAAACAGTCTGCAAATATAATGGCACATGAACTTGCTCGTGTGTCCTATGTGTATCCTGATCGTATATTTGATTGGAGTGATGTTCCAATCAACGTTAAGCATTGTATCTTGAATGATCTTTTTGAGTAAATAAATTGCATTTGGTCAAAAAAAAGATATATGCATACTCATAATTTGTTGGTGGTTTCCCAAAACTACATATGGGCTTTTTTGAAACTGAACTATACACATATGGGATTTTTTGAAACTGGACTATACAAGTGTCCCTCATGAAAGGGTAAATGGCTAATTGTTAATTGGCTCAATAAAATATTATTTTAATCTCTTTAAAAATAAATTGAATGGTCCCCTAAGTTTGCAAAGTTGTTTAATTAAAACTTGAATATCTTTTAATCCTCAATAAATTAAGATTTGAATGTTATTTAATCATATATTTATGAGGGTGAAGCCACAAAATTTAACTGCATCAAGTCACCAATGCCAAATTTTCTACAAAAGTTGTAGACATATGCCTCTAATAAGTGGATGCTCTCTTACAATTTGCAGGCTTAATCAATCAACGATATTATAACTATTTACTTGTCAAGCTTCTTTAGCTTCTTTACTAGCTATATTTTACTAATTATTGCCAATTTGCTATTATTTACTTTAAAGATTACCGTGATGAAGCCTTGTATTATTTTTTCTAATAATTTTTTATACAACTTAACACTTAATTAATATAATATATATTTTACTAATTAGAAAAAAAAATATCTGGGTATTAAAGTATGGCCAAGTCTTTTAATGATCATATATACAGGGAGATGGTGATAACTTATGTAAGATTTTATGATGGCATTGTTGCTTAATCATATAAACTTTTTTATGATTATACATAAATTAATAGAAACCAACAATTCTATAAACATATAATTCTCTAAGATAGAGAGAGGGACTGTAATCATCATATATAATTATCGAGATTAAAACCGAAGACGGAAGCGTACCTGGATCCATAAGGCTATAATTGTAACGATATCTAAATTTAAATAATATTCTTGATTATTGTCTTCCTCAACCAAGTACTCCTTAGGGTTTTCTCAATGGCTCTCTCTGATGGGTAGAAGAGTACTTGATATATTGGGGAATATAACTCTTTCGTATACCACCTAATTAAATCTCCCATTATAATTTAATTGGGCCTGGTATTAGGTATCCACTTATTAGGTCCATACAATAAATTAAATCTAATCAGGTTTCTTATTTGATCACTTAATTTAACCCAATATAATAAATAGCAAATATAATTGATATATTTATATGTAGCACATCAAATAATTATTATTATTAAAAATAATAAAAAACAATCTCCCACTTGGGTTTAATATGAATCCAGAATCAATTATACAAAACTTTAGTGCGCAACTTTATGCTATTTATAGTCCTTAGATTTTACCAAAACAATTTGGTATGTCTACTATATATGTATGAGATTCTGGCGGCATTCGTCACAAACTCTACGTGACTAAACCTTCCAGGGTCACAAAACATATATATTCAACAACATGAATCAATGTATGGATAAGTGGCATGGAAATTACATGTAACGTGATCTATATAATGTCTATTTCAAACTAGTCCTTAGAAAATCTCTAACGAGATTGTTTCCAATTTTCTCAACCCAATATTAAACCATAATAAGAAAATTGAACAAAAGTAAAATTCCATCAACTGTATTCTACAGAACATAAAAAATTCAAGGTTTATTACATAAAACACCAAAATACAAACTCCCACTGAACCAAAGTATCACATAAGGTAACACCCATATGAGTTATATGCTCATGAAAGACCTTAGGTGTTAATGCCTTAGTGAGCGGATCCGCAATCATGGAGTTAGTGCCAATGTGTTCTATCAAAATTTGTCCACTCTGAATATTTTCTTTAACAACTAGGAATTTAATATCAATATATTTTGCATTTGTAGTGCTCCTATTATTGTTTGAATACTCCACTGCTGATTTATTATTACAAAATATCTTTAATGGTCTTTCAACACCATCAAGGATACGCAAAATAGTGACAAAGTTTCGTAGCCATAAAGCTTGATTGGATGCCACAAAAAATGCTATATATTCTGCAGCCATGATGGATGAAGCTATGAGCATCTGTTTGGCAGTCCTCCATGAAATCCCTCCACCATCCAATAGATAGACATAGTCCGAAGTAGATTTTCTTTCATCTCTGCATCTCTGCATCTCTGCATCCTCAAAGCATATAGTCTTTTGTTTTCTTTAAATACCGTAAGACTCATTTCACTGCTTTCCATTGCTCCATTCCCGAATTACTCAAATATCTTCCCAACATTCCAACAATGAATGCCATGTCAGGACAAGTACAAACTTGAGCATACATTAGGCTTCCCACCGCCGATGCATATGGTATCCTTTGCATTTCCCTTATCTCAAGTTCATTCTTGGGACACTATTTGAGACTAAATTTGTCTCCCTTAGATACGGGTGTATCCAATGGTGCACAATCTTTCATGCCATACCTTTCCAGGATCTTTTTGATATAGCTCTTTTGTGACAATCCAAGAATACCTCGAGAGCAATCTCGATGTATCTGAATTCCTAATAAAAAAGAGTTGTTACCAAGATCCTTCATCTCAAATTGATTAGCGAGAAATTTCTTGATATCGTGCAATAAGCCTATATCATTAGTAGCAAGTAAGATGTCATCAACGTATTAGAGAAGAAAGATAAATTTGCTCCCACTGAACTTGTGATATACACAATGTTCCACCAAGTTCACTTCAAAATCATATGATGTGATTACATGATGAAATTTGTGATACCACTCACGAGAAGCCTTCCTGAGACCATAGATGGACTTCTTTAATTTGCAAACCACAGTCTTTGGATCTCCAATGACAAAGTTTTCAGGTTGCACCATATAAATTGTCTCGCCAATGTTTCCATTAAGAAACATCGTCTTTACGTCCATCTGATGTAGCTCTAGATCATAATGAGCCACAAGTGGCATAAAAATTCTAAATGAGTCTTTCATGGAAACTGGAGAGAAAGTCTCATTATAGTCGATACCTTTCTTTTGAGTGAATCCTTTATCGACTAGACAAGCCTTATATCTTTTAATGTTACTACTCGAATCCCTTTTGATTTTTAATACCCATTTGCAACCAATAAGTTTTGAGCCTTTAGACAATTCGACAAAATCCAAGACGTTAGTGTCTTTCATAGATTGCATCTCTTCATTCATGGCATCAATCCACTTTTGAGAGTTAGAACTCTACATGGCTTGTTGAAGATTTACAGGATCATCTTCCCTAATACAAATTCCATCTTCATGTTCTTGTAGAAAAATAACATAATCATCTGGAATTGCGCTCTTTCTCTCTCTATTGGATCTCCTTAGTGGCACTTCTTGTGATTCATGAGGTTGTTGAGTTTGCTCATTTTGTTCCTCATAGGGAATTTCAGTATTTCTTGAACCGGAGGGCCTTGAACAATGATAGTTATCATAATTTGATCATTGCTCTCGGCAGAGTCATAAATAAGATCATGTCTATCTTCTTCAAAGATAATACTTTTACATATATCTTCCCTCCCAAAATCAACATCCTCAAAAAATCTTGCATTATCAGTCTCAAAGAAGGATCTAGTAGCGGGATCATTAAATTTAAATCCGCGAGTACATTCCGGATACCCAACAAAATAGCAACTGACCGTCCTAGAGTCCAGTTTCTTTTCATTCGGACTATATGGCCTTGCCTCAGCTGGACAACCCCAAACATGTAAATGCTTAATACTAAGTGTTTTTTAGTCTAAAGTTTGTATGGAGTTTCAGCCACTGCTTTAGTTGGAACCCGGTTAAGGATAAATTGGAGCTTTAGTGCATCTCTCCAAAGTGATTCAGGCAAGGAAGAATGATTTATCATACTTCTCACCATATCTTTAAAAGTACGGTTTCGCCTCTAAGCAACACCATTCATATTTGGTTTCCCTGGCATAGTGTACTGAGGGACAATTTCA
The DNA here is from genome assembly GCF_009905375.1 of Apium graveolens. NCBI lineage: Eukaryota > Viridiplantae > Streptophyta > Magnoliopsida > Apiales > Apiaceae > Apium > Apium graveolens. The sequence goes on along the minus strand of NC_133656.1, from coordinate 191,965,233 downwards.
CACTCCTTTAGGAAGTTAGCAAAGGGTCCTGGACGTTGCTCACCTGATCCATCATATCTACCGTAGTATTCACCACAACGATCAGATCTGACAGCTTTAATACTACTGTTTAGTTGAAGTTCAACTTCAGCTTTATACTCTTTAAATATGTCCAGAGCTTGTGACTTCTCATGTATCAAGTATAGGTGACCGTACCTAGAGTAATCATCTATGAATGTGATAAAATATAGTTGACCATTCCAAGAGGCCATAGGGAATAGTACACATATATCGGTATGAATTAGTTCCAAGACACTTATAGTTCTATTGGCACCTAACTTTCTCAAGTTGTTTGTTTTCCCTTAATGCATTCAACACAGACTTGAAAGTCACTTAAATCTAAGGGATCAAGAATTTTATCATTCACAAGCCTCTGAATTCTCTGTTTAGAGATATGACCTAATCGCTTGTGCCGCAACATAGCAGAATTCTCATTTAACTTACGCTTTGTACCTCTTGCACTTGAGTGCAAAATTCATTATTAAAAGCAACAGTATCAAACATATAAAGATTATCAATCAAAGAACCAGTGGCAACCACATTTGAATTTAAAGAGAAATACACTTTATTAATTCCAAAAGAACAAGTGTAGCCATATTTGTCCAAACAGGAAATAAAAATAAGATTCCGTCTAAAAGACGGTGCAACAAATGTCTCAAATAAATCCAAATAAACACCAGTTTTTAATAATAATCTAAATGTTCCAACAGCTTCAACTGATGCCTTCGCCCACATAGATGAATCTTTTGGCATCAATTGGTGGTCGCCTCCATGGGCAACCCTGTATAGGTACATTTATGTGAGTAATAGCACCGGAATCTACCCACCAAGTATCCTTAGGTATAGAAGCGAAATTAACTTAAGAACAAACAAAAACAGAAGTCTTACCCTTCTTCACATGCCAAGTAACATATTTGGAACACTCTTTCTTAATGTGTCCAACCATCTTACAAAAGTAGCAGGTTATTCCCTTATCCTGCTTCTCTTACAATTGATGCTTGGGTTTTCCACTTGCAATATCCTTACCTCTCTTTCTCTTGTTATCACGAGAGCTTGATGCCAAGTGAGAACTCTAAGTCTTCTCTCGCAAGACCCACTCTTCCTCTTGCACACAGTGTGAGATGAGTTCATTAAGAGTCCATTTTTCCTTTTGAGTATTATAACTCACCATAAAGTGTCTGAACTAAGGAGGAAGATAAATAAGAACCAACTGAACAAGTAACTCATCCAAAATTCTAATTTGAGTTCCTTGAGTTTGCCAGCAAGATTAGACATCCCAATAATGTACCCCCTTATGTTCCCCTTTCCTTTATACTTCATGGTCACGAGTTTTGACAGAAGATTACTCGTTTCCGCTTTCTCATTCTTAGCAAAATATTGCTCAATCTCAGAGAGGAACTTCTAGGCACTTGTGCTCTCAGCAATAAAGCCCCGAAAGCCAGTTGGAATCGTTCGCTTCATGATCTCCAGACACATGCGATTAGAGCGTTCACATTTCTCAATTTGATCCCTTTTAGGATCATCTGTAGTGGGAACTGGTTGCTCATTCCTTAGCGCAAGGTCAAGATCTATACACCCAAGAACGATTTCAACATTCTCTTTCCATGTGATATAGTTTGTCCCATTCAACATTGGAATCATGCTCAATTGAGCGGAAGCAGAATTAACAGAAGCAGTAACTGTAATCGAAAACAAATAGACAACATAATGCTCAATAATAGTATATACAATACTTTGATAAATTTTAAATATTGGCAACACCATCACAAGATACCTAGTGTAATATTAAATTTTAGTTTTTGGACAGAAAATTTAATTTACAATTGGTACTCTCCACGCAATAATCAAGTATTAACAATTAATTTATGTCAAATAACATGCCTTTCTTTGGACCGACTTATTATTCACATGAAAAACTTAATATTGTTATATACTTATTATCACAAGAATATATAAATTTTGGCCAAACCTTACCTTCCTTTGGGCCGATAAAATTTGCATAAAATTAAATATTCTATCGTCACAATAATATTTTTTAATTGATTAATCTATACAAAAGAGGTCACTTTGGCGACATATTGCTGCAATCAATTAACTTAAAAAATATTTGATCACCTAAATCAATAGGTTAATAATAATTTTCCAATGATAAATATAATTCAAAAATATAATATATTCTTTATATGCAACTTACTAACCAAATTATGCAAGCACAACATCCTACAGTATATCTAATTTCATTCATACTGCTAATCAAAGAATAATTTGATCTTATAATAAATTAAACTCGATAGTATAATATACTGAAAATAAAATTAAAAAAAAGTCTTGATGCAATAGGCTATTATAGTCTCTGAATCCAATCCCATGCAAAACAAGTTTATAATAACACAAGACACCATGTGCTATAATTTATAATAAAATACTAAAGCACTTTACAATGATTATAAGAATCATACTTAATTAAGGTGAACATGTCATGTAAACATATAGACTGGGAAACTAATCAATGGTCATGATCGTCCTGTACCCTAAAACATATATAGTTCTATCCTCAGAGCATAGAAAATAAAATTGTTCAGATTGCCTCGGAAATCAATAACCGAATAAAATTAAAAAAGAATTACGAATCATATTCGCATAAATAAGTTCTCAGTAATCAAATGTGAAGTGGCTCTGATGCCAATTGATAGAATCTAACAATTCTACAAACATATAATTCTCTAAGATAGAGACTAGGACCGTAGTCATCATATCAAATTATCGAGATTAAAACCGAAGACGGAAGCGTACCTGAATCCATAAGACTATAATTGTAACGATATTTGAATCTGAATAATATTCTTGATTATTATCTTCCTCAACCAAGTACCCTTTTGTATACCACCTAATTAAATCTCCCATTATAATTCAATTGGGCTTGATATTAGGTATCCACTTATTAGGTCCATACAATAAATTATAATTAATCGGGTTTCTTATTTGTTCAATTAATTTAACCCAATATAATAAATAGCAAATACAATTGATATATTTATGTGTAGCCCATAAAATAATTATTATTATTAAAAATGTTGGATGTACCTATCATATAAATCAGAGAAAACGATCTTTTGATGTTTGTATGTATAATTGGAGCATGCTACTGTGTACTTGTAAGCGTCCTTGAAAGCACGAGTTTTGTTGGATATGCCTAGAACCATGGAATACACATGATCCTAAGGCGTGTAACGGTTATTAGGAGACTGTGAGGAGAGGAGAATGTAAATTTGTTAGGCATAGAGCATCGGCTCAGGAATACATCAAGAGATATGGTCATTATTACGAAAGGTGGGTTGTAACTGAAAAGTCAAGAGAGAAAGCATTAGCAGATCAAAGTGAGATAAAACATAAGAAACTTCAGAAACTCAAGAAAAAGCATTGTCAGCGAGGAGAATAGTTAAGATTTGTTATGGAAGCTTGGGAGCAGATTGTTGAATGAAGGTGAGTGTTAAAATGGACTTATACTTATGGATATTTTATGCCACCAGAAGCATATACGAAAAAAGAACTATTTGAGTAACTACAAGGTAACGCCGTGGTGGCTTTAGAAAGGCTCTATGATTATGCAGAGTATAAGCTACAAAAATACTATAGGGATGAGGCTTGCTCAGAAGAATTTAATAAAGTTTTTCATAAGGAGTTTACAAATTTAACTAAGGTAACTTGAAGATATTTTTTGAAATTTCTCAAAGGATTAGAAAATGGGCTATCTGAAGTGGATGTTACTCCAGTGAAAGAAAAGAATGTCCAATTGACAGATGCCTGGCAGTGTCAATAATGTACTGCCCTAAATAATTGTGACCATAACATGTGCTAAGAGTGCTTGGTGCCTAAAGGGGGATAAAATAGAGACACAATTCAAGAATTTTGAGGTAAGAGTTTCGTCAAGGCAACGAGGTAATTTTTTCCTTATTTTTCAAGTCATCTTAATTTAAGAGATTTAGTAAGTAGTTTTTACTGCTTCATTTGCAAGTGAACTAGTTTCATTTTTACCTTAAATTTTCTTATTGCTTAGATTTTGCTTTCCTTATGTTAGACAATTCCATCATGCAACTAGACCAAATGCCATCATGGGGGCAAACTAAAAAATAGTTTAGAACATCTATATCACCCCCAAAAGCTTAACAAGTAACACAAAAAGATTTAAAGAATCCTATTATCTAGTTTTTGTCTTTAATCTTAAGAGTTTATGTCGGAGACCATTAATTTGGTAGCAAATAAAATTGATTTGGTAGCAAACACTTGCCTAGCTGTCTTTCCTTTTTAGATGATTATTGGACAAACTATTTTATGTAACGCCCCCAAATCCGGGGTCAAGGGATTTGGTCGTCACTATGAAACCTCAGTCCAAATTAACATGTTTAATCAATAAACAAATGTCAGCGGAAGATATTTAGCATCTATGACCCCAAACTAATCCAAGATCTTTTAAGGTTACAGTTCTAGAAACAAGATATCCAAATTCCATAAATAAAATTTTCACTTTCTTTTAAAACTCTTTTCAACAATTCTTAATCTCAAAACTTAACCCGCTAGTATAACTTCGAAAAGAAGTATACTAGGCCTAATTATAAAATACACCACTATAATATAATATAATATAATATAATATAATATAAACAACTTTATACAATAAAACTTACACTAGTCCGCAAACCCTGGACCAACCGCCTTCCAAAAGCTTCTTCTTTGCTTCCTCGAATTACGCAACTAAATTGCGCAAGTTAATCCTCACTGGAGGTTAAATTTGAAAACAAGCAAGTATGAGAAAAAGAAATGCTCAACAAAATCATTATAGCAAATAAAGGGTCATTTTGATATAAAACTGACATCTACAATAGTGTTGATCATTTTAAAATCATAATTGTTGAAACAGAAAATTTGTTAAAGAATCGGATAATTGTTTCGCACTGTATTCAAAACCCTTTTGATATTTTCGAGCGAACTACTTCAGCAATACTTTGAAACTTGATGAGAATAAAACTCGTAAAATAGTGTTTACGGAAATATCGTAAACAACCATAACACCAAGCAATGACTTTGGAACGAATCATAAACTTAATTCAAAACCAAAATCTTGATATTAATATTAATTTTGTTGTCATATCAAATTAGATATCAATATGAACTTGGATGCTCACAACATCCCATACTGAAGTCAACATCAATCATCTATACTAATACCACCGTTGATATTTAACAACAACCTAAATATCCATATCAAGCAGAAACTAAATCAAAAGGGCATTTTACCTTTTATTCAGAACAGAACAGTTGATAAATCATTTATTCTATTATTATAAAAAACAATATGATAATTTATATTGGGATCATTCTCTGACGGACGTACTATCACATGCTGATCAGCCCGTGTGATAGCACTGAGTCATGATTCGTAGAAACATGACCCCAAAAACATGAGTACTCAAATAAAAAGGCAATATACCTGCCTGTGGCAAAAATTGTGTGATAATATTCCATATGACACTTAGAAATAGCCCTACGCTGGACCGTCAGTCCCGGTCACTTATGCAATTATGATCCAATTTCAAAATGTTTTATTGAGAGGGGTCATAATAATTGACACCCAAAATAATTTTATTCCCCCATTTACTTGGGTAGGAATACTCGCAACCAAATCATCTTTTTCAAAATCCAAAACATTTATAAATCCAGTAATTTGATAAGTAAAATCACTTAGATATTCTGAACATAGAATAATAGAAGAGTACTTGCATAAATAAAATCATTTAATTCAGTGATATGTAAAACATTTATCTATTCCGAACTGAGGAAACAATACTTGCATGATAAGATTTAAAATAAATATCACTTGAACAATAAGTGATGATAGGGATACTTGCCTTTGAGATTTAGCAGTTACTCACACTCGCAATGACACATATATTCTAACATTTTGTCTCAAAACATCACTGTCTTTCTTTTCAACACTTTACTGATATACTGCTCCTGCAATTGCTAGAATCCAGATATCCAATACCATTCCATTCCATTCTTTATCCAATGTCTTGTCCTGATCAAATCAAATGATCCGCATCTATAATTAAAAGATATAACTTTAATCGTCTAAACGATAATTACTCGATGAACTACGCGTCAAAAGCCTACCGTCTACCCATACGATAGCCCACACTTAAATAAAATATCTATATACAAGACCTATGACCCACGTACGCACGTAATTCACATAACTCACGTATCACATAATTCATATAACACATAACTCGGTTCGTCAAAATAGTCGACTCCGTACTTTAAGAATTTAAAACGGGTAAAAATATGATTTATTGATCAATAAACGACTCAGAATGATTTTCAAAAATAATCGAGTTCCCGAAACAAAATAATTTAGGTCTAGAAAGTATTTTTAATGAAAGCGGAATAGTTTTCTGCGTCTTTACTCGTTCGTTTCCTATTAAACGGATGAACAGTTTATTTAATATGAATAAAATAAGAATAAATCAAAACAAATCATAAATAATTGAATCAAATTGTGATTTTCGAAAATAATAAATGATAATAATTTGAAATCGAAATAAATATTTTAGAATTTTTTTTAAATAACGTCTTTGTAAAACGGACTTCTCCCGGGGTCATACCCCTCAAAATCAATCCCAAACAACACAATCCAACTGTACTCTAATAAAATCAATAAATTTAAAACACACGATAATTTATATTTGGACGTATAAACATGCCAGAAACGAAAAACACGGCCAAAAGCTACTTCTACAAAAACTTCTAAAAATTATGAAATAAATATATTAACACTAACAATCTATAATATACACAAGTACGAAGGCGGAAATTCGGAATTGTTACCTAAAATAAATTTTGATCACCCCGAGGAGAATATCTGATGTCCAGAAAATATCTCTAGAAAAATACGAGATTAATAACGATAGATATATACACGCCGAGATGCCATGTGGAGTAATCAACACCGTCAAACCCCTTTTTTATTCCCCGAAAATAAATTAAAACGGAAAATATGCTCCGCAAATTTTCTTCTCAAAACCTCGAAATATATATACCTATGCGTAGGTATCAAGCGATGATCGTTTATATATATAACAATTGAAATTTTGACGAACGGTTGAAGAGATATGATTTTTTGAAAATTAAAAGTATATAAATATACGATAGAGAGAAGAAACAGAAGAGGGGAGGGAGTACTCTTTTTACCAAAACAAACAAATGGGGAAAGGTAGTATACTGGGGGCCGGGGGTCCGTGGCACGTTTTTCTTTTTTTTTTTTCTTTTTTTTTTTCTTTTAACTAAAAATTAATACGACATAATTAAAATTAGCCCAAAATTCATAAATAGCGGGGAATAATATTAAATCAAATAAATATAAAATTAATATCAAATTTTTTCAAAAATTATGAATATTTCAAAAATGTGAAAATATAAAATATTTGAAAGTCCCACGATTTTATAAAAATGAAAGTTTGATTTTTGTGAGGTTTTACGTCCCGATAGGGGCCCGGTCTGATACTTTTTATGAAACTGAAATATTTGTAAAATTCTCGGAATATTTAAAAACTAACAAATAAAAATTTTCATAATTTTAAAACATTTACAAATCGTGCGTCATATCCGCATTTTACGATTTATCGAACGAACGTGCGGGTAAATAAAACTGGAAAAATTTCCGAAACAATTTTAAGATTCTCGAAATATTCATATACTAATAAGATATAAGTTTCATGATTTTTGAAACATTCTGGAATTTAATACTGAATTTACACTTATATATCGGATCCAAAAATATATTACTTAGCCACTAAGTAACTATAAAAACGATACAATTTAATATCAGATTTGGATAATTATCAAAACCCATCTTCTTATAAAACACCCAATAAAAAAATAATGTAAAAATACCTCGTCTCCCGAGAATACGGGTTTTATTGATCTACCGAAATGATTATCGTACCGAAAATTTTGCACCTGGACGCGCACAGGTCAAACTGTAATCCGGATCGAAAAAGTTAAAACACGGAAAATGTCTGAAATTATCAGATTGGGTTAGGAAGGAGTTTTCCGAAGAGTTTCGGGCTGTAAAAACGCAAAAACGATTGAAGTTGGACGATTCGTGGCTTTATAAAATAGTTTTATAATTACTCAGAAAATAATTATTAAATCTAAAAATCCTTATAAAATCATATAACAATCCAAAAATTACCAGAAAAATACCATAATTATCTTTACTTTATTCTGGATATATTAAAATATATTACTTACACTATATCACATATCAACACCCAAATATAAATATCAATCATCAGATAATTCACCAAATCTCCCATAATAACCACAAAAAAAATTATTTATTAAAAAAAAATTACATGATATTTCCCGGATATTACAAAACAATTCAATTTACCGATATCAATAAGATCGGCTTTCAATAACTTTTTTAAAAAATAATACATTTAAATAAATAAGGATCAATATAACACTTAACAATTAGCACATTACCATTTAATAACACCAACTCGTCAAACAGGATTAAAATATCGACCATTTTATTCCTTTTAAATTATAAAAGCACATAAGTATATTAAAATAAAAGTTATAATAATTTTGAAAAATACGGGATATCACAATCTACCCCCCTTATAAGGATTCCGTCCTCGGAATCAGCAAAAGATAACACCAGGGACCTTGTGACCAACTTTCCAATACTGCCTACTTAACTTTTTCTCAAAATTCTAAATAACACCGCAATTCCTTATACCACGCAATTATCACGGGAGCTTCACTCCGCACCATTGTTCCTTCCACATGTCATTTGACCAATTTCTCAATAGAATCACTTTTACTGATCGAGAGAAAGAAGAAAGATAGAGAGAAAGAAAAAGAAAGAGAGAGATAAATAGAAAAAGAAGTAAGGAAATAGAGTGGCTTCGCTATACGCCACTGATTTTATAACTGCATCGCAGTCCACTATTGTTCTTGGTAATCCCATCACATAACTCAGCTTAACTTGATTGGCATACCTTCGAATGTTTGGGATGATAAAATTATGGACTTACAAAGGGAAAAGAATTTCATATCATAACAGAACAAATTCTGAATTTGAGAAAACATATTGTTGAAATAAAAGAATAACGGAGAGATCAATATGATTAAATAAACTTGGTATTGCGTGTCCAAATTAAGACACTACTAAAGGTTGTTAACCTTCATGTATTCACAACACACACAAGTGATGGCGTCCCATCCAACCCCTATCACATAGACATGTATACCTTGTGTCCCCTATAGTTAGGGTTGTTCATCTCAGTCAGAATAAAAGAATATAAAAGGAATTCAAACTCAGATGAATAAAACTGAAAAAATTTCAAAGCTAATATTTCTGAAAGAAATGAAATCCAGAGAACAAAATTCTGGCACCAAATGAGTAAGTCGTGTCACATCACCCAGAAACTATACACCAAATAAGAAAAGTGGAAGTTAAATTATCATAACTTGGTAGAGGTATCAAAACCTGAAAAATAGGCTTTATGATAGCCTCCGGCATATTTAAAATACAGATATGATTGAAAATGAGTGTTAGGGAATATATACTCTAACAATTACTTCTTTTTTTTTGACAGATGTCAAAAGGAATTATAGAAATAGAAGGTATTGCCAAAGTCTTAATACTTATCTTCTATCTGAACTCTTCTATTGACTCGTCGTCCGATTCTAGACACTTCTTCATGTTTTAAGGATATCGATAATCTTCATCGTCGTCAAATCATAGTAGCCTCGAAAGATTCCACAATAGAAGTTTGCAACTGCCAGGAGTTTTGTCCCGTTCAACACAACCATCTCAAACGAATGTGCCTATCTTAGCTTACTCGTTAGTGCTATATCCAATAATCCAAAAGGAACTCTATATGAGCACAAGCGTCCTCACACAGCTATACACACTCCTACACACTCTCGTTTCTAGTGTACTATAACCTCAGCTCTAATACCAACCTACAACGCCCCCAAATCCGGGGTCAAGGGATTTGGTCGTCATTATGAAACCTCAATCCAAATTAACATGTTTAATCAATAAACAAATGTCAGCGGAAGATATTTAGCATCTATGACCCCAAACTAATCCAAGATCTTTTAAGGTTACAGTTCTAGAAACAAGATATCCAAATTCCATAAATAAAATTTTCACTTTCTTTTAAAACTCATTTGAACAATTCTTAATCTCAAAACTTAACCCGCTAGTATAACTTCAAAAAGAAGTATACTAGGCCCAATTATAAAATACACCACTATAATATAATATAATATAATTTACACAACGTTATACAATAAAACTTACACTAGTCTGCAAACCCTGGACCAACCTCCTTCCAAAAGCTTCTTCTTTGCTTCCTCGAATTACGCAGTTAAATAGTGAAAATTAATCCTCACTGGAGGTTAAATTTGAAAACAGGCAAGTATGAGCGAAAGAAATGCTCAGCAAATATAAGGTTGTTTTGATATAAAACCGACATCTGCAATAGCGCATATCATTTTAAAATTATAATTGCTGAAATAGAAAATTTATTAAAGAATCGGATAATTGTTTCTCACTGTATTCAAAACTCTTTTTGATATTTTCGAGCGAACTGCTTCAGAAATACTTTAAATCTTGACGAGAATAAAACTCGTAAAACAGTGTTTACGGAAATATTGTAAACAACTATAACACGAAGCAATGATTATGGAATGAATCATAAACTTTATTCAAAACCGAACTCTTGATATTAATATTCATTTTGTTGTCATATCAAATTAGATATCAATATGAACTTTGATGCTCACAACATCCCATACTGAAGTCAACATCAATCATCTATACTAATACCACCTTTGATATTTAACAACAACCTAAATATCCACATCAAGTAGAAACTAAATCAAAAGGGCATTTTACATTTTATCCAGAACAGAACAGTTGATAAATCATTTATTCTAGGATTATAAAAAAAATAATTTGATAATTTAGAATGGGATCATTCTTTGACGGACGTACTATCACATGCTGATCCACCCGTGTGATAGCATTGAGTCATGATTCGTAGAAACATGACCCCAAAAACACAAGTACTCAAATAAAAAGGCAATATACCAGTCTGTGGCAAAAATTGTGTCATAATATTCCATATGACACTTAGAAATAGCCCTCCGCTGGACCGTCCGTCCCAGTCACTTACGCAATTATGATCCAATCTTAAAATGTTTTATTGAGAGGGGTCATAATAATGAACACCCAAGATAATTTTATTCCCCCATTTACTTGGGTAGGAATACTCGCAACCAAATCATCTTTCTCAAAATCCAAAACATTTATAAATCCAGTAATTTGATAAGTAAAATCACTTAGCTATTCTGAACTTAGAATAGTAGAAGAGTACTTGCATAAACAGAATCATTTAATTCAGCGATATGTAAAACATTTATCTATTCCGAACTAAGAGAAACAATACTTGCATGATAAGATTTAAAATAAATATCACTAGATCAATAAGTGATGATAGGGATACTTGCCTTTGAGATTTAGCAGTTAGTCAAACTCGCAATGACACATCTATTCTGACATTCTGTCTCAAAACATCATTGTCTTTCTTTTCAACACTTTACTGATATGATGCTCCTGCGATTACTAGAAGCCAGATATCCAATACCATTCCATTCCATTCTTTATCTAATGTCTTGTCCTGATCAACTCGAATGATCCGCACCTATAATTATAAGATATAACTTTAATCGTCTAAACGAAAATTATTCGACAAACTGCGCGTCAAAACCCTACCGTCTACCCATATGATAGCCCACACATAAAGAAAATATCCTAATACAAGACTTATGACCCACGTACGCACGTAATTCACATAACTCACGTATCACATAATTCATATAACACATAACTCGGTTCGTCAAAACAGTCGACTCAGTACTTTAAGGATTTAAAACGGGTCAAAATATGATTTATTGATGAATAAACGACTCAGAATGATTTGCAAAAACAATCGAGTCCCCGAAACAAAAGAATTTAGGTCTAGAAAATATTTTTAATGAAAGCGGAATATTTTCTGCATCTATACGCGTTCGTTTTGTATTAAACGGACGAACAGTTTATTTAATATGAATAAAATAAGAATAAATCAAAACAAATTATAAATAAATGAATCAAATTATGATTTTTGAAAATGATAAAAAATAATAATTTGAAATCAAAATAAATATTTTAGAAAATTTTCGAAATAACGTCTTTGTAAAACGGACTTTTCCCGGGGTCATACCCCTCAAAATCAATACAAAACAACACAATCCAACTGTACTATAATAAAATCAATAAATTTAAAACACACAATGATTTATATTTGGACGTATAAACATGCCAGAAACGAAAAATACGGCCAAAATCGACTTCTACAAAAACTTCTAAAAATTATGAAATAAATATATAAACAGTAACATGCTATAATATATACAAGTACGAAGGCGGATATTCGGAATCGTTACCCAAAATAAATTCTGATCACCCCGAGAAGAATATCTGATGTCCGAAAAATATCTCCAGAAAAATCCGAGATTAATAGCGATAGATATATACATGCTGAGATGCCATGTGGAGTAATCAACACCGTCAAACCCCTTTTCCATGCCCCAAAAATAAATTAAAACGGAAAATATGCTCCACAAATTTTCTTCTCAAAACCTCAAAATATATATACCTATGCGTAGGTATCGAAGGGCTGATCGTTTATTTATATAACAATTGAAATTTGTACGGACGGTTGAGGAGATATGATTTTTTTAAAATTAAAAGAATATAAATATACGATAGAGAGAAGAGACAGAAGAGGGGAGGGAGTACTCTGTTTACCAAAACAAACAAATGGGGAAAGGGAGTATACTAGCGCCCAAGGGTGCGTGGTACATTTTTTTATCTTTTTTTTTTGTTTTTTTTCTTGTTCTTTTAACTAAAAATTAATACGACATAATTAAAATTAGCCCAAAATTCATAAATAGCCGGGAATAATATTAAATAAAATAAATATTAAATTAATATCAAAAATTTTCAAAAATTATGAATATTTCAAAAATGCGAAAATATAAAATATTTGAAAGTCCCACGATTTTATAAAAATGAAAGTCTGATTTTTGTGGGGTTTTACGTCCCGATAGGGGCCCGATCTGATAATTTTTATGAAACTGAAATATTTCTAAAATTCTCGGAATATTTAAAAACTAATAAAATAAAATTTTCTTAATTTTTAAAACATTTATAAATCGTGCGTCATATCCGCATTTTACAATTTAACGAACAAACGTGCGGGTAAATAAAACCCGAAAAATTTCTGAAACAATTTTAAAATTCTCGATATATTCCAATACTAATAAAATATAAGTTTCATGATTTTTGAAATATTTTGTAATTTAATACTGAATTTACACTTATATATCGGATACAAAAATAGATTACTTAGCCGCTAAGTAACTATAAAAACGATATAATTTAATACCAGATTTGGATAATTATCAATACCCAGCTTCTTATAAAACACCCTATGAGAAAATAATGTAAAAATACCTCGTCTCCCGAGAATACGGGTTTTATTGATCTACCGAAATGATTATCGTATCGAAAATTTTGTGCCGGGACGCGCACAGGGCAAACCGTAATCTAGATCGAAAAAGTTAAAACACGGAAAATGTCCGGAATTATCAGATTAGGTTAGGAAGGAGTTTTTCAGAGAGTTTCGGGTTCTAGAAACGCAAAAACGATTGAAAATAATTATTACATCTATAATTCCTTATAAAATCATATAACAATCCAATTTACCGATATGAATAAGATCGGCTTTCATTTACTTTAAAAAAAATAATACATTTAAATATATATTTTCAGAAATTAATAAGAATCGATATAACACATAACAATTAGCACATTACCATTTAATAACACCAACTCGTCAAACAGGAATAAAATATCCACCATTTTATTCCTTTTAAATTATAAAAGCACATAAGTATATTAAAATAAAAGTTATAATAATTCTGAAAAATACGGGATATCACATTTTAAATTATTCACTATGGTTTCTCTTGTAATTCACTAGAACTGCAGTTACCTCCTACCTCTTTGTTTATAACCGTTGGTAGTGGCCTGAGGGTCCAGCATATTAGGAGCTAAAATTTTATTGTAAATTACAATTAAATATAGACATTATGAAATTGATTTTTGATGAGGAGCGAAAGAGCTGCAAACGTCCATCACATCTCGAACCACAAATGGATAAAGCTACCAATCCACTTCGAACACGTTCATCTAATACAAACAGAAACATCCTCGGACTACAGATGTCCAATTCACTGCTTATAATTGAAATTATTATACATATAAATGGCGACATACTATTATTACATATTTGTATAGTCTTAAATGAAATCCATCAATTTCGTATTCTTTTTTATTATTAAATTTCATATCTAGACTCGCTAGAAAATGCATACAAAATTCAAAGCACCAAGGAACATAGGCAAAAATTGAAAGGAATATATGCAAGGCTGTTAAACAAAGTGAAGAATCCATATTGTACACGGACCATAATTATAAATTGGTCTTGGTCGCTTTCATGGATTACACTGAAGGCTAGAACAAGACTAAACATATGTAGTTTATGCATACTACTTCTCCATTGGTGCCATCAAAACACTTGCAAATCAATCTGAGCATTCCTAAAATTTTGATTTACCTCCTCTATTCATCATATCATTATTCATTTTGCTAAGAGGGGACCATCAAATAAATTTAATTGAAATGAATTTCTAATTACAAGTCATTATATTTATGGGGTTTACATACAGGCATATCACCATCATGAAATAGAAACTTCAATCCCCTGCATCTTCCATTATTATATAGTATCGAACACCCTAATTCAGTCTAATATGTTGACGTGTGGATAATCGATGTAAAAAATTCGCATTTAACGTGTAATTAATAAACTAGCATTTACGAGTCAGTTGTGGTGATATTGTAGTACATCCTGAACATATTCAAATAGTAGTTTGTAAGACTTCTATACCATATTCGAATGTCGTCAAGCTATATTCTTTAGTATCATAAGTAAAACTCATTATCTGGTATTCCATGATTACATGTCAAATGAAAATTTATAAAACCCGTTACACACACATCAGCGGACCAGAATGAAATTACGGGTGTGAGATACTAGATAACATATAAGCGACAAAGAGATTGGATGATTTTCCAAAGACCTCTTCATTGTTAGAGACAAACTGATATAGTAAGATACAGAGTGATGATATATTACGTGAAAAACAATTGGGAAACTCCTTACATTGAAATAAAGTAGTACATCTGTTAATAAAAAAAGCAGCTAACTTAAACTCCTATAAACCATCTAAAACTACTGCAACGGTCACATTGATTTATTCAAAATAAACAAAACAAAACAAATAAATAAAACATGTTTATAATTAACTCCAACATGCTCCCTCTTAATTCTAATCATGTTCCAGGTTCCTGACTCCAAGCAAAGTCTGCATCTTTTCGATTTTTGCAGCAGATAAAGCTTTTATCAATATGTCTGCTTGTTATTCGCTTGTACTTAAGTGTTTGATCACTATTAAACCTTGCTCAACACAATCTCTTATGAAATGATAACGCACATCGATGTGCTTGCTTCTACCATGAAAGACTGGATTTTTCGCGAGATCGATAGCTGATTTATTATTGATATATAGAACAACTGGACCAGCCTTTATGTTCATAATCTGACTTAGCACTCTTTGAAGCCATATGCCTTGACATGCTGCAGTGGTGGCAACCATAAACTCGGCTTCACATGATTATAATGCCACACTACAAGGAAAACAGGCTTTAACAACGGTTTATGTCCATTGTCTGATACTCTATTTTTCCGTTGACTATTGAGCCGCCATCTGTTAGTTGGATCAGACAACGGGTATAAGATGTTGTGTGAGATTGTACACACAATGATTGTGGATTAAGCCCATCGTATTACATCCAGAAAAAACAACATTTTTTGCTTGTTTTTGTCGTAACAAACGACCTTACTCAAGGGTTCTCACAAACTCATAAAACCGTTGTGTAGGCTGTCACTGAGAGTATAACATTAAAATCAATCTTACAACACTTATTGTTGTACAAACTTTGTTGTGTACCAAGATAGACAAGAAAAATGAAAATGAGCTCATAGAACTCTTGTAATAAATTTCTACACACAACAGTTTTATATTTTAATGTATGACATGATCTGATACATACAACTGTTTACTTGTCCCAACGTGTTGTATGAATACCTTTGATACAATATATTAAAATTTTATAGACAATGGTTTGATGGTGGTGTTGTATGAGTTAATTTTGTACGAAGGTTTTGTTTATGAAAGCATTGTTTTACTATTAAAGATATGATGTTTTTAATGAAGCTTGGTTATTAAAAGCGTTGTCTTTCTCAAAATATAACAAGTAATTAAATAAATGTAACTTCACAAATCTGAAAAAAAGTTCTAAATTTAATCCATGATTGAAAATCATGGCAACATAGTTATACAAAAGCTAAAAGCATATTCATATCCCTGCCTTCATGAATCTAAGATTTCTACAACTTAAAGAAAATACAGAGTCTACAAGGATTTGACGTTGGTTACTCAAAGCTCACACATAGCCTTTTCAGCTTCACTTGGCGTCTCCCGTAAGAGCTATGTTGTCCTTGCAATATCATTACAGCATGTAGTAGGCAATTTCCCAATTCGGAGAAAACAATCTTCAAAACAAATCGATAACCACTCTAAGTTAATGTTTTCTTCCTGCATAATAAGAAAATCAAAGAACTGATATCATTTCCTCTTTCTGTATGAACATGAGCTATATCACGCTTGACTCTTTGAAATTGCCTCTGGAATAGTTATCAGAAAATAAGATAATTACATTAAAGATCTGCATAATCCAATAGGTTTGACATTGACCACCCTCCTGCTCATTTCTGCATAATCCTTTTACAGCTAATACATATAATACATGAACTCATCAAGAGAAAGATAATTAACATATGTATACACAATTAACATATGTATACACACTCCATTTGTTTTTGACTTTATTTTACTAGTTACTGTACTCTTGGCTTTTACTACATAATTAACATATGTATTTGCCTGGTGCTGCTATTTTCCTATGAGTGGTAGCAGTAACAACTTACAACTCTCTCTCTCTCTCTCTCTCTCTCTCTCTCTCTCGTTATCTTCTCTTTCAATTCTAGGCTATTGGGGAAACTTAAGGAGGCAGCTACCAAGATGGTTAATTGCTTTGCTTCTTCTGCTTCTGCAAAAGTTGATGCTACCCACACCTCCCATCCCCGTAATCATTCCTCCCATCCATCCTCATATATTTTTATATAAATTTCATTTTTTTACAACACCACCACTTTTGTTTTCTTCAAAATTTATTTATTGTACTACTTGGGTTTTCAAATCCTTTGTTTTGGATTTAATATCTGAATATATCAATAAAGAAAAGAGATATTTTGCAAGTTAATTTTACCCTGTAAAATGGTTAGGTAGACTGCTGCAATATTGAGCTTCTTGCTTCAATATTCAGCCTCAAAGTTGATATGTGTATATGACTAGAATTAATATCTGATATAGCTTATTAGCTTACAATAATACATCTTAAACATGAGTTTAATATAGATAAATTCTTGATGAGTTCATTATATTTGCAATAAAAGAAAATGTGAAAAAAATAGAGAAGCAAAAAGAAATGAAAATAATTACCTTGCAGTTCATAGCATTGATCAAATGTCAAATCTGCTAAAATAGCAACATGTTTGTCACTTGAAGCTGCTCTAAATGTGAACTTCTTCTGAAGTTTTGAACTCCGTTCAGGGACAACACAAACACGAAGCTTAAGCACATTCTCACCTCTTCTGACTTTTAACCACAAGTCCTCTCTACGACGACTAATTTTCCCAAGTTGCAAGCTGAAATCAGACCTGCCTTTTTCCTTGACAAATAGAAGTTCATCGTTAGCATCCTATGCAATACCTTCTATAATATCTCCATGCAAAGGCATCATTTCATCCCATTCTTCTACAACTTCTGCAACTGAAGTTCCTTCATTGCCACTGTCTTCGTTGCTAGATATCGATCGATTATGTTGATTGTGAGGTAAAGAGTCTCTGGCATCAGATCTTATTTGTTCTGAACTTCAATCAACCAGTCGAGTGTTGTCTAATCGGTGTTGTCTGATTGCGTTTTTCTTGTAGTGCCACGCATCTCTGCTTCTGTGAGACCCAAGTAATCAAGCCTTCATCAAGGTAGAACGCCATGCCCCTGTGCTCTTTCGATCCTTAATACTCCCTCCAAGATCACTATCAGAAAAACCAGATAGTAAGTAACTGCCACGACCTTTTGTGTAAACCAAACCCTAGTGTATAGTGCCTTTCACATATCGACATATTCACTTTATTGCATTTAAATTCATCTTGGTAGGTCTCTCCATGGATTTACTCCTTCACCATCTCGATCTGCATTTTTCTGTAACTTGAGGTCCTTAAGGAACTTCACAGCATTGTAGTCGCTCAAACCAGCTCTGTGCAGTACCTTTTTTGCATACACCGTATGTTTTATATCGATACAACCATTTTTTTGTGCTACTTCCAAACAAAATTAGTAAGACAACTTTCCAAGATCAGTCATGTTGAATTCACGGCTTATTTCCCCTTTGAATTTGACAATGACTAAAACGGAGGTACATGTGATAATCAAATTATCCACCTACACACCAACCAGTAACAACTCAGTCTCATCCTTTCGTGTATAAATAGCGTGTTCATAAGGACATTTGATGAAACCCAAACGAAGTAGACACTTGTTCAATTGAGAGTACCATGCTCGAGGAGCCTGACAAAGTTCGTAGAGTGCCTTCAATAGTTTAAAGACTTTCTGTTTGTGCCCAGATTTGACATAACCTTTGGGTTGTGAAACGTATACTTCTTCATCAAGGACTCTGTTCAAGAAAGCTGACTTTACATCAAGGTGATGCACCTTCCATTCATGTTTTGTAGCTAAAGATAGAAGCAAACGTACCGTTTCAAGGTGAGTAACTGGGTTAAAAACTTCATTGTAGTTGATGTCAGGTTCTTGAGCATATCCTATCGCCACAAGGAGAGCTTTATGTTTAATGATTTCACCCAAAGTATCACGTTTCAGTTTAAACACCCACTTGAGAGCTATAGCCTTGTGACCATGTGGTAAATCTGTCAGTTCCCAAGTGTGATTCTTCTCAATCGTATCAATCTCTGTATCTATGGCTGCTCGCCAAGCTTCAGTTTTGATGGCATGTTCAAACGTAACAGGTTCATCTATATCAGACAAGAGTAACCCCTCTTCCATCTCTACAACCTCTATAGTATTATAAATGTCTGAGAGAAGCCTGAATCTCTTTGGTTCACTTTCAGTTTCAGAAACACTCGAAATAGAGATAGGTGTAGATGGCTAGGGCTGTTCACGAACCGGGCTGAGACGAGTTTTGATCGAACAGAGCCGAGCTTTAATTTTTTCTCTGACGAACCGAGCCGAGCCAAGCTTTCTAATCGAACAAAAAACGAGTTCGAGCTCGATCTCGTTAACTAACGAGCCGAACACGGGCTTGTTCGCGAACATAAACGAGCCGAGCCGAGTCGAGTCGAGCCGAGCCGAGCCAGAAAAAATTGTTGTCAACCGATGTTTGACTGCGAAAATAACTTATCAAATAAATTTATTTTTTTTAAAAAATTTGGTTTTATCACTAAAATATATATATCTTGACATCCATACGGTTGGATCGAGGAAAAATATTTTTAAAAAAATCGAAACACCAATTAATGACTAAACACTAGGTAGTGGTAATAGTCAAACTACTACTTGACTGTTAAAATAACAAACCAAATAAAATTATTTTGGTCTGAAAATTTGGTTATATCATTAAAATATATTTATTTTGACATCCATACGGTTGGATCAATTAAAAATAATTTTAAACAAATCGAGATACTAATACAAGACTAAACACTAGTTACTAGTACTAGTCAAACTAATATTTGACTATAAAAATAGCAAACCAAATAAAATTATTTTGATCTATAACTTTGGTTATATCAATAAAATGTATGTATTATGAAATCCATACGGTTGGATCAATATAAAGTATTTTTAAAATAATCAAAACAACAAATCATGACTAAACACTAGTTAGCGGTAATAGTCAAACTAATACTTGACTGTTAAAATAACAAATCAAATAAAATTATTTTGATTTGAAACTTTAGTTATATCATTAAAATATATTTATTTTGACATCCATACGGTTGGATCAATTAGAAATAATTTTAAATAAATTGAGACACCAATACAAGACTAAACATTAGTTACCAAGACTAGTCAAACTAATGTTTGACTATTAAAATAGCAAACCAAATAAAATTATTTTGATCTAAAACTTTGGTTATATCAATAAAATATATTTTTATGACATCCATACGGTTGGATCAATTAAAAATAATTTTAAATAAATCGAGACACCAATACAAGACTAAACATTAGTTACGAAGACTAGTCAAACTAATGTTTGACTATTAAAATAGCAAACCAAATAAAATTATTTTGATCTAAAACTTTGTTTATATCAATAAAATATATATTTTATGACATCCATACGGTTGGATCGATATAAAGTATTTTTAAAATAATCGAAACAACAAATCCGGATTAAACACTAGTTAGCATTAATAGTCAAACTAATGCTTGACCATAAAATAGAAAATCAAATAAAATTGTTTTTGATGTGAAACTTTGGTTTTATCATTGAAATATATATTTTATAACATACATACGGTTGGATAGATGAAAAATATTTTAAAAAAAATCTTAACTAAAATATAATTATGAAGCTACATTTTAAAATTAGAAACTAAAATATAAAATTTCTAAATCACCTCAAAATATATCACATATGGTATGCAGAATGATCGTTGGAAGATAAAAAAAATACAGTGAAGTGGGATTTTAAAAAAAAATCATACCTATATAAAAATATTTAGGATATATTAGAATGCTTTTGAATTTTAACGAACGAGTTCGAGCCGAGCCGAGCCCGAGCCGAGCCGAGCCCGAGCCGAACAACCCAAAGCTCGGCTCGAGCTCGATTTGCTTAACGAACATATTTTTCTGTTCGATCTCGAGCTCGAGTTCGTTAACGAGCCGAGCCGAACGAGCTCTTAACGAGCCGAGCTCGAGCTTGTTCACGAACAGCTCAGTTCGTGAACAGCCCTATAGATGGCTGTGACATCGAAGGTGGTGTGTTTGGCTCCTCATTCCCAGATGGCGTAGTTGGCTCTTCATTATCATTCTCAAAGATGAAATATGGAAATACAAGTGGTTGTTGCAAGGCAGCACCTTCGGTATGACCATGGGCTGACCAATCCCAGCTTTTGTGTTCATTAAATGTTACATCACGAGAAACATGAATACGATCTGAGATGGGGTTGTACAGGCGGTATGCCTTCATTCCAGATTCTCTTCCAAAATGCACCAATAACTGAATTCTATCATCATGTTTTCGAGTAAAAGTTGATGGAACTTTCATATATCAAACACATCCAAAAACTTTTAGGTCTGCAACACTGGGTTTTTGTCCAAACCATACTTTATGAGGAGGGACTTGTGAGGCAACACTGGGTTTTTGTCCAAACCATACTTTATGAGGAGCGACTTGTGAGAGAGACCTTGTAGGTAATTTGTTGAGAATATAGACTGCATGATTTACAGCTTTGCCCCAAAATTTTACTGGTACATCTCTCTCTTTTAACAGGCTCCTTGTCATGGCTGTCACGGTACGATTACGGCGCTCTACAACACCATTTTTTTGTGGTGTGTAGGGCGCTGTATAGTGCCTGAGAATTCCAAAATTTGCACAAAAGTCTTCGAATTCTTTGGAGCAAAATTCGCCTCCACGATCAGTGCGAAAAACCTGTATAATGTTCCTGATGCCATTTTCAACTAGCAATTTAAACTTCTTAAAATAACTAAGAGCTTCATCTTTGGTTTTTAACATACAAACCCACATTTTACGACTAAAGTCATCTACTAATACCATGAAATACTTGTTACCGGCTGGGTGGGGGTGATATAGGACCATAGAGATCACCGTGTATTAATTCCAACACATGTTTAGCAATAAAACTAGAGTGCGAGAAAGACTTACGATGTTGTTTTGTCATGAGACAACCGCTGCATAATTCTTTTGGCAAGATGATTGAGGGAAAATCTTGTTCCATATTATTCTCTTCATCACTTGCATGACCTTGAAGTTAACGTGCCCGAGCCTCAAATGCCAAAGCCATGGTTCCTCTTCCGCCTTAGTCAACAAACAGACCTCCTTACTGTTCTCAATATTTATCTTATAGAGACGATTTGCAGATCTCTTTACGTGGATTAAGAGTTTTCCACAACTATCATAAACCCATAGACTTTCCCCATTTAGGACAGCTCGATTTCCTTCTTCTGAGAGCTGGCCTAAGCTTATGATGTTACTACGTAAATTTGGTATATAATATACTTCATGAAGCTTTCTGGTCTCACCATTTCTGCAGACCGTGTTTATTGTGCCTTTTCCATCGATTTTAACGAAAGAACCATCACCAAATTTCACATGTCCTCGTATGGTTTTATCCATTTTCTCGAACTTTTCTCTGACACCCCGTCATATGGTTTGAAGCTCCATTATCAAGGTACCACATATTCCCTCCAGCCTCATGTCCAATCGATTTTTCGCCTTCACTGAACATGATCATGCCGTCTGTATCACCCTCAGTCATAGCCATCAAGACAGCAGGTTCATCATCGCTGGTTTGTGTCAAATTCACCTCCCCTCGTTGTACTCTGTCCCTCCTGGGCTTTCTACACTCAGCGGCGAAGTGCCCATATGCTCCATAGTTAAAACATTTTACCTTGCTCCTGTCAATTAAGTCACGACCACCGTGAGTACTATTTCCACCTCGATTTGACCATTGCAACAACTCTTCCTGTGAAAGTAAAAGCTTTCCACCACTACTGGCATCGTGTTTGGACCATTCCTCCACAGTCATCAGCAATTGATGGCTTTCTTTATTCTCTACCTGTCCCGAACTATGTTCCTGACGAGCCTTCAATTACCCGATAACCTCTTCAATGGACATTGTGTCAAGATATCCAAATTGCTCAAGAGTTGAGGCAATCTGGAGAAACTTTGTTGGCACTGCCCTTAGAATTCTTTTTACAACGTATTCCTCTCCAATTGGTTCACCAAGAGCCCTGATTCTTGCAACCAGGCCGTTCAATTTCAAGCAAAAACCATCCACTTGTTCTGAATCTTTCATACTAAACTCAAACTCAGCTTTGAGAGTTTGAGCCTTAGCTTTTTTCACTCTGTCAGCACCCGGAGAAGCCGTTTTGATGGTCTCCCATACCTCCTTCGCGGTCTTACGTTCTGCTAGCATCAATAACAGTTCTTAAGAGATTGCTTGATAAATCATTGCCATAGCATGTTTGTCTGTCTTGTCATCGATGGCTGCCTTGGGGTCTTTAGGCTCTATTGTGTCCCACAAGTTGTATGCCTGCTAGAACACTTTCATTTTCATAGCCCATGCGGTATAATTTGTTTTGGTTAGCAGTGGATAGTTGAAACCAATTTTGCCTTCCTTTCCTTTGCTCGACTCTGCCATTGATGGTGTCCACAGTTGTAGAATGTTCAGTAGGTATTGATAGAGCTCTAATACCAGATGTTAGAGACACACTGATATAGTAAGAAACAGAGTGATGATATATCAAGTGAAAAATAATTGGGAAACTCCTTGCATTGAAATAAAGCAGTAGCTAACTTAAACTTCTACAAACCATCTAAAACTACTGCATGTTGATTTATTGAAAACAAACAAAACAAAACAAATAAATAAAACATGTTTATAATTAACTCCAACATTCATCAAATGAAAAATGGATGGTAATAAAAGTAATTAATAGTCACATTAACAAAATTAGCTAATTATTTTTCTACCATTGATACATATTTATATTAGAAACTAAAGTATAATAAATCATCACTTAAATATTTGAATTTTGATATAGTGAGGTATCCCCTTACCCCACTATTATATTCACCAATGAATATAAACATACATGATTAAAATTGATAAATAGAAAAACAAAAATTATGGAAAAAAGACTTTGCAATCCCATCTCCTATATGGTTAGGATTGGATTAGCTCAAGTTTCCAAATTATTGAAACAACTCATTGCATTCAAAAATCCACAATCATACAAATAACCAATAATATAAAAGAAAATTGTATCACTAATTTTCTTGAATTAATATGCATTTCTATTCCTATGAATACAACTGTTAAAAAAAGAAATCTATATAATCTAAAGACGGTTCATAAAACATCAATATTTAAAAAATATATATATAATGATGTACCATGAACATCCTCAAATTATATTGATTTGATAAACTATAACACATTTTTATATACAAATTTAAATATTTTTACACTATCATTATATGAAAGGTCTTCTTATCATTCTATACAAGAATACAAAAAAAAGAATGACACTCTTTGATTTGTAATTTGTGCATGAGGAACATAGATTGTGCATGTATTTATAGTAGAAAATAGGGATATAAAAAAATAAGTCAATAATATGTACCATTGATTTCAAAGTATAACTTATGTTTATAGCTGGATAACTTATGGGAAAAACAAATTTCATAAATACTCATTGAATTGTGATATTTGTATGCAGTTGGAAAAAATAAAGTATTATTTCTTACATATATTTAAATATAATGTAGTTGGACTTTTTTTATTACAATAATAAAAGACACATATTTTATTAAATATTATGCAATTTTAATTGATTTGATGTATTTGTATAAAAAAAATATTTTGAATATAATTCACAATGCACAATATAATTTTTCTTTTGATTTTATGTACAATGCAAAAGATTGTATATCCAAAAATATATTATTTTAGTAGTAAGGGACACATTTTTTTTTTAAAAACAGGATAAGGGACACATACTTATAATTTGTTGGTGGATCACAAAAAAGACATTTTGGCTTTTCTCAAACAGGACTATACAAGTGTCCTAATGGTATGGTGAATGACTAATTGTTAATTGGCTCAATAGAATATTATTTTAATCTCTTTAAAAATTAATTTAATAGTCCTCTAAGCTTGCAAAGTTATTTAATTTTAAACTTGAATATCTTTTATTTTTCTCAATAAATGTAGATTTGAATGTTATTTAATGATATATTTATCATCCTCAAGCCACAAAATTTAGGTGTATCGAGTCAGCTAAACTGGATGCTCTCTAATATTTTGAAGTGTTAATCAATCAATGATATTTTTAACTATTTATTTGTCAAGCCTCTTTATTAGCTACTCCGTCTGTCCCAACCATTTCTTTAAACTTTCCTTTTTTGAATTGGCCAATTATTTATCTTTCAAAACTTATAAAAAATAGTGAATGAGTCCCATCATTTTCCCACTCTTTTACTTCACTATCTCTTTTTTATATATTAAAAATTAATTGGTCCCACCACTTTACCCAATTTTCTTTCTCTTTTTCACTACTTTATACATATTTCTTAACCTCCGTGCCCAAACCAAACGTAAAGAATTGATCGGAACGGAGGGAGTATATTTTAGTAATCATTGCCAATTTTCCATTAATGTTTACTTTAGGGATTACCCTGACCAAGTCTTGCATTATTTCTTCTAGTAGCTTTTTTATACAACCTAACATATAATTAATATATTATATATTTTACTAATTAGATATTAAAATAAATATACCGGGATATTAATGTATGGCCAAGTGTTTTAATGGTCATATATACACGAAAATGGTGATCAGTTATGTAAGATTTTATCATGGCATTGTTTTTTAATCATAAAATATTTCTTGTGATTGTCGTGAGAATAGAGAAATCAATAATGATACACATATGTAGTCTTCAAAACAAGTTGGATGCATCTATCATCTAAATCGCAGAACACCATCTCTTGATGTTTGTATGTATAGTTGTAGCATGCTACTGATACTGAGTACTTGTAAGCCTCCTTGCAAGAACAGGTTTTGTTGGATATGCCTAGGACCATGAAAAGCACATGATCCCAATGCGGTAACCGTTATTAGAAGACTTTGAGGAGAGGAGAACGTGAATTTTTTGGGCTTAGAGCATCAGCTCAGGAATACATCTAGAGATATGCTCCTTATTATGAAAGGTGGGCTGCAAATTAAGAGTCTAAAGAGAAAGCATTAGGAGATCTAAGCGAGATAAAAAATAAGAAACTTAAGAACCCGAAGAAAAAGCAATGTCAGTAAGGAGAACACCTAAGCTCTTGGGAGCAGATTGTTGAATGAAGGCGAGTGTTAAAATGGACTTATGTTTATGAATATTCTATGCCACCATAAGCATATAAGAAAAGAAAACTATTTGAGTAACTACAAGGTGAGGCTAAGGTGGCTTTAGAAAGTCTCAATGATTACACAGAGTATATGCTGTAAAAATAGTTTAGGGATGAGGCTAGCTTAAAAGAATTTAATAAAGTGTTTCATAACGAGCATACAAATTTATCTAAGGTAACTGGAATATATTTTTCGAACTTTCTCAAAGGATTAGAAAATGGGCTATCTGAAGTTCACGCTACTCCTGTGAAAGAAAAGCATGTCCAATTGACAGGCGACTAGCAGTGTTAATACAGTACTGCCCTAAATGATGGTTACCATAACATGTGTTAAGGGTGCTTGGTGTGTAGAGAGGGCTTGAACAAAGAAACCATTCAAGAATTTTGAGCTAAGAGTTTGGTGAAGGCATCTAGATAAAAAAATTTCTTATTTTTCAAGTCAGCTTAAATTAAGAGATTTAGTAAGTAGTTGCTACTGCTTTGGTTGCAAGTGAACTGATTTTTATTTTACCTTAAATTTTCATATTACTTAGATTTTTCTTTCCTTATGTTAGACAATTCCTATAGTTAATTGTTTGTTTGATTGGAATGTGAATGTAGTAGAATTTCTATGAAGTAATATTGAGTCTTCTACATCTCATATGAAAATGGAGAACTACTTATAGACTTATAGTATTATGTGAAAAGCTGGGCAATGGAAAATAAATTAAAATAGTCGGGAAAATGGGGAATTCTGAGAATTGAACTCGGAACCTCTCATGCCCCAGGCGAGAATCATACAACTAGACCAAATGCCATCATGGGTGCAAACCAAAAAATAGTTTCGAACATCTCTATTACCCCCAAAAGTGAAACAAGTAACACAAAAAGATTTGAAGAATTCCATTTTCTGGTTTTTATCTTTAATCCAAAGTGTTTATGTCAGAGAGCATTTATTTTGTAGCAACCAACATTAATTTGGTAGCAAACACTTGTCTAGTTATCTTTCTTTTTTAGACTATTATTGGACCAACTATTTTGAAGTATTCATTATGATTTCTCTTACAATTCACTTGAACTGCACTTACCTCATACCTCTTTGTTTCTAACCGTTGGCTCTGGCCTGGGGGTCAAGCGTATTAGGATCTAAAATATTATTATAAATTACAATTGAATAAAGACATTAAGAAATTGATTTTTGATGAGGAGTCGAAGAGCTGTAAATGTCCATCACATCTTGAACCACAAATGGATTTAACTATCAATCCACTTCCAACACGTTCATTTAAGACAAACAGAAACATCATCAGACTACAGATGTCCGATTCCGTGCTCACAATTCAAATTATTATACATGTAAATGGCGACATACTATTATTACATATTTGTATAGTCTTAGATGGAATTCATCAATTTTGTATTCTTTTTTATTATTAAATTCTATACCCAGACTCGCTAGAAAACGCAGACATAATTTAAAGCAGAAAAGAAAATTGGAAAAAAACAGAAAGGAATATACATGAGGCTGTTAAACAAAGTTAAGAATCTATTAACATAATGTTATACAATTTATACATTCAGTCACATATATATATGCTTCTTTGGTATTTCAACCAATTTTTTAGAGAGTATTGTACACGGGCCATAAGTATAAATTGGTCATGGTCCCTTTCATGGATTACACTGAAGGCTAGAGCAAGAGTGAACCTGTGTAATTTATGCAGACTGCTTCTTCATTGGTTCCATCACAACACTTGTAAGTAAATCCAAACATTCCCTATAATTTCAAGTTACCTCCTTTATTCATCGTATCATTATTCATTTTTCTAAGAGAGGAGCATCGAATGAATTTAATTGAAATGAATTTTTAAATTACAAGTTATTATATTTATCGGGTTTACTTATAGGCATATCATGAAATTGGAGGCGTATATATAAAGAAACAAAGTGGTGGCTAGAAATTAATCGCTACTAATACAGAAACGATTAGTCTTGGAGAAGGTATGAAAAATGGTTATTTCCTAGATCTATATGTTGACAGGGTTGCTGACAAAGCTATTGAGCTTGCAAGTCAGACCCAACCCCATGTAATCGGAAGACCAAGGATAAGCATTTTTAAAGGTAAAGTTGGCTACATTTCATAATTACTGTTGTGTGAGATTGACAAAATTTTTAATGTTTTTTCATAATTACTGTTGTATGTAGGTGTTGATTTCCAGTTGAAAAGAAAATTTGTGACGGTTTAAGAACTTAAACAACAACTAGATAAAAAGAAGTTGACCAAGGATGCATACGAGCAGGAAACAAAGTAGATTGAAAACGTACCTGATCAGCAGATTAATAAAAAAAAGAAGTGATAACGAGAAAAAAATTGCAAGTGAGTTAACAGACAAAAAGAATGCAACTGAAAAGGAGAACAATTACGCAAGTGATAATGAGCTCCAGCAGAATAAGAATCCAAGTGAAAAGGAGATGCCAGTTCCAAGTGGCAAAGAGAAAGCAAGTAGCAAGGTATAATTTTGGTTATGTCTGTTTCAAAATATCACATGGTATCACACACATTTTTGAGTTTTAAATTTGTGGCTTTAATGCAGGCCAAGATTGTAGATTATTAATTGAAGAGAATGGTCAGAGCCGAAGAAAATCAGAGAGAAATAGAAAAGCTGAAACTGAAGAAGAAGGCAGCTGAGTTGGTCGAAGGTGTATAATCCATAAAAAAATTAAGAAAAAAGGTTGTAGAGGTATGATCTGATCTGGAATTGGAATTTGATAGGCCGTATGTTTGTGGACATGACAGTTTAAGTGAAAAGGAAGACGTACATGTTATTCTTTCAAGTGTATGACATTGTTATTTTTAAAAATATTATCATAAGATTACTTCTCTTTTGTGTTTTGACCGTATTTTTGATTTTATAGCGCAAAATGAGGGTTGAGAAGGGAAAGGATGTCACGTTTAGACGAACGATGCGTTCATTAGTTAATAATGCTCAAAAGGTACATTTCTAAATTAATTGAACTTCACTGCTTTTTTGCCTGACTTTTGGATTGTAGATTGAGGTTATATATATATTTTTTTGCAAGGCTACTGATGGGGTGAAATCACCACCTACGTCCTTAAAACCAGTTGGCGGCCATCCATCCCCTCCACTACCTCCACCCCCTCCACTACCTGTTGATCTCACCAAGCTAGAAAGGGTTCCTAACAATCAAGGAATTGATACTATGGATGCATACATGGAAATTTAAAAATAGAAAAGGGAAATGCAAAACACACATGACAAGCAGGCTGTGACTACTAATTTGGAGGCTCATCATCAGAACTTTGCACCCCTGACGGAGACATCGGAGACAGGTAACTTATTGTCATTTTAAGTAATGATTTCTCTCAAGATGAATCCACTAATTTGTGTCTACTTTCATATAGGTGAAAGTAGTACTAAAAATTAAAGGCGTAGAGGACCTACAAAGATGAATCATGTCTTCACACGAAAGCTCGAAGATAGGCCAATCATCTGCATAAATTCTGAATTTTAGCCTTACACAAGGAAAGATGAAGTAGTTAATGAATTAAGCAGTTTCTTGGGGACGATAGCAAGGTTATATATTCCACTGAATTTTGTTAATTGGTCTAGAGTTCTAGAGGAAGAAAAAATGGCTGGTGGGAATATATTTAGGTAAAAAGCACTATTTTTGTTTTTTAATTTTTTTTGTTCAATTTTGACTATATTTTTAAATTGAACTAGTTGTTAATTATATAGTATATACGTAATTAATATTTTTAGTTTATTATTTCACTAGACAAAGTACATCATTCCAGAGGAAGGGAAAGATTGGGTATTGAAGACGCTGGATGACAACTGGAGGGTATACAAAAAGCCAAGTTAAATCACGATGCTTTAAGAAGTTTGACAATGATAAGACCCCGTATAAAAAGAAAGCCTGCAAACATTCCATTGGAATAGTTCATGGTAATTCTCAAGTACTAGAGTGACGAAGCTGTGCAAGAGAAAGCTAAAAATGTAGCAAACCGGAAAAAGGTGATTGATACTGGCATTGCTGGTCATACTAGTTTTGCCCAGTTTCGTAGTAAAATGGTACGTTAAGCCACTGATCTATTTTTGGCGTATTGTATTTCATTTATGTACAAATACTCATTCAAGGTTATTTTATTGTAGAAAATTGATAACTTGGATTGTGAATATACAACAATTGCTGCAAAGCATCAATTATATCCAAACAATCAAAAGGTCATACAAACAGGGTAAATATTGTTTATACATATTTGCAGTTTTTTTGCCGATTGTGTTATTGCAATTATTTAATAATGAATTGGCATATATTTGCAGGCAAACCCATATCAAGAATTAGCCTGATGATGAAATGAAAAGACGGCAGAGCTTGATTTTGAAGCTCATGGACCAAACTAGCTATTGGGAAGAAGTGGCAGAATAAGGAAATCAAATAAAAAGTTGGAAAAAACTGGCCACACAGATTCTGCATATGTGGAAAAGATGAGGGAAGAAATTGCTGCTGAAATGGATGACAAGTTGAATAAGAAGCTCAGGAAGATTTTTGGGGATTGGCAGAGATAAATCCTTCTATAAATGTCAATGTCGATGAATTATGTGTCAAAAGCTTGGTTGAGGCTGACGGATCAGATGACGATGAGAAAGACAGAGATGATGATGATGGGGACGAGGACGGTGGTGGCGATGAGAGCGATGAAGATGGTGATGAGGTCGATTCAGATGGAGGAGACGAATCTGCCTAGCTAGCTACTTGATCCTATGTTATGTCTTATTTGAACTTAGTAATTTTCATTATCTAGCTCCGTCTAGCTAGACTAAGTCTTTTGTTTAAATTATGCCTTAGACTTTAATGGTAAATTTACGTATGCGACTTAGATTGACATACTTAGATTGGAAATGCGTTGTAACATTACATTCTAACAGTCATGGTACCGCTTTTGGATTGTTGGATCTTGATGATTGGGTTGTGAGTTAATGAATTAATTTAATTAAAATTTATGGCTTATTTGTCTGGCTAACTGTATTTACAATAAGAACCTGCTCATTTTTTTAAAAATACATTGTTGCCACTTCATAGAATTATTTTGCTAAAAGGCATAAAAATATTACAATAGGGGTCAGAATCATTGCAATATGAGTCAATATCATCGCAATATCTTGGTTAAAATCATTGTCATCGGTATAATATTGTTGCCTTAAAGTCATTAAAAAGTAACGAATTTAAGCTACTACAATACTATTTAGGCGTTGCTGTAGACAAATATTTGTTCCTATTTCCTTTTATTACAATGCATTATTTTCGTTGCTACAGGGTGCTATATTCATTGCTAAATCGACCAGTTGCAACGCACTCAGGTGCAACGCCCAATTTTTGCATATTTGTTGCCATAGGCAAGTGTTTCTGACAAATATTTGTTCATATTTCCTTTTTGCATATTGATAAGGAAAGTGTTTCTGCTCTTTCTTATAATGTCATATATGTTACAAGTGTTCGAAATAGTTCTTATTATATATTGTAACATATATAGCACATAAGGCCATGTTATCTCGGCATTGCTATAAGCAATCTATGGTATAGTGTAAAACTGGTTACACACATTAGCCGATTATAATGGAATTACAGGTGTGAGATACAAGATAGCATATAGGCTACAAGGAGATTGGTTGATTTTCCAAAGACCTCTTCATCAAATGAAAAATCCATTGTAAAAAAGTACTTAATAGCCACATTAACAAAATTAGCTAATTATTTTTCTACCATTGATACATATTTATATAAGAAACTAAAGTATGATAAATCATCACTAAAATATTTGAATTTTCATATAATGATGTATCACCGGTACCCAAGTACTATATTCACCGATGAATATAAACATAATGATAAAAATATAAACAAAAAAATAAAAATATGGCAAAAAGACTTTGTAATCCCATATCCCATATGTTAAGATCAGATTAGCTAAAGTTTCCAAATTATTCAAACAACTCATTGCAATCGCAAATCCTTAATAATATAACTAACCAATAATATAAAAGAAAATTGTATCAGTAATTTTCTTCAATTATTATGCATTTATATTTCTATGAATACAAGGGTTAAAAAATGAAATCTATATAATCTAAGGATTGTTCATGAAACATCATCATCTTAAAAAAATTAATTTCAATATAATGATGTATCATGAACATTCTCAAATTATATGGATTTGATAAACTATAACATATTTTTGTTTATAATTTTAAATATTTTTACACTATCATTATATGAGAGGTCTTTTTACTATCATTTGATACAAGCATACATAAAAAAGGACACTCTTTGATTTGTAATTTGTGTATGAAGAACATAGATTGTGCACCTATTTATAGTAGAATACAGGATATGAAAAAATAAGTCAATAACATTACCATTGATTTCAAAGTATAATGTATGGTTACAGCTGGATAACATCCCACAATAAATACTCATTTAATTTGTGATATATGTATATAGCTGTAAAAAATAAAGTATAATTTTTAACATAAATTTATATATACTGTAGTTGGACTTTTTTGTTATGACAATAATATGAAAGACACATTTTTTATTAAATAATATGTAATTTTAAGCGATGAAAGGTATTTATATCTTTAAAACTAAATTATTTTAATACAATGCACAATACAAAATGTAATTATTTTTTTATGTTATGTACAATGTAACTAAATAAAAATTTGAATTACACATTTTTTTAATATTATCCAATTTTGGATAGTAAGAGATAGTATGTCCAAAAATAAATTATTTTAGTAGTAAGGGGCACAATTTTTTTTAAAAAAAGATAAGGACAAATATTAAGGAAGTAGTAATATATGTATATGTACATTTATCAATAATATATTTTTAAAGTGAAATAATGATTTTTAAATTATTAAAATATATGCATACTCATAATTTGTCTTTAGGGCATACTGGGATTTTTTGAAACTGGACTATACAAGTGTCCCTAATGGCATGGTAAATTGGACTTGGCGGCTTCCATATGGATTACACCAAAGGAGCAAGACTGGGTTCTATTGGTGCCAACACAACACTTGCAAATCAATCCCAGCATTTTCTATAATTTCGAGTTACCTCCTCTATTCATTTTTTCATTATTCATTTTGCTAAGAGAGGACCATCAAATAAATTTAATTGAAATGAATTTCTAATTACAAGTCATTATATTTATTAGGTTTACTTACACACATATCACTATCATGAAGTAGAAACTTCAATCCACTGCAGACACCCCAATTTATTCAAATATGTTGAGGGGTGGATAATTGATTTCAAAAATTCTCATTTGACATGTAATCAGAATAAACTAGTATTTACTAGTAAGTTGTGGTGATATTATAGTACATCTTGACCACATTGAAATACTAATTTGTAACACTCTTACACTACATTTGAATGGGGTCAACCTATATTATTTTTTTTACTATGATAAGTAAAACTCATTATCTAGTAGCCCACGATTAAAATCATATGAAAATTTACAAAACCCATGAGAATGGACTTACGTGTGTGAGATATGAGATAACATTTAGGAGACAAGGAGATTCAATGATTTTCCAAACACCTCCTCATCAAATGAAAAATCCTTTGTAACAAAAGTACTTAATAGCCACATTAAACAAAATTATGTAATCCTTTTTCTACCATTGATAAATATTTATATTAGAAACTAAAGTATGATAAATCATCACTTAAATATTTGAATTTTGATGTAGTGATGTATCACCACTACCCCACTATTATATTCACTGATAAATATTAACATTCATGATTAAAATTGATAAACACAAAAATAAAAAATAAGGCAAAAACACTTTGCAATCAGATCTCCCAGGAATGGATTAGCTCAAGTTTCCAAATTATTGAAACAACTGATTGCATTTACAAATCCTCAATAATATAAATAACCAATAATATAAAAGAAAATTGTATCA
Organism: Apium graveolens; assembly: GCF_009905375.1. NCBI lineage: Eukaryota > Viridiplantae > Streptophyta > Magnoliopsida > Apiales > Apiaceae > Apium > Apium graveolens. The sequence continues at coordinate 191,930,609 of NC_133656.1, read as the reverse complement.
CTAATTCTCTTGAATTAATATGCATTTCTATTTCTTTGAATACAACTGTTAAAAATGAAATCTATATAATCTAAGGACTGTTCATGAAACATCATTATCTTAAAAAAATTAATTTCAATATAATGATGTACCATGAACATCCTCAAATTATATTGATTTGATAAACTATAACACATTTTTGTATACAAATTTAAATATTTTTATACTATCATTATATGAGAGGTCTTCTTTGTATCATTCTATACAAGAATACAAAAAAATGACACTCTTTGATTTATAATTTGTGTACGAGGAACATAGATTGTGCACCTATTTATACTAGAATAGATGGATATGAAAAAATTGGTCAATAACATGCACCATTGAGTTCAAAGTTTAACGTATGTTTACGGGGAAAAACAAATTTCATAAATACTCATTTAATTTATGATATTTGTATACAATTTGAAAAAATAAAGTATGAATTTTACATATATTTAAATATAATGTAGTTGGACATTTTTATGACAATAATAAAAGATGCATTTTTTATTAAATATTTCGTAATTTTAATTGATTTGAGGTATTTATATATTTAAAAATATATTATTTGAATATAAATCACAATGCACAATATAACTATTTTTTTTGATGTTGTGTACAATGTAACTAAATTATAATAACAAACATCCATTTTTAAATATTATGCAATTTTTAAAGGATAAGGGAAAATATTAAATAAGTAAAAATATATGTATATGTATATTTATCGATAATATATTTCTAAACTGAAACAATGATTTTTAGATTATTAAGATATATGCATACTCATAATTTGTTGTTGGATCACCAAAATGACATATGGGCTTTTCTCAAACGGCACTATACAAGTGTCCTAATGGCACCGTAAATGACTAATTGTTAATTGCCTCAATAGAATATTATTTTAATCTCTTTTGAAATAAATTGAATAGTCCTCTAAGTTTGCAAAGTTATTTAATTTAAACTTTACTATTATTTATTTTTCTCAATAAATGAAGCTTTGAATGTTATTTAATCATATATTTATCATCCTCAAGCCACACAATTTACACTGCCAAATTTTCCATAGAAGTTATAGACATATGCCTCCAATAACTGGATGCTTTATAATATTTTGAAGTCTTAATCAATTATTGATATTTTTAACTATTTACTTGTCAAGCTTCTTTACCAAATATATTTTAGTAATTATTGTCATTTTCCCATTCGTTACTTTAAGTATTACCCTGATGAAGTCTTGCATTATTTTTTCTAGTAGCTTTTTTATACAACTAACACATAATTAATAAAATATATATTTTACTAATTAGATAATCAAATAAATACATATAGGAAAATATTGATAACTTATATAAGATTTTATCATGGCATTGTTTTTTAATCATAGAAACTTTCTTGTGATTGTGGTGAGAATAGAGAAATCAATAATGATACACGTGTAGTCTTCAAAACATGTTGGATGCATCAATCATCTAAATCAGAGAACACGATCTTTTGATGTTTGTATGTACAGTTGTAACATGCTATTGAGTACTTGTAAGCCTTCTTGCAAGCACAGGTTTTGTTGGTTATGCAAATATACCTAGGACAATGGAAAGCACATGATCCTAATGCGCTTAATGGTTATTAGGAGACTTTGAGGAGAGGAGAATTTGAAGTTGTTCGGCTTAGAGCATCTGATCAGGAATACATCTAGAGATATGCTCCTTACTATGAAAGGTGGGCTACAAATTAAGAGTCAAAAGAGAAAGTATTAGCACATCTAAGCGAGATAAAATATAAGAAACTTAAGAACCTCGAGAAAAAGCAATGTCAGCCGAGGAGAACACCTAAGCTCTTGGAAGCAGATTGTTGAATGAAGGCGAGTGTTAAAATGGACTTATGTTTATGCATATTCTATGCCACCATTAGCATATAAGAAAACATAACTATTTGAGTAAATACAAGTTGAGGCTGGTGTGGCTTTAGAAAGTCTCCATGATTACACAGAGTATAAGCTTCAAAAATAGCTTAGGGATAAGGCTAGCTCACAAGAATTTAATAAAGTTTTCATAAGGAGCTTGCAAATTTAACTAAGGTAACTAGAAGATATTTTTTGAACTTTCTCAAAGGATTAGAAAATGTGCTATGTGAAGTTGATGCTACTCCAGTGAAAGAAAAGCATGTCCAATTGAGAGACGCCTAGTCGTGTCAATACTGTACTTCTCTGAATGATGGTGACCATAACATGTGCTAAGGGTGCTTGGTGTGTAAAGGGGGCTTGAACAGAGACACCCTTCAAGAATTTTGAGGTAAGAGTTTCGTCAAGGCAACGAGATAAAAAAATTTCTTATTTTTCAAGTTAGCTTAATTTAAGAGATTTAGTAAGTAGTTGCTATTATTTTGGTTGCAAGTGAACTGGTTTTTATTTTACATTAAATTTCATATCACATAGATTTTATTTTCCTTATGTTAGACAATTCCTATGTTTTAGCGTTTGTTTGATGGGAATGTGAATGTAGTAGAATTTCTTTGAAGTATTTTAAGTCTTCTACATCTCATATGAAAGTGGAGAACTACTTATAGACTTTTAGTATTATGTTATAAGTTGGGAAATGAAAAACAAATTAAAATAGTCGGGAAAATCGGGAATTCTGAAAATTGAACTCGGAACCTCTCACACCCTAAGCGAGAATCATACAACTAGACCAAATGCCATCATGGGTGCAAACCAAAAAACAGTTTAAAGAATCTCTATCACCCGCAGAAGCGGAACAAGTAACACAAAAAGATGTAAAGAATTTCATTGCCTAGTTTTTGTCTTTAATGCAAAGAGTTTCTGTCATAGAACATTAATTTTTTAGCTAACATCATTATTTTGGTAGGAAACACTTGTTTAGTTGTCTCTCCTATTATGAAGTATTGATTATGGTTTCTTTTATAATTGACTGGAACTGCACTTACCTCATACCTTTTTGTTTCTAACTATTGGCTCTGGCCTGGGGGTCAAGCATATTAGAATCTATAATATTCTTGTCAATTAAAATTGAATATAGATATTAAGAAATTGATTTTTAATGAGGAGCCGAAGAGCTACAAATGTCCATCACATCTCGAACCACAAATGGATTAAGCTACCAATCCACTTCGAACACTTTCATTTAATATAAACAGAAACATCCTCAGACAACAAATGTCCAATTCCCTGCTCACAATTCAAATTATTATACATGTAAATGGCGACATACTATTATTACATATTTTTATAGTCTTAAATGGAATCCATCAATTTTTTATTCTTTTTATTATTAAATTTCATATCGAGAATCGCTACAAAATGCATACATAATTCAAAGTAGAAAGGAATATACGGGAGGGTGTTAATCAAAGTTAAGAAACTATAAATATAGTGTTATACAATTTATGCATTGAGTCACATATATGTGCTTCTTTGGTGTTTTAACCAATTTTTTTAGAGAATATTGTACACGAACCATAAGTATAAATTGGTCTTGGTCCCTATGGATTACACTAAAGGCTAGAGCAAGAGTGAACGCGTGTAGTTTATGCAGACTGCTTCTCCATTGGTTATATCACAACACTTGCAAATATATCCCAACATTCCCTATAATTTCAAGTTACCTCCTTTATTCATCGTATCATTATTCATTTTGCTAAGTGAGGAGCATCAAATGAATTTAATTGAATTGAATTTCTAAATTACAAGTTATTATATTTATCGGGTTTACTTAGATGCATATCACCATGATGAAGTAGAAACTTCAATCCCCTGCAGCTCCCAGTGTTATTTAGTATCAGACACCCCAATTCATTCTAATATGTTTACGCTTAGATAAATAATTTCAAAAATTCTCATTTGACATGTAGTCATAATAAACTTGCATTTTAGTCAAAATAAACTCATTATCTGGTAGTCCACGATTACATGTAATATAAAAATTTATAACACTACACCATATATTTCCTATAGTAACTTTCATTCAAAATTTGACCCTAAATTATTGCTATTTGTTAAGTATTTTTGACAAATATAAAGCTATTATAATGTTTTTTAAAATTGTTATAAAAGAGTACATTTTTTGCAAAAAGAATAACACTTTGCAATGAATTTGAACAACCGTTGCATAGCAATTCAAGTTTTGGGCCCAAAATTTTTTCGGGTCTTTAAAAAGAAGCGGACTTTCCAATTATTTTTGCCTGGGCTTTCCAAAAATAGGCACCCAAACGTAAAAATACTAAAAATATTCTATTACATTATTTGTCTAAGTTAAAACACTCACAGCCACACAAATATACACTCACAAGCTTGGAGATTTAGAGGCGACAAAGGTGATTCACGGGCCTTCCTTGAAGACTCGAAGATTGAATCTCAAGAAATACTGAAGCTCGGAGATTGAAGCTGGAGAAACAATGAAGTTTGGAAATTGAAGCTCAAGCTCAAAGACAACTCAACATCGGACACTAATCAAGCTCGAAGGTAAGAACTGAACTTTAAAATTAGGGCTTTGATAGTGAGGTTGTTGATGCTTTTAAATTGGGCATTATAAAATTAGGGTATCAATTGTAATGTTGTTGAAACATTTAAATTGGGAATTTTAAAATTAGGGTTTTGATTGTGATTTTCTCCAAGATTTAAAAATTATGTTAAAAATATGATTGTGCTCTATTAAATTAGGGCGCAACTTGTATGATTATGTTTGTAAATATCAACTGTGATTGTTTTTTTAAATTTGGTTGCTCTGCTTTTATTTGGGATTTTTAAATTTGTATGCTCTATTCTTTTTTGTTTTCTGCATATGTTTGTGTTGAGATAGTTAATGATTTTAGCATGTACAAAGTGCTTATGTGTTTCATTTTCAGTTATGCGTTAATCGCCCACCTAGCTGTCAATGTCGCTAGTTTACACCTTTGTTTTTATGTATATTTTTTGTTTGCTTCCTTTTGTAGATACTAGGTTTGTAATCTTGTGAAAATGACTTGGATTTCATTGCCAAAGCACAGAAGTTTATAGGAATGGTACCGCAGATTTTGTTAGAAATGCCTTTGATAATTTCACTGTAGGAAATGAATTGCGATGTCCTTGCAAAGATTGTAGTAATCATTTCTGGTTCTCTTGAGATAACGTATTTGAACATCTCGTGTTTAATGGTCCTTTTCCATCATTTGTTAATTGGATATTTGAAGTGTCAATCGATAAATTTAGAAAGCCTAAAGATGTAGAGATGGATCATGATATGTGTATAGGCCTAGGTGATGATTTTGATGAAATGATTCGTAATAAAGGTAGAGCTAGAAACAGAATGAATAAAGCTACGACAGATTTTTATAAGGTTGTCGAGGAAAAGAAACAACCTCAATTTCCCGGGTCTGAAAAATTCACACGTTTAGGTTTAATAGTCAGACTTTATCAATTAAAGTGTAGTCATGGTTTTACCAAGGCTGAGTTTAGCGGTTTCCTACATCTGTTAAAGGAAGTTTTCCCCGATGTGAACCTGCCTTCTTCGTTTAGTGTTGCCAAAAAAATGATTAGAGATTTAGGCCTTAATTATGACAAGATACATTCTTGTCCAAACGATTCAATATTATATTGGGCTGATAATAAGAATAAAAATCAGTGTAGATTTTGTGGAGTGTCACAGTGGGTAGTCCCTAAGAAAGATAGTAATACACCTTTTTCTACTATCTTAGAAGAAAAAAGTACTAAGATTCTTGCAAAAGTCTTGAGACACTTTTCATTGAAATCAAGGCTGCAACGGCTGTTTATGTGTAAATAGTATTCTGAACTCAAGAAGTGGCATGCAATGGGACGAACAAAAGATGGAAAGGTAAGACATCCAGCAGATGTAGAGGGCTGGAAGTGAATGGATGCTAGTCATCCGAAATTTGTAGCAGAGATTCGAAATGTTCATTTAGGTTTGGCCGTAGATGGTGTTAATCCCTACTGATCAATGAACATAAGTCACAGCACTTTGCCAGTTGTTTCGGTTAATTATACTCTTCCTCCTTGGTTGGTTATGAAACCAGGAAATTTAATTTTATCGACACTAATCCCTGTACTCGAGTACCCTGGTATAGACATAGATGTCTATATGAAGCCATTGGTTGTAGAGTTAAAAGAATTATGGGACATAGGTTTAGAAACTTACGATGCCTTTGCTGACCAGACATTTAGGTTGCACACGAGTATGCTATGGACCATTAGTGATTTTCCAGGGTATACACTTTTATCGGGGTGGAGCACCAAGGGTAAATTAGTTGTCCCAATTGCCACTACTGCACTTCTTCATCCTATCAGAAACATAGTCAAAAATATTGTATCATGAACCACTGAAAGTTCCTTCCTCTTGACCACAAGCATAGATCTGATTGTAGAAGATTCAATGGTTTGGTTGAAACAGATGTTCCTCCACCTCCAATATCTGGAATGACCGTCGAACAACTACTATTTTAATATGAGAATTATTTTAGGAAACGAGATTCGAAGAAAAGGAAAACGAAGACAGGTTGTACGTCTAAAAAGAAGTCCATATTTTTCCAGTTACCATATTGGAGGGAAAACTTGGTTAGGCATAATTTAGATGTCATGCACATAGAAAAAAATATATGTGATAAAATATTAGGAAATTTGTTGAATATTGGGGGAAGGACGAAAGATCATCTCAGCGTTCGAAAAGTTCTATAAGAAATGGGTATTCGTAAGGTTCTTCACCCTGTGAGAATTGGTGATAGCAATCAATATGAAATCAGGGCTGCCATTTTTGACATGACGAAAAAAGAAAAGGAACTGTTCTGCTGTTTTTTCCAGAATGTTAAACTTCCACATGGAACTGCATCTAACATTAGTCGTTGCGTGCAAATGGGTGTAAGAAAGATATTTGGGTATAAAAGTCATGATGCACAATTTATGCTTTAATATTTACTCTAATTTGTTGTTGTAAAGACCTCAAAACCAGAGGTAGCAGTGGCTTTAATGAGATTGAGCGCTTTTTTCAGGGGGCTATGTGGCAAAGTGATTGAGGTGGAAGATATTCTGAAATCGCAAGAAGAAATAATTGAAATTCTTTGTCGATTAGAAACTATCTTTCCACCTGCCATTTTTGACATGATGGTTCACCTTCCAGTCCATTTGTGTAAGGAACTGGAATTCGGAGGACCAGTGCACCATAGATGGATGTTCGGAATCGAACGATATTTGAGCAAATTAAAATCGTATGTCCGCAATAGGAGTAAATCGGAGGGGTCCATTGCTGAAGGGTATTTGGCAGAAGAGTGTGTCACATTTTGTTTTAGATTTCTAAGTGATTCTATCAAAACTAAGATTGATCAGAAGATAAATGTTGGATACTCGATTGGGTCTGGAAGAAATAGAGATGGTAAATCTGTAGAGTTGGCAGAAAGAGTTTGGATTAAGATTCATGGTACGTGCTTTTCAACTGTGGAAACACCGACATTGAAAAGCTGATTGGGTACGTTATTGTGTATATTCCTTGTATTTATTCAATTTAATAGGGTAGTTTAAAATAGTAGTATATAGCACTGATATTAATGTATAAATGTTAGGGAACCTCATATCTTACTTAAAAGTCATGGAAAGTTAAAGAGGTACGCAAGAGAAAGATCACATACAATAGAATTTCACCACTGGTTGAAATATGAGGTATAAAAAATAAATGAACCTTCATCAGAATTATTAAATTTGGCAAGGGGCCCTAAACGAGTAGCTAAGAAGTATATTGTCTACGTCGTAAATGGGTTCAGATTCCACATGAAGAAAAGAGATGCGAACTTTACTATACAAAATAGCGGTGTCATTTTGACAGCCCTAACCACTAGTTTTGCGAGTTTTTTAGGATAAAAATCCAACAGTAGGGGATGTGACTTACTATGGAGCAATCGAAGAAATTATTGAAGTAGACTATTGAGGAGCAATTACGGTAGTTCTATTCGGGCGTTGTTGTTATGAAAAGGGTAAACACTGTTATGGGCTTTGTTAGATATATTTGAGATGTCGTGTCTAATATGATTTATGTTTAGTTTTTCAGAACTTAACAACAGGACAAATCAGGACTTACTGAAATTAGGACTTACTGGAAGTCAAGACTCAATATCAGAACTTAAGGTCATATCAGAACTTAAGTGTGGGAAGACTTTCAGATAAGGAATGAAGCTGATTTACAGGAAAAGATCGAGATTAAAACAAAAGAAGATATGCATGGAAAGAGTTAGAAGACTGGAAGACTTGTAGAAGATATCTGATTGATATATTTTAGGAGACTGAATTGTATTCCATATCAATTAGATTATATCTTGTAACTGTGTACTATATAAATACAGACTTAGGGTTTACACTAAATGTGTTATCATTATCGAGAAGATTATACATTGTAACCTAGCAGCTCTTAGTGATATTTGTTCATCACTGAGAGAGAACACAGTTCATTTTGTAACAGAGTTTATTCAATATACTTGATCTTTGGTACATACTTGTGTTAATTCGATTTGATTGTATAAACACTATATTCAACCCCCTTCTATAGTGTTATGTGACCTAACAAGTGCTATCAGCGCTATTCTGTTAACATACATACAGTAAAGATCCAAACAATCATGTCTGAAGAAACACAAACCCCAACCAAGCCCACCAAAACTCAAGAAATTAAAAACACTCAAACCAACAGAAGATATAAGACTATTAGGGTTCCCATACCGAGACCTTCTGAGTATCCCATATGTAAAGTGAAGATGGCTATTTTTCTGGAAGCTAGAGATCCAGAATACCTTGATAGGATTAATGAAGGACCATATAAGCCTACCATGCTCTCTGTTGCAGTTGCAAATCAACCAGCAAAGTCCATACCAAGGGAAAAAGGTTATTACACACTTGAAGACATCTCATCTATTGCCAAGGATGAAAGAGTAGGTCATTTGCTGCATAGTGCCATTGATAATGTCATGTCAAACAGGGTAATTCATTGCAAGATTGCAAAGGTGATATGGGATGCTTTGGAGACAAGATGCCAAGGAACTGATACAATCAAGAAGAATAGGAGGACTATACTCACTCAAGAGTATGAGCACTTTGACTTAAATGTTGATGAGTTATTAACCGATTTATATGACAGGTTTGTCAAATTGTTGAATGATCTGTAACTGGTGGACAAAGAATATGATCTTGAAGATTCAAATCTAAAATTCCTTTTAGCTCTTCCTGAAAATTGGGATTTGAAGTCTACTACCATAAGAGACAACTATGACCTTACTGAAACTACTCTTGATGAAATTTATGGTATGCTCAAGACTTATGAACTTGAGATGGATCAAATGAGCAAGAGGCATGGAAGAAAGTCAAGGACAGTTGCTCTTAAAGCAGAGGAGGAATCTCTTTAAGTGGTTGCCTCAAAGAGGGGCAAAGGAAAAGCTCTCATCATAAAGTCTGATTCAGAGTCATCATATTCTGATGATGATTATGATTCAGAAACTGAAAGTTTACCTGAAATAGATGTTGATGAAGAGATGATGCAACTGTGTGCTCTTACGGTCAAGGGTATCACAAAGATAGCCTACAGGAAATTCAGAAAAGGCAAGAAGTTTTCCAGTAAAAGTGGAAGTTCTAATAAGAAAGGATTCAGAAAGTCTGAAGGCCAAGGAGGAAAGTCTGACAGAGGAGACAACTCAAATGTCAAATGCTACAATTATGGTGAAAGAGGCCACATATCTCCTGACTGCAAGAAAGGAAAAAGTGACAATGGCTAGGCACTTGTCACAAAGAAGAAAATTTGGACTGATACTTTAAATTCTGAACATGAGGTGAACTATGCCTTGATGGCAAATGCTGATAGCAGTCCTGAAACTGCTGAATTAAAGGTACCTCAAACAACTTATGCTTTTCATACTTACGACATTACTGAGTTGAGATTATATCTTAAAACCATGTTCATTAGTTATAGAGATCAAAGTTTAACATGTGAAAGATTAACATCTGAAAATCTTGCTTTTAAGAAAAGAAATGACTATTTAGAAAATGAGTTAATTTTTCTTCATCAAACTAAGAAAGAAAGAGATGATGTTTTGTATGTTAGAGATGAAGTGTTAAGATTGAATGAATCTCTAAAAGCTGACTTAAAAAAGGAAAAAGAGATTATCAGAACTTGGACTAACTCTGGCAGAACAACTCAGAATTTACTAAGTAGTGGGAACTAGAAAGAGTGCTTAGGTTATTGAGATGATTAAAGTGAGAAAGGAACTAACCAAATTGAGCCAATTGTTGTTAAACAAACTGGTAAGCCAAAGGTAAATCCTGTTAAGTTTATGGCAAAAACTGTCAAGTTTGATTCTGAAAAGATGAAAGACTCTAAAACAGAAGTCAAAGAAAAGTCAACTTCTGACAAATTAAAATAGGATAAACCAGCTGAAGTAAACATAGGCTTAATGACAAAGAAGAAGCTTAAGCATAAGTTGAAAGAGATTAGGAATATCAACAAAATAAAGGAAGATAGGAAAAATAGGAATGGAAATGAAGGTGTGAGTAAAAGCAATAATTATATGCCTGTTCCTAATGCTCCTAAAAAGAAATGTTATAACTGTGGAAACTCTAAACATCTTGCTTCTTTTTGCAGGAAAAATAAAGATATAAACTTTTTACCTCCTAAATCAGGAGTTAAGAGTCAGTCTGTTAGGTTTAAGCCACAAAATCCTTGTTTTCATTGTGGTAGTTTATGGCATTCCATTTATACTTGTAAGGAATAGCATAAACTCTGAAATTAAGTCCACTGTAAATGCTAACAAACTTAAAAAGGCCAAAGGATCCAAGCAAGTCTGGGTCCTTAAAACTAACCAATAGTGGTCTTTGTGATTGCAGGGCAACAGGAAAAATATCATAGTGCTGGACAGTGGATGTTCAGGACATATGACTGGAAATAAAGCCCTGCTATCAGACTTTGTGGAGAAAGTTGGCCCAGGAGTTTCTTATGGAGATGGCAACATGGGAAAAACTCTTGGATATGGCAATATCAATCTTGGGAATGTCATCATTGAATCAGTAGCTCTTATCTCAGGACTTAAACACAATCTGCTAAGTGTGAGTCAAATCTGTGACAGAGGTTATCATGTGGATTTCTTTGAAGAACACTGTGAATTTGTAAGCAATTCTACAGGAAAAGTGGTTCTGAGAGTTTACAGGCATGGTGACATTTATGAAGCCAGACTTTCAACAAGTTCTGATGGTTCTACAATATGTCTGTTGAGTAGAGCATCAATTGAAGAAAGCTGGAATTGGAACAAAAGACTCTCTCATTTAAATTTCAACAACATAAATGAGCTTGTAAGGAAAGATCTTGTGTGAGGACTGCCAAAATCATTTTTTGCTCCTTATGACCTTTGTGATTCATGTCAAAAGGCAAAACAATGAAAATCTTCATTCAAGAGTATAACTGAATCTTTAATTCTTGAGGCCTTATCACCTACTACATGTTCAACTATTTGGTCCAGTCAATGTCATGTCTATTGTAAAGAAGAAATATGCTATGGTTATAGTGGATGAGTTCACAAGTTAGACTTGGGTGTATTTCTTGCACAAGAAGAATGAAACTGCATCTACTCTAACTGATCATGTCAAACAGCTGGATAAATTGGTCAAAGATTCTGTTAAAATAATAAGGAGTGATAATGGCACTGAGTTCAAGAATTTAATCATGGAAGAGTTCTACAAAGAGCATGGAATCAAACAGGAATTTTCTGCACCTGGAACTCCACAACAAAATGGAGTTATAGAAAGAAAGAACATGACTCTCATTGAAGCTGCACGAACTATGCTGGATGAAGCAAAGCTACCAACCTACTTTCGGGCTGAAGCTGTGCAGCCTGCTTGTTTTACACAGAAATGTAACACTCATAAATAAGCATGGAAAAACACCATATGAGATGGTGAAGAAAAAGAAGCCAAATATGAAATACTTTCATGTATTTGGTTGCAAGTGTTTTGTTCTTCAAACTCATCCTGAACAGCTGTTAAAATTTGATCTAAAAGCTGACAAAGGAATTTTTGTTGGATATCCACTTCCCACAAAAACCTTCAGAGTCTATAATTTAAGAACAAGGGTTTTCATGGAATCTATCAATGTATCTTTTGATGATAAGAAGATTACGGGAATTGAAGATTTCAATTATCATGATCAGCTGAGATTTGAAAATGAAGATTTAAATTCTAATTCTGTAAATTCTGATGACTTAAACTCTGATCCTGTAAGTACTGACGGGTTAAGTTCTGATGTCATTGAAACTGTGGTAACAACTCCAAAGGAAAATGCACCTGTCCAGGGGGAGCAAGCTGAAGATCCTACCACAACTCAAGACTCTCAAGAAGCATCAGAACCTGTCACTGGCTCTTCAAGTTCTGATTCATCAAGTTCTGATGAGCCAAATTCTGATAATTCTGGAGTCTCAGAGAGTATAACTGCAGGGGGAGCATCAGAAAATGCTGATGGAGACATCATGGATCATGGAGGAGGATCCAGTTCTAGAAATTAACTTTCATGTGCAAGGAAGTGGACCAAATCACATACACCTGACTTACTAATTGGAGATCCTAAAGCAGGTGTCAGAACTAGAACTGCAATATCAAATGAATGTCTATATCATTCTTTTCCATCTCAGACTAAACCAAAAAAAGTGGAAGAAGCTCTTCAAGATGCTGATTGGGTGCAAGTAATGCAGGAAGAGTTAAATGAATTTGAAAGAAATAAAGTGTGGACCCTAGTGCCAAGACCAAAAAATAGATCCATTAATGGAATCCATAAGAATCTTGGCACAAAATGGGTGTTAAGAAACAAAACTGACAGTGAAGGCATAATTACAAGGAACAAAGCAAGGCTGGTTGCTAAAGGCTACTCTCAACATGAGGGTATTGATTATGATGAAACATTTGCACCAGTTGCTAGATTAGAAGCCATAAGAATCTTTTTGGCTTATGCATCACAAAGGCCTTTGCAAGCAAATGTTCCAATTTTGATGCAATCCCAATTCTCAGTCAACAAATCGGGTATGCTCTCATTAATCAAACTCATTTTGATTATGCAAGTGCTATTTTAGGATTTTTTGGGGATAGGATGATAGAAGATAGAAATATAGTTTACTTTGCTAGATTCTGTCAGCTTATTTATAGTTTTTGTTGCTCTGATGCACCCCAACTAGCATGTGAGTTAATTGAACAATTTACACTTGCTAAGAGAGCCTTTACTGACTTATTATCTACTGATAATAAGAAGACTATTTTGAGACCCATCCAAATTCCTACATCTGTCAAATAAGTCTTGGTAAATTCTGATCCAGCCACCTATGCTGCCTTATATCGTGATGTTCCACCAACCTAACCTCCATCAGCACCTCCAACAACTACACAACCAACCACCTCTCAACCTCAACCAACTCAACCTACCATTAGAACTTGCTTCCAACCATCAGCTCAATCTTCACAACAACAACCATCTGCTAAAGCATCAAGATCCGAACCTTCTAGAACAAAGTATGTTCCTAAGTCTCCACCAAAGGCAAGAAAGATGATTCTAAGGGATAAATCAGAAGATGAGGAAGCACAGGTTCATGCATCAGAACCTGTGACTGTTGAAGCTTAAACTGTGGTTTTTCAGAAAGAAACATAAGCTAAAGGGTCAACCCAACAGATAAATGTTGAAGCTCAAAGTTCTGATACTTTGAAGAGGAAAAGAACTTTAAGTTCTGATGATAAAGAAACTCCTTCACTGTCAAATTGATTAAAGAATATAAGAGCAAAAAGGAACATGGCTAAGCCACTATAAAAAAACAAGGCTAAATACAACCGATTAAATACAACCGGGGTCAAATTCAACCCCTTTCGGTTAAATTTAAGGGGTGCGGCTAAATTCAACCGCATGCGGTCGTATTTAATTACGGTCGTATTTATGCGGTCGAATTTAGCAACAAATGTGACCGTATACGGTTGAATTTAGCCGTACTCCTAAATTCAACCGCATTCGGTCGAATTTAGCCTTACCAAAAAAATGGGTGTACGGTTGAATTTAGCAGTACTCCTAAATTCAACCGCATTCAGTCGAATTTAGCCTTTCCAAAAAAAAAGGGAAATTTTCCCGCCAGCATTTTCTTTGACACTCCTAAATTCAACCGTTTTCGGTCGAATTTGATATTTTGAAATGACGGGAAATTTCCTGAACTTTTAAAACATTGGTTGCAAAAGTGGGGGAAATTTCCCGCTTTTTTAAAAATTGTAATTTTAGTAGAAATCAATTGTATTTATCTATTATGAATGCATTCGGTAATATTAATTATTTTCGGAATTTAATTTTTTTTAAATAAATTATTTAAGTAAGTTATTAACTTTGTACAAGTTATTTGCGAACCGAGCTGTTCACGAAACAAATATTAAGATTTATATATATTTTAGTGATATGATATAAATTTTAGAAAAAAATTAACGTATTTGGTTTGCTATTTTAATAGTCAATCAGTAGTTTGACCACTACTTTTTGCTAGTGCTTAGTCCCAAACTAATTTTTTGTTTTTTTAAAAAAAATATTTATGAATAGTCCAACCGTAAGGATTTCAAGATCTATATATTTTAGTGATATGATAAAATTTTTAGAAAAAAAATAAATGTATTTGGTTTGCTATTTTAACAGTCAACTAGTAGTTTGACCAGTTATCCTTACTAGTGTTTAGTCCTGTACCGATGTTTCTATTTTTTAAAAAATGTTTATGAATGATCCAACCGTAAGGATGTCAAGATCTATATATTTTAATGATATGATAAAAAAATTAGAAAAAAATAAATGTATTTGGTTTGTTATTTTAATAGTCAACTAGTAGTTTGACCAATATTTCTTACTAGTGTTTACTCTCATACCGATGTTTTGATTTTTTACAAAATGTTTATGAATAATCCAACCGTAAGGATGTCAAGATCTATATATTTTAGTGATATGATAAAATTTTTAGAAAAAAAAAATGTATTTGGTTTGCTATTTTAACAGGCAACTAGTAGTTTGACCAGTTATTCTTACTAGTGTTTAGTCCCGTACCGATGTTTCGATTTTTTAAAAACTGTTTATGAATGACCCAACCATAAGGATATCAAGATCTATATAATTTATTGATATGATAATTTTTTTAAAGAAAAATAAATGTATTTGATTTGTTATTTTAACAATCAACTAGTAGTTTGACCAATACTTCTTACTAGTGTTTAGTCTCATACCGATGTTTCAATTTTTTACAAAATGTTTATGAATGATCCAACCATAAGGATGTCAAGATCTATATATTTTAGTGATATGATAAAATTTTTAGAAAAAAATAAATGTATTTGGTTTGCTATTTTAACATTCAACTAGCAGTTTGACCAGTTATTATTACTAGTGTTTAGTCCCGTACCAATGTTTCGATTTTTTAAAAAATGTTTATGAATGATTCAACCGTAAGGATGTCAAGATCTATATATTTTAATAATATGATAAATTTTTTAGAAAAAAATATATGTATATGGTTTGTTATTTTAACAGTCAACTAGTAGTTTGACCAATATTTCTTACTAGTGTTTAGTCTCATACCGATGTTTCGATTTTTTACAAAATATTTATGAATGATCCAACCGTAAGGATGTCAAGATCTATATATTTTAGTGATATGATAAAAAATTTAGAAAAAAATAAATGTATTTGATTTGTTATTTTAACAGTCAACTAGCAGTTTAACCAGTTATTATTAATAGTGTTTAGTCTCGTACCAATGTTTCAATTTTTAAAAAATATTTATGAATGATCCAACCATAAGGATGTCAAGATCTATATATTTTAATTATATGATAAAAATTTTAGCAAAAAATAAATGTATTTGATTTGTTATTTTAACAGTCAACTAGTAGTTTGACCAATACTTCTTACTAGTGTTTAGTCTCATACCAATGTTTCGATTTTTTAAAAAATGTTTATGAATGATCCAACCGTAAGGATGTCAAAATCTATATATTTTAGTGATATGATAAAAAATTTAGGAAAAAATAAATGTATTTGCTTTGTTATTTTAACACTCAACTAGTAGTTTGACCAGTTATTCTTACTAGTGTTTAGTCCCGTACCTATGTTTCGATTTTCTAAAAAATGTTTATGAATGATCCAACCGTAAGGATGTCAAGATCTATATATTTTAATAATATGATAAAAGTTTTAGAAAAAAATAAAAGTATTTGGTTTGTTATTTTAAGAGTACTCTACTAGTAGTTTGACTAGTTATTCTTACAGGTGTTTAGTCCCGTGCCGATGTTTCAATTTTTTTAAAAATGTTTATGAATGATCCAACCATAAGGATGTCAAAATCTATATATTTTAGTGATAGATAAAAAATTTAGAATAAAATAAATGTATTTGGTTTCCAATTTTAACAGGCAAGTAGTAGTTTGACCCGTACTTTTTACTAGTATTTAGTCCCATAATGATGTTTGGTTTTTTTAAATATGTTTATGAATGATCCAACATTATAGATATTAAGATCTATATATTTTAATGATATGATAAAAAAATGTATTTTAATCATTAGATCTCGATTATTTTTACAAATAAAGTATAAATAAACATTATTATAAATTTCACCGCACACTCTTGTTAATGGAATTTATCATAAAATTGACCAAAATCATAATTTTAATTTTTTAATAGAAAAATGAGTTGTTAAAATAAATTATAATATTATAATATTTTAAGAAAAAGATTAACAAATTATAATATATTTTTAGATAAATTATTCGAATTTTAATTTTATAACAGAAAATACGTAATATATGAATTTATAAATTGACACTCCTAAATTCAACCGATTGCGGTCGTATTTAGCATGTCCATGTCAGCGATCCGCGTGATTTAGATCCAACGTGCCAAATTCAATCACTAAATTATAATCCAACGGCTGATTTTACTTTTTTTAAAAAAACTAAAATTCAATATCTTTTTAAGTTAAACCCCCCACCCCCCACCCCTGCCCCCTCCCCCCCTCCCCTGTTCTCTCTGCTCCCGCCCCCCTCCCCCCTCCCCCCTCCCCTGTTCTCTCGTCACCCTCCCCCTCCCCTGTTCTCTCACCATCACCACTCAACCCCCTCCCTCCCTCTTTTTCGTTCTTTTTTTCGGCCAATCCCCTTTTTCTCCGACCACCTCTTTTTATTTTCTATTCGCACAAACATCCGCCCCAACACCCATCTTTTAACTTTATTTTCTTGAACAAAATATTAAATGGGTCTTCAAAATTTGGTATTTTTATATCATTTTTGATTGTGGGTTTGAATTTAGGAAAATTGTAGGAGTATATATGTGAAAATTTTGAATTGAAAACTTGATATTTGTGATTTGGTATAATTTTTGAATCATTTGATGTGTTCTTGATTGGGTTATATGTTAATATAATTATTGATAATTGATTGTATAGGTTATTGACTTTGTTTTGTGATATTGAGTGTTGAATTTGGTTGAATTTTACATTATTTCAAGTTTGGCCGGAAAAGTTGTCATTTTGATCGGAAAATGGATTTTATTGTTGGTGATGTTAGTTTTAGATTTTGGAAATGATTTATTGTGTGAAATTGAACCGAAAAAATCTCATTTTTGGCAATATCGGAGTTATCGGAAAGGTTGCCGGATTTTTTGAAGCTCGCCGGAATCTGAGAATTTTCCGGTGAGTTTTTTTTTTTAAAATCTGGTGCTCGTAAATTCGACCGCATTCGGTCGAATTTAGAACAATATTTTCAATCATATACGGTCAAATTTATATTTTAGGCGGACTTTTCAAATTTTTTCAAAAAATTCAAATTTTTGGGAGGGATTTTCAATTTTTTGGTGAAAAACAAATTCGACCGCATTCGGTCGAATTTAAGCGGTCGAATTTAGCCGCTCCGTATACTAAATTCGACCGGTTACTAAATATGACTCGACCGAATGCGACCGGTCCAAAAACCGGTCGTATTTAGTTAAATACGACTGAAAACGGTCGTATTTAACTAAATACGACCGATTTTTGGACGGTCGTATTTACCCGTTTTTCTTGTAGTGAGCCTTCATCTGAGGATACTACTGAAGTTAAGGAAGGGGATTAGGAATCTCTGATCTCATCAAAACCTGTTGTAATTAAAGTTTTGTCATCCCCTACTCAAGCTCAAGACACTGTGCTAACACCTCCTGTCTCTCCTATTAAAGCTACAGATGATGCTGAAGAACAAGGCACAAATTCTGAAATAGATATTCACACTCAGAATATACCAATTGTTCTTTATATGGAAGCTCCTACAGCAGCTCAGACATCTCCAACTCATTCTCCAATCTTAAATGCTGAGATACCATCCACACCAATTCTTGATCAGGAACCTGAAGTTCAGAATTTAGATGAGGTAGTTCTAGAATCTCCTATTACCTCACATACACTTATCTTATCAGAGAATGATGAGTCTTCTTTAAGTATTGAAGACAGTGTTTTCGTTCATACTCCAGCTCTCATTCTAGGAAAGGAGGCACTTATTTAAAACTTTGTTGAACAGGATGCTCCTACTCCTTGGGAAGATACTGACAGAGGTGTGGAGTGGAACAAGAAGTGGAATGAAACTAATTTCATTCCAAGCTCCAAAGTACTGACATACCATATTGGAAAAGCTGATGAGTTGTTCAAAAATTCTGATTTCAAGACACAACTCAAAGTCATAACTCTGTCTACCAAAAATCTTCAAGGTCTACACTCTGCTACTCAAGAAAAGGTTGACAAACTAATTACTAGCAAGGGTATAGGTCAAGTTCAAGGTAAAGGGTAAAGCAGCAAGGTTTCTTCTAGAAAACTAATTACTGATGCAAGTAAATCTTCTATTCAAAAGAAGACAAGTTCTGAAGCTGCTCAACCTCACAATATGATAGCAAGTGCTGATAGTCAAAATCTGATATCAAGTTCTGATGAGCAAATTCTGATGATAAAGCCTGATGTTTCTGATACAAGGTGGAAGTCAAGAATCTCAAAAGTTTATGCAAACTATGAAGCCCAAGGGAAAGTAGACTAAAGTCTACTACAAGGATCCCAAGATTCAGACACTTGATGAGGAAATTGCTAGAATATTATTTATAAAGCATAATCCTGGAATAGATTTAGAAAATCTCAAGAATAAAGAGGCTAGATTTAAAGCTGAAAAGACAAATCTATAGTCTAAAGCTTCTATTGCAAAGAAACCTCCAAGGCGTAAGGTAAAAGGTATTGTGATCAAGGAGAAGTCATATACTGAGGCATCACATCCCAAAACAAGATCACACTCTGAGATTGATCCCAAAGAGAAAGGGAAGGGAAAAGTTGATGAACTAACCAAGCTACTGGAGATGAAAATTCCTCAAATCTTGATGAATCCAGTATGCAAAAAGGTGCAAGTTACTGATTATACTCTTGCTGAAATGAAGATGTTCAAACTCTAAAAAGAAGGAAGATTTCTGAAAAATCAAAGACAACCTCTGACAAGGCTCAAGTTGTTTATAGTGAAGAACAGCAAGCTACAGCAGAAACAACAAGTTCTGATAGATTTATCAAAATATCAACCTCTGACATTGCTCAAGTTGATTTAGACAAGATGGAAGTAGCTGATAAAAAGAAACTTCTGTGGAAAAATGTCAAACCATCAGATCCAAAAAAAAGCCAATTGTTGTCTACTTTCATGACTATTGGGTTAAATGCTAGAGATCCAAGAGACAGGGCTTGGCTAGGTCCTGATGAAGCCAAGATCAAGATAGGAGTTGAAGTTGCTACTAGAGATCCATTTATGTTGACTGATAGACCTCTTGAAGATGTTACACAGAAACACCTTGATAAGGTTATCTATCTTCAAGTGGTACTGGATGTTCATGACAAGCACAATGTCAAGGAAAATCTGATTCTATTTCTTGAAGATTGATGGACATATCATATGTCAGAATCAGATGTGCTAAACAAATTACTAAAAGAACTTCAATTCTATCATTACCTTTTAGAGGTAAAGTCTGATATTACAAGGAGATGGTCAAATTTCATATTGAAGACCATAAGAGATAAAGATAAAATTTCTGGTTCAAGGGTTACAAAATTTATTACTAATATTGTTGAAGAAGATGGAAGTGAGATTCCAATAAAAATGGATTCTGCTAAGCTTGAAGTGTTACTGAATGAGAAATGTCTATGCTACAATGAAGATTCTTCTCATCCAAAGGTAATAAGACTGGGTGATGGTTTAGAAAGAAACCATATCTCTGCTTTAATGACTACAATCTACCAGATTGGAAGTAAGAATGAAGAGATGAAGCAAGTCAAAGCTATAATGTTTCAAGTCCTGAGGAATAAAGAAGAAAAGCTGATATCAAGCTTTGTCAAGAATCATTTTGGATTCAGATTGACTCGGTGAGATTGGTAAAAGCTACAAGGACTGTAAGTTGTAGTTAGTTATCTAGTTAAACTCTTATTTCATTTGTACTTAAATGTTTTTGACATCATAAAATCTAATAACTTGTATATTTTGCATAATTTACAAGTTGGGGGAGATTGTTAGATATATTTGAGATGTCATGTCTAATAGATTTATGTTTAGTTTTTCAGAACTTAACAACATGACAAATCAGGACTAACTGAAATCAAGACTTATTGGAAGTCAGAACCTAATATCAGAACTTAAGTGCGGGAAGACTTTCAGATAAGGAATGTAGCTGATTTACAGGAGAAGTTCGAGACTAAAACAAAAGAAGATATTCATGGAAAGAGTTAGAAGACTGGAAAACTTGTAGAACATATCTGATTGATATATTTTAGGAGATAAAATTGTATTCCATATCAATTAGAATATATCTTGTAACTGTGTACTATATAAACACAGACTTAGGATTTACACTAAATATGTTATCATTATCGAGAATATTATACATTGTAACCTAGCAGCTCTTAGTGATATTTGTTCATCACTGAGAGAGAACACAGTTCATATTATAACAAAGTTTATTCAATATACTTGATCTTTGTTACATACTTGTGTTAATTTGATTTGATTGTATAAACACTGTATTCAACTCCCTTCTACAGTGTTGTGTGACCTACCAAGCTTACACGCGTCAACTTCATTAAAAAGGTTCAAAAGGATGATCTGTATGTTATAGCTACCCCAGTACAACAAGTTTTCTATATTCAGGATTGCATTGAATTTTTTTTTGCATTTTACTGTACAGAAATTACCGAAGGAATACCATGATATAGGCATAGATGCTGTTGTCCTTGAAGATGTTTGGGGACCCACTATGCATGATACGGAAGTCAATATTGAATTATAGAATCGGAATGATGATGTTAGCTGGTGTAGGGATGACATTCCGGGTGAAATGTGGCTTGAATTGTCTAGCGGAGCTGAAGCAGATGATGAAATTTTCAAATGACGGCTTTGTGATTTTCTTTGTTTTTTTAGTCAATTTCCTTTCATGTAATGCAGTAAGTACTTCCCCTACTTGTAACTGATTAATGCTAATTTGTTGTAATTTATTCGGTACCATTTAACAATATGCTTGTACAATTAATATCCTAATTTGTTAACAGTTTCATTACTTGTTAATTTTTAGCGGTAATATATTAGTTAAAATTTGCTTGTTAATTTTTAGCCTTAATATATTAGTTGTAATTTATTTGTTAATTTTTAGCGTTAATATATTAGTTGTAATTTACTTGTTAAGTTTAATCGGTAATATATTAGTTGTAGTTCAGTTACTTGTTAATTTTTACCTCTTATATTGGTAAAATGTGTGGACTATTGAATTTTTCATGTTTTTGTTATTCTCAGGAAATGGCAAACAACTATTTTTTTCTCATTTTTTACAATAAGAGAGAATTTAAAAAAGACAAGTATTCATGTGGAAGCTGCATCACTATTGTTAAAGCTGTTAAAGCTGTTGACCCTGATAGATTCTCCTACTCGGTTATCATGAAATATATTAAAGATAATCTCGGGTACAGTGAAATTGGAGAAGTATATGTAAAGAAAAAAATGTAGCAAACCGGAAAAAGGTGACTGATACTCACAATGCTGGTCGTACTAGTTTTGCCCAACTTCGTAGTAAAATGGTACGTTAAGCCACTTATCAATTTTTGGCATATTATATTTCATTTATGTACGAATACTCATTCTAGGTTATTTTATCGTAGAAATTTGCTAACTTGGATGGTGAATATACAATAATTTCTACGAAGCATCAATTATATCCAAAAACTCACAAAGGTCATACAAATTGGGTAAATATTGTTTATACATATTTACAGTTTTTTTGCCGATTGTGCTATTGCAATTATTTAATAATGAATTGGCATATATTTGTAGGCAAACCCAGATCAGGAATTAGCCTGATGATGATAATGAAAGACGGCAGAGCTTGATTTTGAAGCTCATGGACCAAACTAGCTATTGGGAAGCAGTGGCAGAATAAGGAAATCAAACAAAAAGTTGGCAAAAACTGGCCACACAGATTCTACAGATGTGGAAAATGTGAGTGAAGAAATTGCTGCTGAAATGGACGACAAGTTGAATAAGAAGCTCCGGAAGATTTTGGGGAGATTGGCTGAGATGAATCTTGCTATAAATGTCAATGGCTATGAATTATGTGTCAAAAACTTGGTTGAGACTGATGGATCAGATGAAGACGATGAGAAAAATAGAGATGATGATGATGGGAACGAGGACGGTGGTGGAAATGAGAGCGATGAAGATGGTGTTGAGGTCGATTCGGAGGAAACGAATTTGGCTAGCTAGCTACTTGATCTTCTGTTATGTCTTATTTGAACTTAGTAATTTTCATTATCTAGCTCCGTCTAGCTAGACTAAGTATTTTGCTTAAATTATGCATTAGACTTTAATGGTAAATTTATGTATGCGACTTAGATTGACATACTTAGAATGGAAATGCGTTGTAGCATTACATTCTAACGGTCATGGTACCGCTTTTGGATTGTTGGATCTTGACCATTGGGTTGTGACTTGATGAATTAATCTAATTAAAATTTGTGGCTTATTTGTCTGGCTAACTATATTTACAATAAAAACCTGCTCATTTTTTTAAAACAAATATTGTTGCCACTTCATAGAATTATGTTGCTAAAAGGCATAAAAATATTACAATAGGGGTCAGAATCATTGCAATATGAATTAATATCATTGCAATATCTTGGTTAAAAAGTAACGAATTTAAGCTACTGCAATACCATTTAGGCGTTGCTACAGTGTTCTATGTTCGTTGCTAAATCGACCAATTGCAACGCACTCAGGTGCAATGCCCAATTTTTGTATATTTGTTGCAATAGGCAAGTGTTTCTGACAAATATTTGTTCCTATTTCCTTTTTGCATATTGATAAGGCAAATGTTTCTGCTCTTTTCATATATGTTACAAGTGTTCCAAATAGTTCTTATTATATATTGCAACATATATAGCACATAAGGCCATGTTATTTCGGCGATGCTATAAGCAATCTATGGCACATTAGCCAATTATAATGGAATTACAGGTGTGAGATACCAGATAGCATATAGGCTACAAGGAGATTGGATGAAGACCTCTTCATCAAATGAAAAATCGATTGTAAAAAAGTACTTAATAGCCACATTAACAAAATTAGCTAATTATTTTTCTACCATTGATACATATTTATATTACAAACTAAAGTACGATAAATCATCACCAAAATATTTGAATTTTGATATAGTGATGTATCAGCCGTACCCAAGTATTATATTCACTAATTAATATAAACATACATGATAAAAATATAAACATAAACATAAAAATAAAAATTATGACAAAAAGACTTCCAAATTAACTAATGTTTCCAAATTATTGAAACAACTCATTGCATTCACAAATCCTCAATAATATAAGTAACCAATAATATAAAAGAAAATTGTATCACTAATTTTCTTCAATTATTATGCATTTATATTTCTGTGAATACAACCGTTAAAAAACGAAATCTATATAATCAAACGATTGTTCATGAAACATCATCATCTTAAAAAAATTAATTTCAATATAATGATGTACCATGAACATCCTCAAATTATATGGATTTGATAAACTATAACACATTTTTGTTTACAATTTTAAATATTTTTACACTATTATTATATGAGAGGTCTTGTTACTTTCATTCTATACAAGAATACATAAAAAAGGACACTCTTTGATTTGTAATTTGTGTATCAAGAACATAGATTGTGCACCTATTAATAGTAGAATACAGGGATATGAAAAAATAAGTCAATAACATTACCATTGATTTCAAAGTATAACGTATGTTTACAGCCGTATAACATCCCAAAAATTCAAATTTCATAAATACTCATTTAATTTGTGATATCTATACACAGGTGTAAAAAATAAAGTATAATTATTTACATATATTTATATATAATGTAGTTGGACTTTTTGTTATGATAATAATTTGAAAGACACATTTTTTATTAAATAATATGTAATTTTAATTGATGAGAGATATTTATATATTTAAAACTAAATTATTCGAATACAACGCACAATACACAATGTAATTATTTTTTTATGTTATGTACAATGTAACTAAATAACAATTTGAATTATACATTTTTAAATATTATCCAATTATGTATAGTAAAAGATAGTATGTCCAAAAATAAATTATTTTAGTTGCAAGGGGCACATATTTTTTTTAAAAATGATAAGGACAAATATTAAGGAAATAGTAATATATGTATATATATGTATATTTATCAATAATATATTTTTAAAGTGAAATAATGATTTTTAAATTATTAAGATATATGCATACACATAATTTGTCCTTTACGGGCATACAAGCTTTTTTGACACTGGACTATACAAGTGTCCCTAATGGCATGGTAAATTGGACTTGGTCCCTTCCATACAATTACACCGAAGGAGCAAGACTCATCCCATGTAGTTTATGCAGACTGCTTCTCTATTGGTGACAACACAACACTTGTAAATAAATCCCAGCATTCCCTATAATTTCGAGTTACCTCCTATATTCATTTTATCATTATTCATTTTGCTAAGAGAGGACCATCAAATAAATTTAATTGAAATGAATTTCTAATTAAAATTCATTATATTTATTGGGTTCACTTACACGTATATCACTATCATGAAGTACAAACTTCAATCCCATGCAGACACCCCAATTCATTCTAATATTAATATGTTGACATGTGGTTAATTGATTTCGAAAATTCTAATTTGACATGTAATCATAATAAACTAGTATTTACTGGAGAGAATCTCGGCGAGAAATGGAGTCAGGGAGAGAGATTTGGTTTTTGCGTTGACAGGGAATTTGGAAATAGGGTGATGAGAAGGATGAGAATTGTTGCGTTGATGATGCGGAATTGGAGGAGAAATCGGGGAATGGTGGGAATGAGATTGGGAGAATTGTGGCAAAAATGGTTGTGGATGTGTTTGATGAGTCGGTGAAGTTTGTTAAGTCGGGGAAAAGGTTTTGTTACGGAGGAGGAGAGGGACAGTGTAAGATTTTCGACAAGAGATGGCGCGAGCTGAGGGTTGTTGAAATGAAAGTGTTGGTGCAGCGATTGAGGTTGGTTGTTGAGGATTCTACTATGAAGCGATAATTGATAATTTAGGTGTTTGCTTAACTGTTTGTAGTTTGTATACTGCGAATATATGATCCTTCTATTAAAGAAGGATGTTACCTTTGTCTCGAGACTTTAAAATATACTCCTATGTTATGTCTAAAAAAAGCAACTGAACTTCCTAGCATGACTCCACTCCTTCAACTTCCCTGATAATGCCTAAACTGAACTATGACTTGGTCTACAATTACTGTTGTGCTAACCAACACAACGTTCACTAAGTCTAATACAATTTATTCAAAACAAATAAAACATAAATTAATAACTAAATTTAAGATTATTCCAACAACTAGTCAGTTGTGGTGATATTATTGTACATCCTGACCATATTTAAATAGTAATTTGTAATACTTTTACACTACATTTGAATGTCGTCAACCTATATTTTTTAGTATCATAAGTAAAACTCATTATCTAGAAGCCCTGTAGAGTTTTAAACCTGATATAAGCAACACACACACACCTGTTTATACTTTGAAAGTGGTGAAAGCAAAACATAATATGTTTTAGAACTGGTTACAGGAAATGGAAATATAAAATGAACTAGCTAAAACTGATTCCTACAAATCAGCAATATTTACTCAAAACACTCCTAAACTCCCCATGACTCTCCTAAAGAAACTGAACCCACATAAGACTCAGTCTTTTACTAAAAATATGGCTAACAAATGCCATTATTAACAAACTACTAAATCAGCTAAATAAACTAGTTAAGTTTAGATTAAAACCCAACAAAACACTCCCTTATTCTAAACTTATGCAGACAACTTCTTCATCCCAAGCAAATCACGCATACGCTCGAACATGACTGCTCCCAGGGCGTTAGTGCTAAACATATTCCTTCTGTTCGTTAGTACTAACATGTTTGAGTTCAATTTCTCCTCTCTCAACACATTCTCTAATAAAGTGATAGTGAATGTCTATATGCTTGCTTCGACCATGAAATGTTTGATTCTTTGCCAAGTCTATAGATGACTTATTATCCAGATACATTATCACATGACCTAGCTTGACATTGACGATTTGACTTAGCAATTTCTGCAACCATACACCCTGGCATGCTGCTGTAGTAGCAGCCATGAATTCAGCTTTGCAAGAAAAAAGAGCAACACACCTCTGCTTCTGAGAGACCAAAGTTATCAAGTTGTCATTTAGATAGAATACCATGCCTCCTGTGCTCTTCCAATCTTCAATATTTCCTGCCAAATCACTGTCAGAAAACCCCGATAATATGTAGTTACCTGTTCCTCTTGCATAGTGTAGACCATAATCTAAAGTGCCTTTTACATAGCGTAAAATACGTTTCACTGCACTGTAGTGGAGTTCTGTGGGTCTCTCCATATAGCGGCTAACAATCCCTACATCGAAAGCTATGTCAGGACGAGTATGAACTGGATATCGAAGACCCCCCACAATGCTTTTAAACTGAGTTGGATCTATAGGCTTCCCGATTTCATCTTTATGCATCTGCGATTTTTCTTCCATTGGATACTTTACTGAATTGCATTCAAACAAGCCAGCCTTCAGCAGTACTTTCTTCGCATATGCACTCTGCTTCAACTCGATGCCATCAGCACTTTGCTTCACTTCTATTCCCAGATAGTGAGAGAGCTTTCCGAGATCACTCATTTCAAAAGATTCTGCCATCTCCTTCTTGAAAAAATTAATGCTTTCAACACTAGTCCCTGTGACTAGTAAATCATCAACATAAACTCCCACCAGCAAGACTTCATTACCGATTCGTTTAGTGTACACAGTTGGTTCATAAGGACATTTGATAAAACCCAGATACATCAAGCACTAGTTAAGCTTTGCATACCAGGCCCGTGGGGCCTGTTTTAATCAATACAAGGCCTTAGCTAGTTTATAAACAAGATTATCGTTTCCCTTCACCACAAATCCTTCTGGCTGACACACATACACACCCTCACTTAACTCTCCATTTAAAAATGCCAACTTTACATCAAGTTGATGCACCCAGCTATTTTTAGCAGCAAGTGCAAGGAGTAAACGGACTGTTTCCAACCTAGTTACTCGAGCAAAAACCTCCTCATAATCCATACCATGTTTTTGAACATACCCTTTTGCTACAAGCTGTACTTTGTACTTTAATATCCTCCCTTTCGTGTCCCTTTTTATTTTATACACCCATTTTAATCTAATGGGTGTGTGCCCAGTTGGTAACTCGACCAACTTCCAAGTCCCGTTTTTCTCTATGGCTTCGATTTTGACTGTCATGGCCTTTTCCCACGAATTTTCTTTTATTGTCTGACTGTAGCATACTGGTTTCTCTAACCCCATCAGCATCAACTCATCATGTAAGTCCACCTCTCCAGTATCATTGTAAATATCATAGAGTTGCCTGTAATGCCTGGGCTCACTTTCTTCATCAGAGGATTGACCGGTGTTATTCACACGACTTTGTGTTGGTGTAACAATATTAGAAAGTCACTTGCAGAATATGTTATTTCACCATCTGCTTCTTCATCTGCTTCTTCAGCCATTTTTTCGTTTACTATGACAAATGAACTTTGAGAATTTTTGTCCTCGAAGCCCTGTTCCCATGGCCAGCTTTTGTTTTCTTCAAAAACAATATCTCGAATAACTTGGGGGAGTTAGTTTTAGGATCATACAACCTGCAGTCCTTTGTACCACGCTCTTTTCCCAAATATACCAAAACTTTACTTCTATCATCCAATTTAGTTACTTTGACACTAGGAATTTTCACATGTGCAATGCAACCAAAAATCTTTAAATATTCGAGATTTGGAATCTTACCTGACCATGCTTCGTATGGCGTCTTCCCAACAATAACCTAAGTTGGTAACTGATTCAGCACATAAATTGAGTGTCTTACTGCTTCTACCCAGAACTTGTGTGGCATGTTTTTCTCCGTTTGAAAGCTCCTTTCTATTACTACAACCGTACAATTTCTCCTCTCAACCACGCCATTCTGCTGTGGAGAGTACGGTGCTATATAATGTCGTTGAATTCCAGCATTCTCATAATATTCAGTAAATTCACTCGAATAGAATTCCACATCTCGGTATGTTTTGAACACATCTATCTTTCGTTCAGGTCGATCTTACACTAATGCTCTGAATTTCATAAAGTACTCGAATACCTCATCTTTTATAGTTAGAAAATACACCCACATTAGTCTACTATAATCGTCTACCAAAAAAAGAAAATACCTCTTTCCACCAGGTGTATATAGGACCACAAATGTCTCCGTGCACAAGGTCCAGGATTTTCGAGGTATTTAAAGAAGTTCGTTGAGGAAATGATGACCTTACTTGCTTTGACATTAAACACCCTCTGCATATTTCGTTTGGATGAACAAATTTTGGTAAGCCTCGAGCCATCTCGTTGTCAAACGTAAGGTTCATAGCTTTGAAGTTCACATGTCCGAGCCTACAATGGCACAATCAAGAGTCCTCTTCTGCCTTTGACATCAAACATGCAGGTTTGCTTCCTTCAATGATTATTTTATACAATCTGTTTCTTGAACGGTTAACTTTTATCAATAATCTTCCATCTTTGTCGTTGAACCAAAATAAATCTCCATGAAGTACCACTTTGCAACCTTCTTCTGCTAGTTGACCCAAACTAATAATATTGTTGCAAAGAGAGGGAATAAAATATACCTCACTCAACACATGTACCTTACCAATTTGACACCTTAAAACCACTGAACTTTTTCCCTTTATTATGACAGTAGATCCATCGCCAAAACGTACTTCACCAATCACACTTTCATCAAGCTCAGCAAATTTCGAACGCACTCCCGTCATGTGACTACTAGCTCCATTATCAAGGTACCATAAATTTGAATCCAAATTTGCTTCAAGTTTTTACTTTAATTTTGGCATCACGTTCCTTTTATCTAACAAAAACATTTTCTCTTGTTTTTCATCACACTCCATTAAAAGCAAAACAGGTTCATCATCTTCAATTTGAGTCAAATTTGCCTCTTGTCTTGATTCCTTCTCTCGTTTTGGTTTATGACATTCAGAATTATAATGTCCCAAGATGCTGCAATTGAAACATCTCACCTTGTTCTTGTCTCGGTATCCTTGGTTTCCTTCCTTGCTTCTAGTTTCAGCATCCTGCTTACCCTTCTGATTTTGTGACATTTTCTTCAGCCACTCCTCCCTAGTAAGCAACAACTGTCCATTCTAAGCTTCCCTTTTCATCCACTCCTCCTCTGTCAATAACAACTGACTACCCGAGATCTCCGTAGGCCCACGAATTCGTTCTTCATGAGCCTTGAGTCGTCCCAAGGTTTCTTCAACTGTCATTTCTTCAAGATTACCAAACTGTTCTATCATAGAGGCAATTTGAAGATACTTGGCTAGCACTGCCCTGAGAAGTTTCTTAACAACATATGATTCCTCCATTGTCTCACCCAAAACACGTATGTTTGTTACGATACCACACAGCCTTATACATAAATCGTCAATCTGCTCGGTTTCTTTCATGGTTAGAGACTCCAGTTCGGCTCTCAAGGTCTGCACCTTCGCCTTCTTCACTCTATCAGCCCCTACACACATGGTTTTTATGGCCTCCGAAGCCTCCTGTGGCGACTTCTTCTCTACTACGGATAGTACAATCTCCTCTGGAATACTCTGGTAAATTATTTCCAACGCCATTTTATCTGTACGAACCTCAACCTGTGACTTATTACCATCAGACTCAATTGCCTCCCACACACCTTGTGCCTCTATATTAACTTTCATCTTTAACGACCATGTCGTATAGTTGTTCTTTGACAGCATAGGATAATTGAGCCCCAGTGATCCCTCCTTCGACCTTGATACATCCATAGTTCCCTGTTTAGGCAAATACTTTGGCATAAACTACGAGGCTCTGATACCAGAATGTAGAACTTTAAATCTGATATTAGCAACGCACACACACACCTGTTTGCACTTTAAAACTGGAGAAAGCAAAACTTAATATGTTATTACCACAACACATAGAACTGGTTACAGGAAATGGTAATATAAAATGAATTAGCTAAAACTGATTCCTACAAATGAGCAACGTTTACTCAAAACACTCCTAAACTCCCCATGACTCTCCTAAAGAAACTGAGCCCACATAAGACTCGGTCTTTTACTAAAAACATGGCTAACAAATGCCATTATTAACAAACTACTAAATCAGCTAAATAAACTACTTAAGTTTAGATTAAAACCCAACAAGCCCACAATTAAAATCATATGAAAATTTATAAAACCGGTTACACACACATCAGCCCATGAAAATGGACTTACTGGTGTGAGATATCAGATAGCATTTAAGAGACAAGGAGATTGAATGATTTTCTAAACACCTCTCCATCAAATAAAAAATATATTGTAACAAAACTACTTAATAGCCACATTAAACAAAATTAGCTAATCCTTTTTGTACCATTGATAAATATTTATATTAGAAAATGAAGTATGATAAATTATCATTTACATATTTGAATTTTGATATAGTGATGTATCACCAGTACCCCACTATTATATTCAGGGATGAATATTAACATATATGATTAAAATTGATAAGCACAAAAATAAAAATTATGTCAAAAAGACTTTGCAATCACATCTCCCAGGATTGGATTAGCTCAAGTTTCAAAATTATTGAAACAACTGATTGCATTTACAAATCCTCAATAATATAAATAACCAATAATATAGAAGTAAATTGTACCACTAATTATCTTGAATTAATATGCATTTTTATTTCTATGAATACAACTGTTAAAAAACGAAATCTATATAATCTAAGGACTGTTCATGAAACATCATTATCTTAAAAAAATTAATTTCAATATAATGATGTACCATGCACATCCTCAAATTATATTGATTTGATAAACTATAACACATTTTTGTATACAAATTTAAATATTTTTAGACTGTCATTATATAACAGGTCTTCTTCCTATCATTCTATATAAAAATTCAAAAAAATGACACTCTTCGATTTGTAATTTGTGTATGAGGAACATAGATTGTGCACCTATTTATAGTAGAATAGAGGGATATGAAAAATAAGTCAATAACATGTACCATTGATTTCAAAGTATAACATATGTTTACAGGAAAACATATGTTTTCAAAGTATGAATTTTACATATATTTAAATATAATGTAGTTGTACTTTTTTTATAACAATAATAAAAGAAAATTTTTTTATTAAATATTATGCAATTTTAATTGATTTAAGTTATTTATATATTTAAAAATATATTATTTGAATATAATTCACAATGCACAATATAACTATTTTTTTTGATGTTATGTATAATGTAACTAAATAATAATGTCAAACACCCATTTTTAAATATTATACAATTTTGGATAGTAAGAGATTGTATATCCAAAAATAAATTATTTTAGTAGTACGCTGCACATTTTTATAAAAAAAGGATAAGGGAAAATATTAAATAAGTAGTAATATATGTATATGTATATGTATATTTATCGATAATTTATTTCTAAAGTGAAACAATGATTTTTAGATTATTAAGATATATGCATACTCATAATTTGTTGGTGGATTACCAAAATGACATTTGGGTTTTTCTGAAACCTGACTATAGAAGTGTCCTAATGGCCCAGTAAATGACTAATTGTTAATTGGCTCAATAGAATATTATTTTAATCTCTTTAGATATAAATTGAATAGTCCTCTAAGTTTGCAAAGTTATTTAATTTAAAATTTAATATCATTTATATTTCTTGATAAATGAAGATTTGAATGTTATTTAAAATCTTCCATATAAGTTATAGACATATGCCTACAATAACTGGATGCTCTATCGTATTTTGAAGTCTTAATTAATCAATGATATTTTTAACTATTTACTTGTCAAGCTTCTTTACGAGCTATATTTTAGTAATCATTGCCATTTTTCCATTATTTACTTTAAGGATTACCGTGAAGAAGTCTTGCATTATTTCGTCTAGTAGCTTTTTTATACAACTTAACACATAATTAATATAATATATATATTACTAATTAGATAATTAAATAAATATATAGGGATATTAATGTATGGCCAAGTCTTTTAATGGTCATATATACAGGAAAATAGTGATAACTTATGTAAGATTTTATCATGGTATTCACTACAAGAAAATAAGGTTAAATACAACTGATTTAAATTCGTCTGGGGTTAAATTCGACCGCAGGCGGTCGAATGCTTTGGACACGGCTAAATTCGACCAGCGTCGGTCGAATTCAAATGGTCGTATTTAGACGGTCGTATTTACAACCAATTTTAACTAAAAATAGTTGAAATTAAAACGGTCGAAATTAAATCGGTTGAATTTAGCCACTAAATTCGACCAATTTTTTTCAGTCGAATTTAGCCCCTAAATTCTACCAAAATTTTTCCGGTCGAATTTAGCCCTAATAAAAAAATGGAGGGAATTATTTGACACTCCTAAATTCAATCGATTTCAATCAAATTTTTATATTTAAAAATTGCGGGAAATTTACCCATACTTTTGAAATTTTCAATATGAAAGGTGAGGGGAATTTCCCTCCCTTTTCAGGACCAAACACTACGTAGTTGTGTTAGTCAGACTGATATTTGACTTTTAAAATTTCAAACAAAATAAAATTGTTTTGATCAGAAATTTTGGTTATATCACTAATATGTATATCTATCGACATCCATAAGGTTGGATCGATGAAATTTTCTTTTAAAAAAATTGAAACACCAATTCAGGATTAAACACTAGGTAGTTGTGTTAGTCAAACTCATATTTAACTTTTAAAATGACAAACCAAATAAAATTATTTTGATCTGAATCTTTGGTTATATCACTAATATATATATATATATATATATTATATCGACATAATATATATATATATATTATGTTTGTATTTTTTTTTGTATTTGTGTACTTTCTTATTCGTGTGCCAAATTTTTGAATCCAGATACTAATTATTTTTATCGTTTCGTATCGTATTCACCTGATGTGTACCAAAATTACCGACCGACTCTAGTTACAATGCACATTATTTATGTTTAATTGAAACCATTCAACTCCTCAAATTTATATTCACCTCATTCTTAGCCCTCGTTAATTTCACAATTTATTTAAACTAATAAATTTTCATTTTCTAACCTCGAATCCAATTCATTTTCTAACATATAATCCATATTTTTACAAAGAGTTTTTTAGAAGAGGAGAATTAAAAAAAATAAAAATATTGTAATATTTTGATAATTTTCCTTTAATTTGTTATATTTAATGATATGTTGGTATATGTAATAGAAGGATATATATATATTTCTTGACAAATATTCTATTAAAAATAATAAAATATATATATATATTTTATATATTTAAACAAAAAAAATTAATATCAATAAATTTATACTAAAGTACGTGTAATACTTTTTTAAACATGGTTGCTATTTTTTTGGAAATAGATTTTTGAGTGTTGGGGCGGGGCAGGTCTTTATAAGATAAACAAGATTAGTAGTACTTGGTAGTAATAGTTTCCAAGGCGACGGCGCATTTGATCAGGAGAGTGATGGTGAGTCTTGTGGTTGCAACCACCATCGACCCCGCCTCTGCCCTTCCCTCCATGCCTGGTTGGCACCTGGTCCCTCTCTTCAGGTCGCTCTCTCTCCTCTCTCTCTCTTCAATCTCTCTCTCTCGCTCTCTCCCCCCTTCACCGAGGTAAGCCCCTGCTCCCCGAGCTAACCCCTTTTTCTGATTTGTGTGTATATGGGTGTATGTATAATCATGTGGAAGTAGACGCGACAAAACTGCAGCAATGGTAGCATTGATAAAGCAAATTTCATCAATATTGTTAGCGCATTCAAGGTGTTTGATGGAATGTTTAGCAGAAAAAAGATATGGTTTTAGTGTATAATAATTGTAATCATCGGATTGTTCCAGCCACATAAGCTGGTTATGTTAACATTTTATTTTTATTCATTTATGTTTTACAAATTTTTGTCGTTTAAATTGCTGATGATATTGTAATAAATTGCCACAACAGCTTGCTTACTCAATATTTCAATACCAAAACCCAGATGGCATGAACGGTGAGCTGGTTTTAGTCAAG
Source organism: Apium graveolens (assembly GCF_009905375.1). Lineage (NCBI taxonomy): Eukaryota > Viridiplantae > Streptophyta > Magnoliopsida > Apiales > Apiaceae > Apium > Apium graveolens. Next base: position 191,895,807 of record NC_133656.1, on the reverse strand, counting down.
AATCAATACATGAAGCCTGACCGAGATGTGATACTCAAGCGCGGTCATGTCCATCAACCAAAGCCCAAGTCTAATGATGTTGCTGCTCTCTTTTTTTAAACTAGATGTTGCTGCTCTTTATCGGTTATCACGATAATCTTCTGTTGTTATTGGTTTTTTGTAATGGTGTTTTGGTCGAGTGGCCGGATTCTTGAACTTCATCGGAAGATAGAAATTTTCCTCTTTCTGACAATTTTTTTTAAATCTTGTTTTGGTTAATTCAACTGAATACAGTTGAATTTAGAATCGTATATTCAACTATATAAGGTCGTATTAAGCTCTGGGCGGGATTTTTAAAAATTTTCAGAAATTTAATTTTTATGAGCGGGATTTTTTAATTTTAAGTGAAAATATTAATTTGACCGTCTTCGGTCGAATTTGGGCGGTCAAATTTAAGCGGTCGTATTCATCCAGTCGTAATTAGCCGGTCGAATTTAGTTAAATACGACCGAACTCCTAAATTCGACTCCCATTATTACAACCGATTCAAAATCGGTCGAATTTATCTTAATTCGACCGCGCGCGGTCGAATTAAGCTAAATTCAACCGATTTTTTCCAGTCTAATTTAGCCTTTTTTCTTGTAGTGATTGTTGTTTAATCATAGAACCTATCTTGTGATTGTCGTGAGAATAGAGAAATCACTAATGATACATGTGTAGTCTTCAAAACATGTTTGACGCATTAATCATCTAAATGAGAGAACACCATCTTTTTATGTACAGTTGTAGCATGCTATTGAGTACTTGAAAGCCTTCTATGCCTAGGACTATGGAAAGCATATGATCCTAATGCCCTTAACAGTTATTAGGAGACTTTGAGGAGAGGAGAATGTGAAGTTGTTCGGCTTAGAGCATCGGAACAGGAATACATCTAGAGATATGCTCCTTATTATGAAAGGTGGGCTACAAATTAAGAGTCAAAAGAGAAAGCATTAGCAGATCTAAGCGATATAAAACATAAGAAACTTAAGAACCTCGAGAAAAAGCAATGTGAGCGAGGAGGACACCTAAGCTCTTGGGAGCAGATTGTTAAATGAAGGCGAGTGTTAAAATGGACTTATGTTTATGGATATTCTATGCCACCATAAGCATATAAGAAAATAGAACTATTTGAGTAACTACAAGGTGAGGCTGAGGTGGCTTTAGAAAGTCTCCATGATTAAGCAGAGTATAAGCTGCAAAAATAGTTTAGGGATAAGGTTAGCTAAGAAGAATTTAATGAAGTTTTCATAAGGAGCTTACAAATTTAACTAAGATAACTAGAAGATATTTTTTGAACATTCTCATAGGATTAGAAAATGGGCTATCTGAGAAGTTGATGCTACTCCAGTGAAAGAAAATCATGTCCACCTGATAGACGCCTGGCCGTGTCAATACTGTACTTCTCTGAATGATGGTGATCAAAACATGTGCTAAGGGTGCTTGGTGTGTAAAGGGGGCTTGAACAGAGATACCATTCAAGAATTTTGAGGTAAGAGTTTCGTCAAGGCAACGAGATAAAATATTTCTTATTTTTCAAGTCAGCTTAAGTTAAGAGATTTAGTAAGTAGTTGATACTGTTTCACTTGGTTTTTATTTTACCTTGAATTTCATATCACATAGATTTTATTTTCCTTATGTTAGACAATTCCTATATTTTAGCGTTTGATTGATTGGAATGTGAATGTAGTAGAATTTTTATGAAGTATTTTAAGTCTTCTACAACTCATATGAAAGTGGAGAACTACTTAGAGACTTATAGTATTATGTTATAAGTTGGGCAATGAAAAAAAATTAAAATAGTCGGGAAAATGGGGAATTTTGAAAATTGAACTCAGAACCTCTCACGCCCTAAGCGAGAATCATACAACTAGACCAAATGCCATCATGGGTGCAAACCAAAAAACAGTTTAGAACATCTCTATCACCCCCAAAAGCGGAACAAGTAACACAAAAAGATTTAAAGAATTCCATTGCTTGGTTTTTGTCTTTAATCCAAAGAGTTTCTGTCGGAGAACATTAATTTTGTAACAAACAACATTATTTTAGTAGCAAACACTTGTCTAGCACTACAAGAGAAATGCAATCAGACAACGGTTGAAAGACAACCGTTAAAAAAAATACCGTTGTCCTAAAAAATACAACAACGGTGAAATGATTTTTCAAAAAATACAGTTGTGTGAGCTTAAGAACAGACAATAGTTATCTATCAGTTCAAAAACTGTTGTCTTTGTTATCCCCTCCCATGGAATCAGACAACAGTGTGCAAACTAAATTGTTGTCTTAGAATACTAAGACAACACGCTAGAACTGTTGTTAAATAACAACCATTTCTCAGATTATGACGATGGTTTTGCTGCTTATGTTGTGTAATTTGGACAAGTGCTTATTCTTACCCTTGTCTCATTAAAAATCAAACAATTGTGCGTTTATACCATTGTTAAAAGGAAAGACCACAGATAATGGTGTTTTAAAGCATTATATTTATAAGATTTACACGACGGATTTATAACGCGTTGTCTAAACACCACACATTAAAAGATACTTTTAGAGGTTGTTTTGAATTATTTATTTTTCATTCTCCCTCCTATTTTAATTTAATCTCCCGCAAAATTTTAACAACTCAGCAGTTTACTTTTTTCATCTCTCAACTAATATACAACGGTTTGAGATGTAAAAAACTTGTTAGAAACTCAAACACGCAATGGTTTGGTTCTTCATGCATGTTGTCTAAACTCTAGGTCGAAGATGGTTTAATAGATTATTTATAAATTGTTGTCTCTGAGTAATGTTAAAATGAAAAAAATGAGTTTTATATATGTTAAATCCCCAGAAAATTAATCCAAAAGTAGGCAACCAATGACTACCTAACAAAATATCATCCAACCAATATAAACTAGCAAAAAACCCTCAATCAAGTTGGCAAATCAGAATACTTCCTCAAGTCAACAACTAATTTCAATTGGATAATTCACAAACTAAATTACTTATGAAGATGTTATGTAAGCTTACTTATCACACCCAACAAATAATTACTTATTGCAGAATTTCACTCGTCAAAGCAAGTTCACTTATGGAATTGTGATGGAAGAGATAACAACACGAGATGAAAGCAGTTATATATGTCCAGCTGGGCAAAGGGTGTTGCCAAGTGGAGGAGTAAGTGCTGATGGACCTCCGACAACCCTAAGTGGCACTGGCATTGACCGAATGGCATTCTTACAGGCTAATATAACAAGAGACAACACAAAGTTTGTCAATGGAGCAATTGTGGGTGAAAGAAATGTATTCCAGGTAAGAAAATTGATAAAAGTTCATAAATAAGTAAAATATCAAGAGTATTTCTTGAAGAAACTTGATGAGTTGATTTTAGATGATTACTGAGTATTTTCTTCCTCACTGTGTCTTTCTAATACCCGTGTTCTTGACTTTTTCTGCAGCTAGACCAGGGTCTTTTCATTGGCAGTAAGTTCCCATTTTTTAATCATCCCCAGCTGACTTGGACCAAATTCTTCCAGCTGAAGACAGTGGAAGAAGGTGCTGGTAACCCTCCACCCCCAGTAACAAGTTGTTGGCAGAGAAGAAGCAGGGTATCATATATTGAACACCTTATTCGATCAGAATTCCAACCAAAACCTTGACAAGTGACCAACTGTTTTAATTAGGCATGTCCATAAAACCAATAATGCAATCAAACAGGCTTTTCCACGAAAATGGGCAAAAACGGGCAACAATGAAATCCGGCTCAATAATCACATTGGTCACTGAAAGAAAAATAAAGAAACTGAACATGGTTACAAATTTAAGATTAACAGGGTTAATGGCCCATCAACACTATTGTCCAATAATTAGATGACACTGAATCCAACATATAAATGCTAGACAGTCCAAACTATCAGGAAAAAGGGAGCGATAAATTAGAAAATGACAAATTCCAGTATGATAAATCATTTATAAAAAATTAAACAAACCGCTAACTTCATATATATTAAAAAAATAATCGTAATTGACACTGATTAATTAAAAATATCAAATTTTGGTAAATAATAATTCGAGAAATAAAAAAAGATTTACGAAAAAATAAATTATAGAAGGAAGAGAGGCAACTCATGCTGGGGTAATTTTCTAGACAATTTAACTTAAAAGAAGGTAATTTTTACCATCATGGGAGTTGAATCCATTCATCTTCGTCCCGCATATAACTGGCTTTTTCCTCATCAAGTTCGTCAACATTGGGAAATATTGGCAAGTGCAGCTCATTCTCAAGTTCTATTTCTACTGATCCATCATTTTCATCGTCACATTGTTCATAACAGTTCTTTTCCCGTAATTTCAACATGACATACCAATGTTTTTCAAGAGGATCATCAATATAACAAACCTGCTTAACATGTTTCCCTAGCACGAACGGATGATTTACGAAACCTAATTTGTTCAAATTAACAATTGTATATCCCATGTCATCTACCTTAACCCCCTGGTTCATATCTACCCAATTACAACGAAATATTGGGACTCTAAATTTGTTATAGTCCAACTCCAATATACTTGTTATAACTCTATAGTAGGTCTGTAAAGTATGTTCAATATTCTTCTCCTTACCCTGTACAAGCATTGTATCTGCAATGACACAGACACCACTACACTGAACTTGTCGAGTGTCATCACGCTCCTTGGTGCTAAACGTAACACCATTGATTCTATATCCGCTAAATATAGGGACATTCTTGTTGGGCCCTTCAGCAATCCACCTTATCTCCTCAGGTATGTTTTTATGGTCATCCAACAATTCTGATTCAATCTATTTAAAGCAAATTGATAAATATTAATTATGATGTTTGCTTGAATAAACAAATAACAAATACATTTACCAGAAAAATATAAACTAGGCCTATTTATGATGTTTTTATTCAAATAACAATTATACCTTTTTCCTGAACCATTTCTAAAATTCTGCATTTTGCTTGTTTTTAAGCCAGACATCATCATTTTCATGTTGTTGGTATCTTGTCATCAAAGATGCCATATGCTTGCTGTGAAAAAAATCACTTTCTTTAGTATATTAATCAAAGTGCAGAAAATAATGAAATAACACACACTTAAATATCACTAACTTACTCAAAATATGGTCTAATGTTAGTTATATTTTGGAGAAAACACAAATGTGCTAGATGCAAGTCCTCATCGCTCGGCTTTATCAATGGCGCACCAGATAGAGGTCTTGCATTCTGCTCATATTTTGCATTTTGAGACACTCCTATGGTAGATTTTTCAAAATTCACCAAACACTCCACCGCCTCTTCGGCAATATATGCCTCAGCAATACACCCTTCGGGATGAGCCGGGTTCCGTACATATCCTTTAAACGCTTTTAGATATCTCTCGAAGGGATATATCCAACGAAGGAATATTGGCCCACAAAGTTTAACCTCTCTCACGAGATGAACTGAGAGATGGATCATCACATCAAAGAACGAAGGGGGAAAGTGCTTTTCAAGCTGGCACAATGTTTCCACTAACTCACTCTGCATTTTTTCCAACTTGTCTACATTGATCACTTTACTACAAATTGCCTTGAAGAAAAGGCAAAACCTAATAATTGTACACCTGGCTTGTTTTTGTAATACTGATTGAATTGAGATTGGAAGCAAATGATGCAATATCGTGTGACAATCATGAGATTTCATTCCAACAAGCCGAAGATTTTCCATGTTTACAAGATTCTTAATATTTGAACAAAATCCATCTGCCAACTTCATTTTAAGAAATGATGAGCAAACTATTTTTTTTCTGCATGCGTTAAGTTCTATGATACAAATGGTACCTTTTCTTTCTTTCCAGGAGTCTTTGGTCTCAGCTCCGTTCTTATTCCCATTTCAGTCATATCAAGACGGACAGATTCCCTATCTTTTGTCTTCCCCGGAATATTTAGTAAAGTTCCAAGCAGGGCTTCGCATATATTTTTCTCGATGTGCATCACATCGAGAACATGCCTAACTGGCAAAAATTCCCAATACTCAAGTTGGAAGAATATTGAAACCTTTTTCCAAACTGGTCGAGGTTCACCTTTCTTCCATCGTGGTTGCCGTTATTTCTTTCCAAATACATGGGACCTTAAATGTTGTACTCTTTGAAAAACCTCTTCTCCGGTTAATGGAACAGGGGCGACCCCCTTCTCCACAGTGGTGTCAAAAGCTGATTTGTGCCTTCTATAAGGATGATTACGGGGCAACCATCTTCGATGCCTCATAATCACCGTCTTATGGTAATTAACCAACCTAGTAGCTTTTGTTTCATCAATACAAATAGTACACACATTATACCCTTTAATAACATTTCCTGACAAGTTCCCTAAGGAAGGATAATCACTTATTGTGCATAATAAAATGCCCCTAAGCATGAAAGACTCTTTCTTATAAGCGTCGTACATTTGTTTCCCACGCCACAACTCATGCAGATCTTCTATTAGTGGTTGAAGGAACAAGTCGATATCATTTCCAAGCTCAGTCGGTCCAGATATTAACAAGCAGAGCATAATATACCTTCTCTTCATACAAAGCCATGGAGGAAGGTTATAAATTGATAGCAAAACAGGCTAGCTTGAGTAATCAGTACGGTTTCCATGAAAAGGATTGAAACCATCGGAAGATAAATCTAATTGAAGGTTTCTAGTCTCTGATGCAAAGTCAGGCCATTTTTGGTCGACATCCTTCCATGTTATTGAATCAGCTGGATGCCTCTTTTTACCATCCTTTTGTCACTCGGTTTCATGCCACGTCATGTCCTTTGTAATGTGAGGTGTATTGAATAAATTTCGTAATCTTGGTATCAGCGGGAAATACCATAGAACTTTAGCAGGGACCCCTTCAAGTTCATCTCCTTTTTTGTTCAATTTCCATCTAGAGGCCTTACATACGCGACAAATAGTATGTTCTTCATCTAAATTGCCACGGTATAAGAGACAATTATTCGGACATGCGTGTATCTTTTCATACTCCATTCCTAATGCACATAAGGTATTTTTTGCTTCATTGAAGGAAGAAGGGATCTTGTTGCCTTCCGGAAGTAAAGAGCCAAGTAATAATAGAATATCACTAAAACATGAATCAGACATACCATGCTTCACTTTCAAGTTGTATAACTGGACCAGAGCTTTCATCTTAGTGTACCTCTCACATCCAGTATAAAGAGGTTGATGTTCACCTGTAACATGGTTAATGAAATCAGAAGTGTCGGTTTCGTCGGAACTTTCATCAGAAGACATATCATCGTCGTCGTCCTCGTCACGTTCACCCATTCTTGAGGTGCCTTGATTGATAGATTCCGAAGTGTCGGTTTCATTAGAACTTTCTACAGAATTATTCTCCCCGTGCCATATCCAACGTGTATAAGTTTGATCAATACCATTTTGAAAAAGATGGTTTTTAACTATCTGCGCTCTCCATGATTTACTATGTGCGCAGTTTACACATGGACAACTGATATTTTCTGCATTATAACCATTCTCAAATGCAAATATTAACAAATCTTCCACCCCTTTTTTGAATTCTTTTGTTCTTCTATCCGCTTTTAACCATGACCTATCCATCTTTTAAAAGTCTGAATAGAACCCCAAATTCAGACTAAATTATGAAATCTTTATATTTCCCCAAAATCTTTATAACTGAACCCTAATTGAAGTAAAAAAAACATCAAAATGAATTCAAAACAGAGGACTTATATAACCCAAATGCATAAATTAAAGTACTTACCTGTCCTTATAACTTCTTAAAAATGAATTGTGAAGTCTTTATATTTCCCCCAAATCAATATGAACCCTAGTTCAGAATCACAAAAAAATGAATTCATCAAAATGAATTCAAAAGAGAGTACATATAAACCCGACTTCATAAAATACTGTACTTACATGTTCAAGTGTGAAAATAAATTTAAAACCCGAGTTCTTTATGTCTTGGAATCTTGATGTGACATGGATTTAATATCTTGATTTGAGGACTTGAGGGTATGAGCATGATTTTAAGCATAGATTTGAGAGTATTAGCACGAATTTGAGCATAGATTTGAGAGTGTTATGGATTTGAGAGCACATGAACATGGATGAATGGCCTAACTACCAAGTAAATAAATGTGTTCTTGTTCCGACAGATACATATGTCTGAACAAATATATGTCTGAAATAAGAATATCGAATTTATATTACACGAAAAATTGTGAAGTTGTTCTTTAATAGATATTAGTGTAGTTTGAATCGTTTAGAATGTCTTTATTATTATTTTCAATTTCAATATTTTTTATATTATTAGTGTTAAACGATCGGTAAATAAATCATCTAATTAACTTTAGTTTGTTATTTGTTTTTACAACTTGATCGTATCGACAATTGGGAGTTCCGAACTATATATTGTTTTACACATTGGTGTTTTTGAAAAACTATTGCCCAACACTAGATTAAATAGTTGTTTTGTAAACTGTGACATATAACTCACTAGCGATAAGTTTGATTTTTGGAGTTGATATCCCCTGTTTATCGATATTTTCTAAATTTGTAAATATTTTCGACGATCCAATTGTACGGATGTTTAAATCACCCTTTCAATGATCCAAACATATGGATGTGCTTCGAATATGAATATGATTATCATATACAATATTGATACCTTTTCTAGAAAAAGATGTTCCGATGTGTTTTTATATTAATCGAATCTTTCTTATTAAGCATATTCATCAATTATTCTAAACATTATACTTTAAACCTTATCTTAACCCCGAATATTTTTTTTTATTGTAGGTAACCCGCAGCCGCTACCCTTCAGGTGCGCACTAGGTAAACCCTACGGGCTCACGCAATAGCCTGCAAACCACGTGAACCAAGGTAAACCGTATTTAGCGACATACTCTAACTCAGGAGGCATAATTATAAATTCTCCTCCCGTGGGATTCGAACCTGTGACCAAGAGGATACTTATCCCCTCTTTAACCAGCTGAGCCAACCCTTGCGGGCAACCCCGAACAATTTAGAAAATTACTCTTTCAACTACTTTGTTAAACTAATTTGTTAAGCCCTAGTGATCCTTATATTGTAACCGTAACCCCTTATAAGTCACCTTATCAGTTGACCCTACTTATAAGTTGAATTTACGACTTATAAGCTGATAAGTTGAATGTTAGTAACGACGTACTTTGTTCTGAATATATTTTGATTTTTCCTTCTTCATCAACTTTATTTTATAAAGTTATGTTTCAAGATGTCAATCTAATCAAAATTCATTAATTTTAATTAGATGTTGAATTGTTGAATTATGATTTTAGTGAAAATAAATGTAAAGCTATTTTATTGAAAGCTGAAAAAGACTTTCATTCATAAGAAAAAAGAATTACTATCGTTGGGATCTGATTCAGAACAAAGTACGTCGTTACTAACATTCAACTTATCAGCTTATAAGTCGTAAATTCAACTTATAATTATTAAATATTAAAATTAAGGACATACGGTTTTAGTTTCAGTTTTGGCCAAAAAATGTCCCGAACCAAACCGTGCTCCACCCTAGTTACAACTCCATCTTTAATTATTTTAAAATTTTACAAAGAGAAACTTAATATTCTTAATTATTATTTGTTTAATAAATTTTTTTTTACAAACGTCTCTGTTAGCGTAATCTACGGTTGTTTATAGTAATATTCTTAATTATTATTATTATTTGTTTATAGTGATTTGATCAAAGTGTTCGAATCAGATTATCGAACTTTTAAGGTACCAAAAAATTGACTTTTATGGATTACGTCAAATGTTTTATCAACATATGTGCACTCGCAAACATCGAACATTTAAAAATTAAAAGTTTTACAATAGATTATTCTTATTTTTGTTTCAGATTATAGACAACGGTTTAGGACAAAAAACTCTTGTTGGAAAATATATGAGACAAAGTTTTGTGTAAGAAACCGTTACACGACTACTATTTAAATAATATAGCATACGATAACGGTTTCCTGTAAGAACCGTTATGTGATAGTTGATCTTACAACAGTTACTATATCTCCAAATATATGGATAATTTATATATATTTTAATTTTTGATTTTAGGTTTTAAAAAAATTGAATAATAACAGATTTTGTTGATCGTTGGATTAAACCAGATCTGTGTCTAGGCCGTTGGTTTGAACTGAATTTTTTTCATTTTCCCTCTCTTATAAATTTCATCTCCCCCCTTTATTTTTTTAGTATCCCCCCAAAATATCCCCCCAAAAACTTTACTCCTTAACAAAATTCTTCCCCATCAGTTACTCCTCGTCATAACTCCCCAACCCACTTCTTCCCCATGAGTTACTCTTCTTCACGGTGATTTTCTTCACACAATCTTCTTCCTCTTCTTCACACAATCTTCTTCCTCTTCTTCCATTCGATTATACTGGTATGTTTCTAATTCAATTAGGGACCGTAAAGCCCTCATCTATATTTGGGGGGTTTTGATTTTTACATGTTTTTAATAAGTTTCTAAAATGCCATTCAATTTATTTGGGTTTTTTTGATTTATTTTACAGCTCTAAAACCCTCTTCAATTTATGTTGGGGTTTTTTATTTTTAACTCAATGTTTTATGAGATTTAAATGTTGCATGCAATGTTTATGGTATTATGGAGTGTCTTAGCTTTGTGGAATGTTGCATGCAATGTTTGATGGTATTGTGGAGTGTCTTTGCTTTGTTTTATTATGTAAATTTTGCATGCAATTGTGGAGTGTTGAGTGTTGATGATGAAACCCCTCGTTTTAAACTGTAATTATCTCATGATGAAACCCCTGGTTCTTGCTATTCTCTTATTTTTTGTTCCAAATGGATATTAACAGGGTGCTAATTTCTGTTTGAAATCTTGTAACTGTGCTAATTTCTTGTTTTTTGTTTCATGATTATATTCATTTCTGAGATGAAATTACTGGTTTGTTTCTTATAACTCTCTGCAGTCGATTAGTTAGTTGAATGTGCCTTGTGCTACTGTCCTATAATAAATGGATAATTTATCTTTATTCACATGCCGTAAGTTGTACGATTATAAGCTAGATTTTATTTTTGGTTGAATGTTTGTGTGTGTATATCTCAGGTTAGTTTAGGCACTCAAAGTGTGCATTTTAAGTAAAATTTATAATACGCTTTTAAGTTGGAAAGTTAAGATATCTCAGATGGTTATTCTTTTGTTGTTTTTAGGTTCTTTTACCTGTAATGTCTTTGAGTTTTATTGAGTTTACTGTCATGTTAATGTTGTACTTATTCCTTGTTTGTCTCCTTTATAGGTTATGGCTACTCCAAAGAAGAAGACCAAGGCAGATAAGGGAAATTTGAAAAAGAAAACGTCTCACAAGAATGGGTTCAAAAAGACACGATCTTCACCCCATCCAAGGATAATGAGTGTGCTAAGGGCTTTAAGAAAGACAAAGTCCACGAATAGCGAGAACTCCACTCCATTGAGTTCTCCCCCAAAAACTGTGAAGAAGGCCATTTCTGAAAACTTACAAAAGAAAATATCAAAGAAAAGAAAACAAGAAAAAGTTGTTACCAAACCGGACAATACTCAAGGACTAAAACTATAGAAGCGAGGCTGTGTAACGATGCACCGAATTGTGAAATGCAAGATCCGAGAGATCAAACTTACTGTGTCTTTTAATGCAAAAGGAGAGCCATATGGTGAAGAAGGTAAAGAGATGCAATCATATATTGGAGTTTTGGCAAGAACCAAAACCCCGATCTGGCATGATTCTTGGAGATGTGTTCCTAAAGAGACAAAGACAAAAATTTGGGACTGTGTGCAGGTAAAATGAATATAAATAACTTCCATCATTTTAACTTTTATTTTTATTATATGTTCTTCATTAACTAGCACCTTTTAACTTTAAATTTGTTGGTATATGTACGTAGATGGCTTATGTTGTACCTGAGTCTGCAAAAAAGTTGGTATTCAGATCGGCCGGGGCAAAATGGAGGGAATTTAAATGTCGGCTGACCAAGTACTATATTCTTCCTTATCTGGATCAACCTCAATTTTTTGCACATCCTCTTGCAGATTTTACTTTTATAGAAAAATCACACTGGGACATATTTGTTGTTGATCGCACGTCGCCTGAGTTTCTGGTATAATTCTACTTAGCTTTATTCATTTTAATATTTACTTACTTATGATCTTCTAACCTTATTGCTGCTTTTTATGAAGAAAATTCATAAAGAACAACAAAAAAGAAGGAAGCTGAGTAAATATCCACATCGAACGTCTCGAAAAGGTTATGCTAATCTCGAGAATGAATGGGTTAGTGAAATGAAACAACATGCACATTTTTTGCTTCATATTAATTTTACAAGCATGTTTATGTTATTACTAAGGTGATCATTTACATGTAAATGTAGACTGAATCTCATCCAGATGCAGAGGAAGTAGATCGGTCGGACACTTGGATCCTAGCAATGATGGACGAAGATGGTAATTTTTTAAATGATGAAGTTGCAGAAATAGCTAAGGAAATTGTAAGTTATTAATATAATTGTCCATTCTTTTTGATGCACATGTTTGTGTATTTTTTAATAAAGAACTGAAGTTTCAAAAGTTAAATTTTAATAAATTATATACACATGAAGCCTTTCTATAGTTTTTTTTTCTATTACAATGTATAATTCGAATTAGTGGTCTTTAGTTTAACTTAGGATTTGTTTGTATGCCTTTACTGCTAGTAGCATGTTGATTGTATCATCTTTAATATTAGTAATTAATTATATATTTTAATAATCCCATGTTCACTAAGAGAGTCAAATACACATGTTTACATTGAAAATTGGTTCATAATATTAAATGTCTAGATTTTGTATTCTGTATTGGTTAATATTTTATTTTAACATTTTTTAGCCTTGGATTAGTTTGTCAATGAATGTACTTACTAGGTCCCCTGTACCACCAAGTAAACTAAGTTGTCTCTTGTGCTTGCAATTGAATCTATTAAATTAAATATATTAAAGGATGAATGTGCTTATAACTAGTAAAAACAAATTGGTGTTAGTTGTGTAATATATTAATTAAAGGATGAATGTGCTTAAAGGATGTATGTGATTATGGTAAAAAATGTTACTGAATTTTTTGTAGAAAAAGATGAAGGAGGAGGTTAAGGAAGGAAAACTTAAAGTTGAAGGTACTAATGATGTGTTAACAATGGCGCTCGGTAAGCCTGAGCACGGAGGCAGAGTACGTGGTCAGGGAATTCATGTAAAGCAGTCGGTTTATTTTGATCTTCCGAGGGAAAAAAAGCGAGGACAATGGAAGAAAGGGTACGTGAGGCAATTCAAAAGTACATGGCAGAGGAGACTCCAAAAATTATTAAAGAGAGAGATGCATTTTGGGCTGCTGAATTTGAAAAATACAATGCACATTCATCGAAAAATGGTGTACAACATGATGGTAGTCCGAAACCAAATTCCCAGCAGGCAAGCTATCACTCTAAGGGTGGGGTTGATGTGGATGTGGATGTGGATGTAGGTGTTCATAAAAATGTGACATTGATAGATAATTTGTTTGTGGATTTAGCGGTGGAGCTTGAGGATAATAAAAAGGTGGCGGGTGAGGATGATAATGGAAGGGCTGTTGAGGAAATGAAAGTGGATTCTTCGGATGGTTCTGTATGTCGATTGGCTGTTGGATCGTTGAGCAACATTGTTGCTTGTGCAACAATTGATGAAGTACGCGTTCCCGAAGGACATGAGAAGACTATCCATGGAGTAAGTCTTGGAGAAAAGAATGCAAGCGTGTCTATCATTAAAGTCATTCAAGGAGATGCTAAGATTCTCTTCCCTATCGGGGATGAAATTTTTACTGTTCAAGAAGCCATGGGAACTTTTATTGCGTGGCCGAGAAACATGATAATTGGAGGAAACAATAGCAGTACTTCTCATGTTTTGGCCGCCAAGGTCAGAATGCTTTTTTAGTATGGTTAATATATGTACTATGTGTTTGTTTAGTCTGTTTTTTTAATTACTTTTATTTACAATTGTTTTAGAAAACCGAGAAAGCCCGTGCTAAGAAAATGAAGAAGACGTATAAAGTAATTAAAGATGTTGAATCAGAGCTTGTTGTTCAAATTGGTCCGAATTATCCTTCTGCAATGAAACGTTTGTGGACATGGGCAAAGGAAGCCTTGAGTGGTGGCCGAACAATTTCTTTTGAGCTAAGCAAAGAAGCATTTGGATTTACAAAGAAGCAAATCATGTTCTTATCTAATATACATGCAGTGTGCTCTGGAGGTGAAATGGCCGGCTCTGTCATTTGCCTTTTTATTCAGTAAGTTTTTCATTCAAAGTTTTTTTTCGGAGTATGTAGCTTTGGAATAAATATGACAATCATTACTAAGGACTGCTTAATTTAATTTGTAGCTTCTTGAATGAATATGTGAAGAAGCATAAGATGGTCAACATGATTAGTTTTGTAGATCCGGGAACAATCGGTGCCATTGGATGTGGTAGTACAGTGCAGAGGTCGCGTGAATTGTGTACAAGATTTAAAGTTTCTAGGAAAGGGCAGCATTTTCTGCTGCCGTACAATGATGTGTAAGTATTTTTACTATCCCAAGCTATTAAGCTGTTAAGCCTTGCCAGTTTTTTATTAATTTTTTTCAAGAATTTAGCTTTTATTTTTAAGGAATGGGTTCAATTGTATAGTTAAACTCGATAATATTTGTTGTTGAAATTTATATTAATTGCATTGGTTCAGTATAAATGTAATCAAATGCCTTGACAGTTTTGAAGTTAATATAAAAGTAATCAAATGCCTTACAATATTTAATTGATTTTGTTACTAGATGTTAGGTTTGTTTCTAAGACGGGGGAAATTGTATAGTTCAACATCATAATATTTGAAGTTCAAATTTGATGATAATTATATAGGTTCAGTTTTAAAATTGATTTATTTACCGGAATTTAAATTTTATCAGTATGAGCCTTCAATTTTTGATGTTATACCTGATCATGTTTATTACAGTAAATTACACTCTACTAGTATCACATTTTGGATTATTTTTTACAAATAGTGAGTTTAAATAATTTTTAGGTTGATTTTAATTCAATAGAAATGTAATTTTTTTTGATGATATTTCAGTTGTTTGGGTGACAAAAAAGCATCAAATTTAGGCTTTACTATTTAACAAGCACCTCTGTTTATTTTTCGTAGCGACCACTTGACCCTGACAGTTGTCAATCGAGACGCAGAGGTAGTCTACTATATGGACCCTCTTAAATGCCGAATTGCAAATGGAGAATGGGTGGATGTTGTCGACAAGTAAGAGTTCACCTTATAAAATTTGATTATTAAGTCTTGACTTATAAATCTTGTCTGACCATATTTTGTAGTGGTTATTTTATGTTTTGATATATCTCGTTTTGGTTGTAGTGCCATTAAAATGTACAAGGAGGATTTGAAAAAGGTTCCGAAGAAGAAAGTATTGTGGGAGAACATGGCGGTATTTATTTATTTTTGTGATCATATATTAATTATGTTATTAAAGGAGACTGGATATTTTAAATGAATTTTTGTTTGGTATTTTAGGGAGTTCCAGTGCAGATCGGGAACAAGGATTGTGGCATGTTTGTGATGTGATACATGATGGAAATCATTCATGATAAGGAGCTGGACTTTGCTAATAAGGTGACAATTGACTATCTGTGGGCCTTTTCATCCACTTTGTATTTACTTTTATAAGGGCAGAACATGCTACTTATACAAAATTTTTGATGATTTTTCAGTGGTTGCGTAGATCAAACATGGTTTACACTGACGATGACATCAACGAGATCACGGTTGAGTTTGCAAAATATTTTATGAAACATTGTGCAAGCTAGGTCCTCGCCTTTCTTTTCTTTTGAACTTATCGTAAACTGGATGTTTTATGTATGTAGTTGGTGATAAGTAGACTCGTTTGAACTTATCGTATGTTGACAAGTAGACTCGTTTGAACTTATCGTATGTTGACAAGTAGACTCGTTTGAACTTATCATAAAGTGGATGTTTTATGTATGCAGTTGGTGATATATGTAGACTTGCGATAATGTATTTTGTGTTTGGTGGATTGCTGGAAGTTTGGTAGGTAGATCTAGTTTTTTTGGATTGTTGAACGGATGGATTATGGTATGGTATGGATTATGGTATGGTAGTGAATTGGTTTTGTTTTGGATGGGGCCTAGATTATGGTATGATTTTGTTTTGGATTATGGTATGGATTATGGTATTTTTATTTTGGCAGGGGCCTATTTTTTGTGGTCTTTTATGCAGCTGGTTTTAATTAAATATCAAATTGATATGCAAAATGCATATACCTAATAAGATAATGGTTTTTTAAAACAAAAGTAAGCATTGTATCATTTTCGGACAACGGTTACCTCAAGTACATAATTTTGTCAATATATAAGTCATTGTCTAAACAACAATTCAATAACACCAGTTAGTTATTAACTGTTGTTTAAACTATGAAGACATGACTTAGAACACAAAATAAAAAGAATTGGTTTAAAAGGTTTTACACAACTGTTGCTTTGAACAAACCATTGCTTAAATAATAAGGCATTGGTTTTGATCTTTTTCTTGCCATTGACTCACTGTTGTCTATTACTTAGTAAACTGTTGTGTTACAAATGTTTCTTCAATGGTTCGCGAAAAGTAATCCGTTATATCTTTTGCATTATAACACCACCCTGAAACTGTTGTCTAAAAGATACTTATATTACTACCTCTGAAAATAACTATTGTTGTTCTGTTATATAAATAATAGATGGATAAAATAACTGTTGTTTGGAAAAGATATTTAAAATTGGAAAGAAAATTTAGAACTTTCTCTTGACGTAAATAAACCGTTGTTTTTTACTAAGAAAACTGTCATGTTAAAAATGTTCCAACAATAGTTTTTCTAAAACAACCGTTGTGTCATCCAGATTGTAACCAGTGTTAAACATTGTTGTTAAATCTCCCTTATTACAATTGTATTAACAACCGTTGTCCAACCTTCGATCACACGAGTGTTCGATAGACAACGGAAAAACTACCTTTCAGACAAAAAAAAATAGTTGTATGATTGCAAAAATGTTGTAGTGTAGCCATCTCTCCAATTTTGATGTATTGATTATAGTTTCTCTTATAATTCACTGGAACTACACTTACCTCATACCTCTTTGTTTCTAACTGTTAGCTCTGGCCCGGGGGTCAAGCATATTAGAATCTATAATATTATTATAAATTACAATTGAATATAGACATTAAGAAATTGATTTTTAATGAGGAGCCGAAGAGCTGCAAACGGCCACCACATCTCGAACCACAAATGGATTAAGCTACCAATCCACTTCGAACACGTTCATTTAATATAAACAGCAACCTCCTTAGACTACAGATGTCCAATTCCCTGCTCACAATTGAAATTATTATACATGTAAATGGCGACATACTATTATTACATATTCGTATAGTCTTAAATGGAATCCATCAATTTTATATTCTTTTTTATTATTTAATTTCATATCCAGAATCGCTAGAAAACGCATACATAATTCAAAGTATAAAGGAATATACGGGAGGGTGTTAATTAAAGTTAAGAAACTATAAACATAATGTTATACAATTTATGCATTCAGTCACATATATGTGCTTCTTCGGTGTTTTAACCAATTTTTTTAGAGAATATTTTACATGGACCATAAGTATAAATTGGTCTTGGTCCCTATGGATTACACTGAAGGCTAGAGCAAGAGTGAACCTGTGTAGTTTATATAGAATGCTTCTCCATTGGTTCCATCACAACACTTGCAAAGAAATCCCAATATTCCCTATAATTTCAAGTTACCTACTCTATTCATTGTATCATTGTTAGTCCCTACCAATACAACAAGAATTACATAAAGGGGGCGTTGAATGTAATTCTGGCTACTTTTTGAGATAAATGAAAAATGGTTCTAACTTAATAATATATAAGTTTTTGATTTGCAAAGTGCGGAATGAAGAGTTGGATAAATAAAAACACAAGTCTTTCAAAACTTTCTAGTTGATTTGAATGTATCCACTAGATATATATATATATAGATATATATCAAGAGAAACCTGTGAAGCTTTAATAGCTCACAGCTGCTTACAAATATGAATAACTAAACTTACAGATAAATGCTACAGGATTCAGCTTACATTTATTTTACTGAGAATGTATTTGCTTAGTCTTATTATTGTTCTACTTGCTACTCTTGGTTTATATATCACCAAGATTACATA
Source organism: Apium graveolens (assembly GCF_009905375.1). Classification (NCBI taxonomy): domain Eukaryota; kingdom Viridiplantae; phylum Streptophyta; class Magnoliopsida; order Apiales; family Apiaceae; genus Apium; species Apium graveolens. The sequence continues at coordinate 191,877,520 of NC_133656.1, read as the reverse complement.
GTAATAAGACAAGCTAATAAAACAAAACCTATCAAGTCTAATACCATGCTGCTTCACTATTCTATTCCAGCATCTTTGAATATCTTCATAATAGAATGGAAATGGTAATGCTTCTTTGTTCTCAAAAAACCCAGCTGAATAAGCTGCCACATTCCTTTTGAAAACACTCGACACATGTGAATATGTTATCACTGTCAACAGATGTTTGAATTGATCATTCATCGGGCACATGATTATCATCTGTCGGGTTGCCTTGTTGATCATTCGTCAGGTAGCTATTTGACACTTGACTTTATTTCATTTATGCAGAATTACAAGACATCTTATATTTAGAATTAATCAACCTATTTTGCATATCTAATTAAAGTCAACATGACTTATATGCTACAACAGAATCTATACAAAAGTTTTTGCAGAAATGTGCTACATGTCTTATTGTTACATAAGCTACTCACTCGATGGATGTCAAATCATCATCCGTCGGGACTATATTGAGTCATCCGTCGTGACTATATTTGATCATCCGTCGAGTGCTACATTTTTCACTAAGTTGAATCTACTAAGGTGTTTTGTTAATGTAATCATCAAGTTCACAACATATTCCCAATAATCTCCCCCAATATGAATCTACTAAGGTGTTTTGTTGAATCTACATTTTTCACTAAGTTGAATCTACTAGAATTGTAGCCATAAATTAAGAGAAACTTGATGATAACAAAATACTCTAAAAATATAAATTTAAAAAGTAATAGATAAAACTAAAAAAGTGATGTAGTAGTTACTATATAATTTACAAGAAAAAGTGTACAAAGATTTGGTCACAATCATTTTCAAGGTGCTCCTCTTGTCTGAGCAGATTGATCTATTTCCTTGATTGTCTAGATTTCTTCCCAAGCCTCCTATTGTTTTCTTCTATCTGATTTTGGAGCTGTTTGTGGAATTCAAGTTCATCAGATTCTGAAAGTTCTAGCATTCCTTGCATTTCCAGAAGGGTTTCATTGCTAGAGATGCTCAACTGGTCTTCTAATCTGAAGAATCTTCCAACTTCCTTATCATCCATGAATTCCATCAGCTAGTAGGGCCTTAGATGCACTCTACTCCCTGTATAAGGAATAGTTAAAGTCTTTGGCAGTGCATCTTTGGCTCTAATACTCCTCAGTTCTTCAATCTTCTTTAGAACTAATCTTCTATTTGTTACATTGAATCCATAGTTCTTTTTGAAGGATGAATAAACTTTTATCAGTACATATTGGCTCTCTTGAAGAATCCTGTGAAGTGGCCATGGTATCTCTTTTCCTCCCTTATACTTGAATACTAACCTTTCAGGCAGATTCCTGTAAGCAACAATTCCTCTAACTTCTTCCAGTTCATCTAGATAGAGATTTAGATAAGAGAATTCCCTTATGTCACAGATGTACATGATATCTCCCTTGTTGACCTTGGTTTAAGATTTGGTTAGGGACTTGGATCTGAGAGTTGAGGGATTTACTTTCTTGACTGCTCTGGTCTTTGTCTTCTTTGGCTTCATGAGATGAGGTAGATTGAGTTCAGGAATTGGTAGACTATCCCAGTCTATTGGCTTATCCTTTAGAATGATAGGTTCACCATTGAAATTCTTGGATGGATCTATCTTGAATTCTTAATGTGCCACAGAGGGCATGGATGTTTGAGTTGATGTAGAAGTAGACTTTTTGGGAAACTGATCTTCCAATCCTTCTTCATCAAAGTTCACTTTTCTCTTGGACTGAAGTTTGTATCTAAACCTTCCTTTCTGCTATGATTCTTCTTGCATTTTCAGAACCTTAGATTCAGTGGTTTCAGATGGTTGTTCATGAATTTGTTGTGTGGGTTTCACAGCTTGCAACTTGTCCAAGATAGCAGCTTGCTCCTTTTTTTGTTTGAGCTTTTTACCATCTAGAGCAGCTTGCTTCTTTTACCATTGAGGGTGTCCAGCCACCACACAAATTTCCTTACCATTTCTAAAAACCTTGGCAATTCTCCTTTTCAATGCTGAATCAGCTGGATCCTTGTATAATGCAATAGATCTTGATAACAGTTTCTTCTCATCAGGCTTTGGTGTCTCATACACTGTGTCCAAAGGGTTCTTTAGTGAAGATTTTGGTTAGTTCATCTTTGGCTTCATGATTAGATCTGCCTCTGGGGATTTGATGCAGAATGTCTGGCCTTTTTCCAGATAGTTCATGCTCATATCATTCACATAAATTTGCCTCACTTGAGAGTGATGAACGACTGATTTTTCTGGCTTCTTTGCTAGACCAAACTTCTTTTGAATATCCTCATCAATTTTCTCCCAGTTTATTGGACTAAACTGCTTCTTCTTTGCTGCTCTCAAAGTGGCTGCTGCTTCATTAATTAGATCAATGCTATCTCTAGTTGGCGGCTTTGTGAAAGCAATTGTTGGCTCAATTGCTTTACTCACTTGAATGTTAAGCACTTTTTTCTCCCCCTCACTCCTAGAACTCTCTTTCTCCCCCTTTTTGTTATCATCAAGCTGAGTAGAGGAGGAGGTCTGTGCAGCCACCATTTTCTGAAGCAAGTCTGTTTGTTGTGCTTGGTGTAGATGGATTGTTGTAAGAGAAGCTTCCATAGCAACCATTCTTTTGTCCAAGGAATCCACCTTGGTTGCAAGATCAGAGTTTTTCCTGTGTTGTCTTTTGATGTCTATCATTGTTGTCTCTGGAAGTCTAGCTTCCAACTTGTCATACATGTCTTTCTTGAGTTGATCAACTTCATTTTTGATGAGGGAGACATTTTGACTTTGTTGGTAGCCTGATATTTGTTATAGTTGGAGAGATGCAAGATGTGCTTGCAGAAGCTTCTTGGTGCTAGCATTTGTGGTTGATTGAAGTGTAGACTGTGTTTGGCTGATAAGTTGGATAAGAGTGTTCTTGAAATAGTGTTCATCATATTGCTTTGAAAAGGCCCTGATCTTGAACTATCGCCTACTTCTCCCCCTATGTCCAATTGCTCTCCTTTACTATCTCCACCCTCAGCTCCAAAAAATTCTTCAGAACCACCAGTCCCATAATCAAGATCACCAGCTGTTGAAGGCAAAGCTGTGATGGTATCCTTAGATCTTTGCATGGACTGTATGGTGTGCACCAAGTTTAGCATCCTTTCTGCATTATACATTGCCCTGTCCAGCTAGAAGTTGATATGCTGGAACAGGATGAGTAAATGTCTCAGCATCTAAGGAGGTAGAATCTATAATAGCTTGAGTTTGCTAAGATAGTCCCTCCCTCTCTATATCCTGGACATTCATTGACTCACTTATAATGACATCCACCCTTATGTCTCATGTACCTTCATTTCTCTCATTATCTCTCTTTTCTTGCATCAAGGTCTCACCTTGGTTCCCCACCCTCACACCCTCACCTTCACCATCTAAGGTGGGACTTCTCACACTCACTTTTTCCAGTCCTGAAGAAATGGACTGCATTGGATCACTCTTTTCCTCTCCTTTTTCCTAGGAGCAACCTAGACTCTCACACATGTCACTACCTTCCCTCATCCTAATAGTGATTGCACAATTACTAAGTCATCTGCACTTGTAACTATAGTTGAACTTTAGAGTTGTGCAGAGACACCCGACGGATGAGAAATATCCATCGGGGTAGTAATTTGACTATCTGATGGATGACTGCTGTTAGGCACATCCGTCAGGATACAATCACCACTCGACGGATGAACAATATCCATCGAGTGAGTAGAAATGAATGAGTTTGGAGTGGAGACTATTGTGGACTCTGTGCAGATTGATGAAAATGTTGGCATAAATGTCTCAATAGTCTCAGAAAGAAATGGCAAGTGAGCTAACAAATCATCTAGAAGATGATGCTCACTTGCATGGATTTTTTGGCTTCTCCAACGGAGTTAAAGATGGAGAATATGGTTGTGATGTTTGAATCATGTCAATATCCAAAGATTGTGTGGGAGAATTTGGTGTTTGAGGTGTTTCAATTTGTACAGATTTTGGCTGTGACTCCACATTTGTTGGAACCACATCAATTTGACTTTGAGATGGTGCAGTGACTGGGTCTTTAGCTCCAGTTTGCACTGTGTGTGTACCCTGTGCATCCCAAGGGTTTTAGATTTCTTCTTTCTTGTGTAAATTTGTGGTGAACTTGTGTCCATACCCCTTTTAATCTGTGCTCCTGGTTGAGAGCTTGTTTCAATAGTTACATCCTTTTGGGAGGATGAAACTAGAATTGAGCTTTTATCCTTATTAACAACCATAGATTATTGGGAAACTGTGGTGTGTCTTGGTTTGGGTACACTATACTCATCATCCTTATCCTTAAGGCTTCTTTGATTTTCACCCTGTCCCTAACCTGTCTTTCGCACCTTCACACAGATTTTACAACTAGAATCTTTTGAGAGACACCAGAGGGGGCTTTCTTCGTCTTTGGTTTTGAATCTTTGGTTTTGGTAGCTTGGGTAGGCATCTGTCTGGTCATTGACACAGATGCCACTGTTACACTAGAAGACAAAGAAATGGTTAAGGTTGGAAGAGTTGAGACAGTTGAAATTACCTCACTTACCTGAGGTGCCTCCATTACTGGAAAGTAGAAGAGTAGCACCTCTTTGTGGTGATCTGCTCTATTGAGATCTGCAATAATTCTTCTTTCTTGAACCCAACAATCTAACTTGTTGGTTGGGTTCTCAAGCACAATATCCTCAGAGAGGTGGTTAGCAAGCATTATGAAAAATCTAGCATAATAAACATTTTTAACCCTATTATTATGCTCCCCTAACTTAAATCCCAACTCAAACAAGACTAGATCACTAAAATTGAAGTACTTATCAGTTACTAGCATGTAGAGCATATTGAGCATGGAGATATTAATAGAATCAAAGTTTTTAATTTACCAGAAAATATTTAGTAACTACATCACACAGATAACTCCATTATTTCCTAAGACCCAACCTCCTAATTTCACTTAATTTAGAGATGGTGAGTGCATAACCCATGGAGTTTAACATGTTAACAATATCAGTGTCTGTGTGTGGAGTAGTGACAGTATTATCAGGAATCTTAAAGCATGCTTTAACAATGTCACTATTAACACATAATTCCTTACCTTTAATAGTGAAAGTGATGGTCTTGTCAGTTGAGTTGTACACTGCAGTCGTCCATATTTCCTCCATAACCTCACAGTAGATAGTGGGAGACTCCAACATGGCATATTTGAGCTTACAGCCTTGCACAAAATCCATCATTTTGTGGTAGTCGCCAGACTGTTGAATTCCCTTGTTTACTAGAGCCGTGAAATTGTTCTTCTCATAGGTAAAACCAGTTTAAGACATGATTTTGACGACTGGTGCCATTGGTAGAGAGTAAAAGTTGAGAGAGAGAGGGTAATTGCTTTTGAGAAAGAAAGAAGTTAGAGCAGATGAATTGAGAATGATAAAAGATAAGAAATAGAAATGAATTTTTCTTTTATACTATCTCAAAAATAACTGATAAAAATATTAAAGTAAAATAAAGTGACCAATAAAAATTTCCCAAAATAACCGTTTAAAAATAAACTGTAAAAATTCCAACACTTATCCGTCATGTTATGCTTACAAACTGTAAGTATACTCGATTGATAATGTTCAGAAAATCAACGGCTAGGAATGAGACAATTCGACGGATGAGGATAAACAGTTATCCGTAGAGTTATAAAAATTCCAGAAAAATAATTGATTTTATTAACAAATTGTATTCCGACGGATGATCGAACTCGATGGATAATGATCATCCGTCGGGGTGTAAATTTTGACTTAGTCAAAACTTCATCCAGGACTGAAAAATCAGTTAAATTTCTAGCTGCTTTATAACTTGCAAAATATCTGAAAAGATTCAAGAGAAATTAAGCTTACCTAACTCACTTACCAACCTTGAAAAGGTGGATTCATCCAGTGGCTTGGTAAATATATCTGCAAGCTATTTTTCACTTGGAACAAAATGTAGTTCCACAGTACCATTCATTACATTTTCCCTTATGAAGTTGTACTTGATGTCTATGTGCTTTGTTCTTGAATGTTGTACAAGATTCTCAATGATGGCAATTGCACTTGTGTTATCACAGAAAATAGGATTTCTTTCGATTTGCAGACCATAGTCTAGAAATTGGTTTTTTATCCACAAAATCTGTGCACAGCAACTGCCAGCAGCAATATATTCAGCTTCAGCTGTAGAAGTAGAAACTGAATCTTGCTTTTTACCAAACCAGGACACATGCTTTTTTCCTAGAAATGGACAGGTTCCAGTTGTACTTTTTCTATCGATTCTACAACCTGCATAATCTGCATCTGAATAACTAGCTAGATCAAAACCAGAATCTCTAGGGTACCAAATGCCAAGTTTTGATGTACCTTTGAGATATCTAAAAATTGTCTTAATAGCAATTAAATGAAATTCTTTAGGATCAGCCCGAAATCTAGCACAAAGACATGTAGCAAACATTATATCTGGCCTACTTGCTGTTAAGTATAGAAGTGATCCAACCATGCCTCTATAACTTGAAATATCCACAGACATTTTAGAAGTGTTTAATTCAAGTTTAGTTGCAGTGGCCATGGGAGTTTTTGCAGATGTGCAATCCATTAGTTCAAACTTCTTCAAAAGATCATAAATTTATTTAGTTTGACTAATTAATATTCCATCCTTAACTTGCTTAACTTACATAACATGAATGTAAGTTAGTTCTCCCATCATGCTCATTTCATACTTACTTTGCATCAATTTGGAAAACTTTTTGCAAAGTATTTCATCTGAAGAACCAAAAATAATGTCATCTACATAAATTTGAATAAGTATGCTAGAGCCACTAACATTTCTAAAGAATAAAGTTTTATCTACAGTACCTCTAGTGAAGTGATTCTCTAAAAGAAACTTTGACAAAGTATCATAGCAGGCTCTAGGTGCTTGCTTCAATCCATACAGTGATTTCAAAAGATATTATACATGATCAGGTAGATTTGGATCTTCAAAACCAGGAGCCTGACTGACATAGACGTCCTCCTCCAAATTTCCATTTAGAAAAGCACTCTTGACATCTATTTGATAGACCTTGAAATAGGCATGGGCTGCATAGGCTAAGAAGATTCTGATGGCTTCAAGTCTTTCAACATGAGCAAAGGTTTCATCAAAATCTATTCCTTTCTATTGACAATAGCCCTTAGCAACCAATCTAGCTTTGTTCCTGACTACTATGCCATTTTCATCCATCTTGTTTCTGAATACCCATTTGGTGTCTATTGGATTCTTTCCTTTAGGCTTGGGTAACAGCTTCCAAACATTGTTCCTTTCAAATTGGTTTAGCTCCTCCTGCATAGCTAAAATCTAATCAGGATCCAACAAAACTTCTTCTACCTTCTTTGGTTTTTCGTTAGATAGGAAACTGCTATATAGAAATTATTCTTGAGTTGCTCTCCTTTTTTGAACTCTAGAAGATACATCACCAATGATGAGCTCAAAGGGGTGATCTTTTATCCATTTTCTTTATTGTGGGAGATTAGCTCTAGATGAAGAGGCCTCATTGTTGTCTTGATGTGTGATTAAGTTTTGATTATTAGAAACTCCCCTTGAGTTTGTAAATCTATGATTTGAGAAATAGGAACTTTCTATAAGTAATCTATTCTGACTTTCAGCTTCTTTTGATGACCCGACGGATGGTGTATTTTGAGTTTCGACGGATGAAGCTGATTGTCTCCCGGTGGATGATGCAGATTGTCTGTCGACGGATGAAGTATTTTGTAACTCGATGGATGTTGAGTTATTAGCTTCATTGGTTGTAGATTATTTTGCACTATCCTTAGTTGTAGTTTCTTGATCACTTTCATCATCACTGTCATCATTAACCATCTCCACATTGTCAAATTTTAGGCTCTCATGGTAATCTCCATCTTGAAGTCCTTCAATCTTTTTATCATCAAACATAACATGTATTGATTCCATAATAATATTGGTTCTTAGATTGTAGACTCTGTATTCTTTACCAACAACATATCCAACAAAAATTCCTTCATCTGCTTTAGCATCAAACTTCCCATTTTGATCAGTTAGATTTCTCAAGATATAACATTTGAAGCCAAAGACTTGAAGAAAATTTAGAGTTCGCTTCTTGTTCTTGAAAAATTGGTAGGGAGTCATGCATTTTGCTTGATTCACCAAAGAAATATTTTGAGTGTAGCATGCAGTATTTGCAGCTTCATCCCAGAAGTATGTTGGTAACTTTGATTCTTCAAGCATTGTCCTTGCAGCTTCAATAAGTGATCGGTTCTTTCTTTCTACTACTCCATTTTATTGTGGAGTTCTTGATGCTGAAAACTCATGTATAATCCCAGTATCTTCACAAAATGCTCTCATGACAGAATTCTTGAACTCAGTTCCATTGTCACTCCTGATTCTTCTAACTTTGAAATCAGGATGATTGTTGACTTTCCTTATGTGATTGATGATGATTTCACTAGCCTCATCTTTATACTTTAGGAAATATGTCCAAGAGAACTTTGAGAAATCATCTGATATTACTAGGCAAGATATTTTCCTTGAGATGGACAACACATTGACTGGTCCAAAAAAATCCATGTGTAGCAGTTGTAAAGGTTCTTCAATTGTTGAATCAAGCTTCTTTCTGAATGATGCTTTGATCTGCTTTGCCTTTTGGCAAGCATCACACAGTTCTTTCTTTACAAGCTCATTCATGATCTTGAAGTTTAGATGGGATAGCTTCTTGTGCCATAGCCAACTTTCATCTTGACTTGCTTTATTGAGAAGACAAGTAACAGATTCTGCATTTGATGAGTTAAAGTCAGCTAGGTACACATTTCCTTTTCTCACTCCAGTGAGAACCACTTTGTTGCTCCTCTTGTTTGTCACAACACAGGCTTCTATATTGAAGGTTACTGAAATGCCTTTATCACAAAGCTGGCTGATACTCAACAAATTGTGCTTGAGATTATCCACTCAGGCAACCTCCTCAATGATGACATTATCTTTTAAAATCAAGTCATATCCCACAGTATAACCCTTATTGTCATCTCCAAAAGTAATACTTGGGCCAGCTCTTTCCTTTAACTCTATGAGCAGGGTAGAATCTCCAGTCATGTGTCTTGAACAGCCACTATCCAAGTACCACAGATTCTTTTTGTTTCCCTGCACATATTAAAATCAAATCAAGTTGATTTTGGTACCAAAGTTTCCTTGGGTCCTGCCTTGTTAGCTTTCTTCTTTTGTTTCTTAGGTTTGATCTCATTTGACTTGGGGATATCAGATTCATCCTTAGTCATCTGAGTTGGACCTTTGAAACCATTCATTAAAACAAAATTATCATGCACATTTTGCTTAACAAGAAATGGCATGCTATTTGCAAACATGTTATTCCAGTAGGGCATGCTAAATGGCATTTGAAGCATACTAAATGTAGCATAATAAGGATTAGGTGCATTCATATTCTGTGTAGACATAGTATTCATAGGCATAGAAGGCATAACACACATGTTGGGAAAAGATGGTGGTACAGTCATGGAAGTAGGCATGGCAAGTTTGCAATTAACAGATAGATGATTAGCACTACCACACTTAACACATATTTTTCTTGGAGCATATTTATCAGGTGTGTAGTTGTTATGTCTGTTAATCCCTACTTTACCATTTTTATGTCACTCGACGGATAACCTTTTTGATTATCCGACGGATGACTCTCATCATCCGTCGAGTCTACATCTGTTAGCAATCCTTCAATCAAATTGTATTCCAACAATCCTTCAAACAAAAGGACTCAATACCTTGAACTTTGGTGATTTGAGCAAGGACATCTCTAGATGATTTCCATACCTTAATCACCTCTTGTTCACGATCAAGCTGCTTCTTCAAAATTTCTTATTTCTTCAAGGACTCAGTTAATTCCACCTTAGCAATCTTACATTCCATTCTCAATTTTTCAAATTCAATAAACTGAGACTCTAGCACATTATTTATCTCACTTAAAATAAATTATTTTCTTTGATTTTAGCATTTTCCTTAGTGAGGGACTGAAGTGTAACACGCAAGTGATATAATTCTGTAGACATGTCATTTATTGAATCATTACACTCAGCTTTAGATAAATGTGCAAGGTTAGTGGTGATTACCTGATTACTTGAAGAACTTGTCTCTGTTTCATCAGACTTGGCCATTAGGGCTAGATTGACATAGCTGACATCTTCATCCTCATCCAAACCATCTGCTGCCCAGTCATTTTATTGTGTAATAAAAGCTCTTTCCTTTTGTTTGAGCAACTCAAAATGCTTTTGTTTATAATCCACAGGCTCAAACTTCTTCTTGTTGGAATTTAACTTTCTACACTCACTGGCAAAGTCCCTGCCAAGCCACATTTGAAACACTTGAATTTTGATTTATCCACCACGTTTCTATTTGGCTTAGCTGCTCCAAAGTTCTTCTTGAACTTGAGCTTGGAAAATCTTCTGGAAAGAAATGCAAGATGTTCATCAATATCATCCATATCATCTTGGCTTAAAGAATCTTCATTTTCTGCTACCAGTCCCTTGCCCTTGTTTTCACAGACCTCTGAAGTAGACTTAACAACTTCTATCTTCATCTCCTTCTCTTTCTCTCACTCAGCAACCAGTACAATGGACCCTCCTTTCTTTCTCCCTTTCTCCATTCTTTCATCTTGCTCTATTTGAAGCTCATAAGTCTTTAGAATGCCATACAGTCTCTCTAGTGTAACTTTCTTGTATTCTTGTGAATTTCTCAAAGAGACCGTCATTGGTTTCCATTCTTTTGGAAGAGATCTCAGGAATTTAAGGATAAAATCTTTGGTTTGTTAAACTCTTCCATGCAAATTCAGAGTATTTAGTAGCTTTTGAAATCTACTAAAGATATCAGTAAGAGTTTAACCTTCTTCACAGTGAAAATGCTCATATTGCTGAATTAGTAACTGCATCTTATTTTCTCTAACTTGTTCAGTGCCATCACAAATTATTTGAATGGTGTCCCAAACCTCCTTGGCTGTCTTGCAATTGATGATATTATCAAACATGTCACCATCAACTCTATTGAATAAAATATTCATGACCTTCTTGTCTTTCCTAACTTGCTCAATATCAGGATCTGACCATTCATGCCTTGGCTTGGGAACTGATGGCTCATTTCCAGTTGCAGCTCTCATTGGTACATGAGGACCTCTCTCTATGCAATCCACATAGGCCTCATCTTGAGAATGTAAATGTAGATGCATCTTTACCTTCCAGTGATGGTAAATATCTTTGTCCAGAAAAGGAATCTTGACTCCAACATCATTCCTGTTCATCTTGCTGTTTGTTGTGATCTTTAGACTCTTTGTGCTTCAAGAGCTTGCTCTGATACCAATAGTTAGTCCCTAACAATACAAAAAGAATTACAGAAGGGGGGGTTGAATGTAATTTTGGCTACTTTTTGAGATTAATGAAAAATGGTTCTAACTTAATAATATATAAGTGTTTGATTTGTGAAGTGCGGAATGAAGAGTTAGATAACTCAAAACACAAGTCTTTAAAAACTTTTTGGTTGATTTAAATGTATCCACCAGATATATATATATATATATATATATATATATATATATCAAGAGAACCCTGTGAAGCTTGAATAGCTCACAACTGCTTACAAATATGAACAACTAAACATACAGAGAAATACTACAGGATTCAGCTTACAATTGTTTCTCTGAGAATGTATTTGCTTAGTCTTATTATTGTTCTACTTGCTACTCTTGGTTTATATATCACCAAGATTACATAGTAATAAGACAAAATAATACAACAAAACCTATCAAGTCAAATACCATGCTGCTTCACTACTCTCTTCCAGCTTCTTTGAATATCTTCATAATAGCATGGAAATGGTAATGCTTCTTTGTTCTCAAAAAACCCAGCTGAATAGGCTGCCACATTCCTTTTGCAAACACTCAACGCATGTGACTATGTTGTCACTATCAACAGATGTTTGAATTGATCATCCGTTGGGTACATGATTATCATCCGTCGGGTTGCCTTGTTGATCATCCGTCGGGTAGCTTTGTTGATCATCCGTTGGGTAGGTATTTGACACTTGATTTCATTTCATTTATGCAGAATTACAAGACATCTTATATTTATAATTAATCAACCTATTCTGCATATCTAATTAAAGTCAACATGACTTATATGCTACTACAGAATCTATACAAAGGTGTTTGCAGAAATGTGCTACATGTCTTATTGTTACATAAGCTACACACTCGATGGATGTCAAATCATCATCCGTTGGGACTATATTGAGTCATCCATCGGGACTATATTTGATCATCCATCGAGTGCTATATTTTTCACTAAGTTGAATCTACTAAGGTGTTTTGTTAAGGTAATCATCATGTTGACAACATATTCCAAACAATCATTATTCATTTAGCTAAGAGAGGACCATCAAATGAATTTAACTTAAATGAATTTCTAAATTACAAGTCATTATATATATCATGTTTACTTAGGGGCATATCACCATCATAAAGTAGAAACTTCAATCCCATGCACCTCCTAGTATTATTTAGTATCACACACGGCGATTCATTCTAATATGTTGACGTGTGGTTAATTAATTTCAAAAATTCTCATTTGACATGTAGTCATAATAAACTAGAGTTTAAGTCATAATAAACTCATTATCTGGTAGTCCACGATTACATGTCAAATAAAAATTTATAAAAATTTATAAAACCGGTTACACACACATCAGCGGACACTACAAGAAAATAGGGTTAATTACAACTGATGCAATTTCGATCGCGTCTAAATTCGACCGCAGGTGGTCGAAACGGGTTGGCACGGCTAAATTCGACTGGCCCCGGTCGAAATCTAATAGTCGAATTTAATTGGTCAAATTTACAAATAAATTCAACTTCAACCAGTTGAAATAAAAATAGTCGAATTTAAATCGGTCGTATTTAGAGTAAAATTCGACCGAAAAAAATTCGGTCAAATTTATAAATCGTGGGAAAAAAAAGCGGGAAGTTTCCCACCAAAATATTTTTTTCCATTTACTAAATTCGACCGCAGACAATCGAAATTTATTTTTGAATTTTAGCGGGAAATTTCCTTCCGAATTTAGTTTACAGTGGGAAACTTTATTAAACTGAATACGGTTGAATTTAGTGAAATACTATATTCGACCGCTAGCAGTCGTATATCAAATTCAACTTTAACTAGTTGAAATAAAACGGTCGAATTTAAATCGGTCGTATTTAAAGTTAAATTCGACCGAAAAAATATTCGGTCGAATTTATGACTAAAGGAAAAAAGAGAGAATTTTCTCACCAAATAAAATTTAATGTAATTTACTAAATTCGATTGCAGGCAATCGAAATATGTTTTTAATTTGGCGGGAAATTTCCCTCATTTCCCCCCGAAATTTAATACAAGGCGGGAAACTTTATTTGACAGAATTCGGTTAAATTTACTAAAATGCTAAATTCGACTGAAAGCGGTACAAAAAGAAATTCGGCTGAAAAAGTGGAAACTTAAATTCGACCGATTTACATCGTTTTTAGCCTTGTCATAAATTTAACTGTATTCCATTGAATTTAGGAGTTCATTTTAGAAACCCTACTACCTCTTTCTATCCAGTAGCCGTATTTCTCATCTTTCCCACCCCCAATTTCATCATTTTCTCTCCTTTTTCATCAAATTCATTCATGGGATCATCATTCTTTTTCAAGTAAGTTTAATTTTAAAGCTTTCATATATTTTTATGTTCATTAAATTCTATATGTGATTATTATTAATGTCTTGATTTCTTCAATTATTTATGTGTTTATGTAATGATTTGAGTAACTTGAATTTGTTGCTAAAATTAACTTGGTTGTTGTTTATTAGGCTTAGAATATTTGGATAATTAGTAAAATAAGTTTATAATTTTGAGTTGTTAGTTGTTGTTTACTTTTTTATGTCTAGCAATGCATTCACCTAATATCAATGTGTGGTTATTTATTGACGGAATCTGATCGTAGTTGGATAGGTCGTAGTCGATTTAATGAAGCAAAATACATAACGAAAGAATATAAAGTTGGTGTGGATAATTTCATTAAATTTGCTATTGAGCATCTTGAAGAAGAAGATAATGGCCTTATAAGATGTCCGTGCAAAAATTGTCGTAATATATACTACAAGCATCCTAGTACCGTGAAAATACATTTATATCCACATGGTATCATGCAATGGTATATTAGATGGGATTGTCACGGGGAGAAAGAAATGTCATGGAACGAGGCCGGAACAAGTTCTATTAACACGGGATGCAAAGATGATGATATGCATGATGCACATGATGATGCCTTCGAAGATTGTGAGGATTTTGAGGAAGAACCGAATGAAATAGCAAAACAATTTTACAAGATGGTGAATACTGCATCAGAACCAATTTATCCCAATAATGCAAATCTTATAACGCTGAAGTTTGTAATGAAGCTGTTTCATTGGAAAAACAAGCATAATTGTAGTAACAATGGTTTTGATGACTTGCTTCGCCTCATTGGATCAGTACTGCCTGATGATCATAAATTGCCTGAGAATTACTACACCATGCGAAAGATGATTAAATGATTGAATATGGAGTATGAAAAGATTGATGCTTGTGAGAATGATTGTATGTTATTTTACAAGGAACATAGAAAAATGACAAAGTGTGATATATGCAAAGAAGACAGATACAAAGTGCAAAAAGATCCTAAAAAACAAAAGATCCCTCAAAAAATCTTGCGTTACTTTCCTATTACCATGAGATTGCAGCGTTTATTCATGGCGGAGAAGACTGCAAAATGTATGAGATGGCACCATGATAGAATTGCAGTTGAAGGTGAATTATGTCACCCAGCAGATGGAGATGAATGGAAACAATTTGATCGGAGATTTCAAAGATTTTCAAAAGAGATTCGGAATGTCAGACTCGGGCTCTCTACTGATGGATTTGACCCCTTTCGCGATAAGCACGCTAGGGAGTATACAGTATGGCCTGTGGTGGTTATTGTGTACAACCTTCCCCCATCTATGTGTACTAAGGCTCCATACATGTTTATGCCTCTTCTCATTCCTGGACCGACGGATCCAACAAAAGACTTACATGTTTATCTCAATCCATTAATTGATGAATTAAAATTGTTGTGGCATACTGGAGTGGAAACATATGACATGTTCTCACGTACAAATTTTATGATGAAGGCGGCACTTTTGTGGACAATTAGTGACTTTCCTGCACTTTCCATGCTTAGCGGGTGGTCCACTAAAGGTAAGTTGGCATGTCCAGTTTGCATGGGAGAGGTCAAAGGTAAGCAACTCAAACATGGTGGTAAAACAACATTTTATGGCACTGCTCGGTATTTTTTGGAGCCAGATGATCCTCTCAGAAGGAGTACGAGATTTGGAAGAGTTGAGACACGATCAGTTTGTGCTCGACATTCAGGGTCACGTGCAAAGGTTATGTGTGAGCAAATACAGTTTCCCCCACCGGGAAAGTCATCGAAGAAAAACCCAAAAGATTATGGTATGACACATAATTGGACTCATAGTTCTCCATTTTTTGAGCTTCCATATTGGGAGACACTCAGCCTTCGTCATAGCATTGACATTATGCACACCGAAAAGAATGTATTTGACCATATTTTCTACACAATTCTTGATGATTCGAAAAAGTCTAAAAATAAAACCAAATCAAGAAAGGATTGTCAAGAGTTAGGTGTACACCGTGAGTTGTGGATTCAAGATAATGGTATAAAACCACATGCACCATATGTACTTTCGAGTGAACAAGTTCAAAAGTTGTATAAGTGGATAGTCTCATTGAAACTCCCAGGCAGGTATGCCTCAAACATATCTAGGTGTGTGAATTGGAAGAAAAATTGCATTCGTGGGATGAAATCACATGATTGTCACGTCTTCATGCAAAAAATGTTGCCTATCGTTTGTCGTGATCTACTTCTGAAACATGTGTCTGATCCTATCATTGAATTGTGCAACTTCTTTCAAGATTTATGCTCGTCTAGTCTCAAATACACAGATTTAAAGAAAATGGAGAGAAATATAGTGAGAATAATGTCTAAGCTTGAAACCATCTTTAGTCTTAGTCTTTTTGATCCCATGGAGCATTTGCCACTGCATTTAGCAACCGAGTGTAAGTTGGGTGGCCCTACCAATGGGCGTTGGATGTATTTTATTGACAGATACTTGCACAACTTGAAATTGAAGGTTGGAAATAAAGCTCGAGCGGAGGGTTCAATGGCACAACGCTACATTGAGGAAGAATGTGTACACTTTTGTACATTATATTTTGATTCCAAGAATGGATTGATGCATAATCAATTAAGTCGAAATGAGGCCCCTCAAATGTTTCATAATGCCAATTTGTTAGAAGTTTACACATATCCGACACATCCTAGTCTACGAACTAGAGATAGAATCTTGAGTTGTGATAAATATGAACTCGTAGCATACTATGTTCTTATTAATTCGCCGGAGGATGGAAAGTACTTGAGGTAAGTTATTTTAAATAACTTCTTTTTTAAAATTAATTTAGTTCAAAATGTGATGTTTTTATTATTTAACTTGATTTTGTAGGGGTTTTCAAAAGTTGGTACAACGACAATACCCACATTTGAATGATGCGGAAAAGGAACAATTTCAAAAAGAACAATTTAAAGATTGGCTCGAAAGAAGGGTATGCGTTATAATTTATACACACACACATACATAAATTTTCCTCATATTATATTTCTCACATATGTTATTAGGTAGAAGATGACGAAGAGCTCAACAAGAAATTTATAGACCTAATAAGAGGTCCGTTGTATAAAGTGGAGTCTTATAAAGCATGCAAGTGCAATTGTGTAAATGCTAATGAGCTCACTTCACCAAATTCCGGTGTTGTTGTCATTGGTGAGAAATTTAATTATTTTTCTTAATATATAACTTGTATTTTTCTTTACCAATTGTTTTCCAATTTAATACATTTTATTTCTAGGGACTTCTTACGAAGAACATTATGGTAACTACTATGGAAGGATATAAGAAATTTTAAAACTTTTATATCAAAATGGGCATCAAGTGATCGTCTTCAAATGTCATTGGTTTGATCACACGACACATGTGAAAGTCGATAAACACCGGATGACTACCGTAGATGTTAAATCAAAACTAAATGCCGAAGACATGTTTGTGTTGGCTAGCCAAGCTCATCAAGTATACTATGCACCAAACATTTCTAATGCAAAATCATCATGGTACACGGTTTTAACAACAAATAGGCGACTAGTTGATGAAAATGTGTCAATTCAAGAAAAAACCGGGATGAATGATGATGCTTTACAACATGAAGTGTCAAATGCTTCATCATCGCATGTGGAAAGAGTTATTATTCGTGATCCCTCATATTTTTTTGTTGACTTGAGAATGTTTGAAAATGACTATTCGGTAGATTACAACAATTAAGAAGAAAGTGAAAGAGATAAAGAAGATGAAGAAGAAGACGAAGACGAAGACAAAAATAAGGATGAAGATGACTTGAGCGATAATGATGATTTTGTGTAATTTATTTTAATTATTTCAATCAAATTTGTGTCAAAACAATTATTTCTTTATCTAATTTTCCATAAAATTTACATTTAGCCAAAAAAAATTTTGCTAGATGGCCAAGTATTTGTTAATTTTATTAGATGAATGATATCTTCTGTTGAATTAGTGCAGAACAGAGGTTTCAACAGCTTCTGGAGAAAAAATATTTTGGATCATTAAATTTGACCGAATGACAATGAAAAGTTTCACACGGCTAATTTCCACCAATCTCGGTAGAATTGAAATAAAATATATAAACATATTTTACCCCATTTCTGTCACTTTCATCTCTCTCAAGCGGCTGTCAATTAAAATTAGGGTTTAAGAAGGGTGAAGGAGGCGGCTATCGACTGATAAAATCAATAGCTGATGAACGCTCAAAGAACACAATCAGGCTGATAAAAACTTCACAGGTTCATCTCTCTTTCCTTGAAATTAGGGGTTTTTACATTTTTATAATGCGCTATCTCTTTCACCATTCTCTTGGCTTATTTGGGGGTTATGTAATTAGTGGGGTGTACTGAGAAACAAAACTTAATTGGATACAAATAAAAATGAAGGAGATGAACTATACCTGTGTGTAAACTATGTATGTAACTGTTGTGTGCTGGGAGTTACTGAATTTGTTTGTTGGATGGTTTTTGTTACTGAATTTGGAGGCGGAGGAGCTGAGGTTTCAGTTTAGTACTGTTTAAAGCCCCATCTTATTATGAAACCTAATATTAGTAGTAGTGGGCTGGGATTAAACTTTGTATTAAGCTAATTGTCTCGTCTCCTATTATATTTTTGTTATAAACTTCCCTTGGTCCAGCTTAAACCGGGGTCTGCATATTATTTGTTTGCCGTTCATGATTCTGTATTACTACACACTCTTTTTAATCACCCAAATCTTGAATTTTCTTCACTTAGAAATCTTGATGTTCAAGATTTTCCACTTCGTCAACGACAGCTTTCGAGACATGCTTACTAAATGACTGTTGTTAGTGTAATTAGTGATTTCCGTTAGTACTATTGCAGATGTTGATTTCAGTATTAGTATATCAACAGGGCCTATTAAAAGATGTATATCAACATGTCATTTTAGAAGACTAAAGTCTGGCCGACCTATGACCCCCCTGTGTACTGCAGATTAAGACAAATGGGACCTTGACAATTACTGTTTTGACATACTCTTTTATGTGTTTTTTAGGTGGTCTGGACTGGTCCAAACTCAAGGAAGGGAAAAGGGTACAATAATGGTGGGACCAGCGGAAGTGATCCACACAAACCTAGTGACGAAGAAAGTCAGGGGGAAGGGTCTTACGAGGTGGGAGAAGGCAGCCAAACAATTCTGTTTGAGAGGAAAAGGCGCACGTGTTGTGAAGGCGACTACCCGAGAAAACCAACTTGGAATGCAAGACCAACGGTTCAATTACTTCCGAACCTAAAAGGGTAATAAATTTATTTATATTCCTTCAATAAATATTTTGGTTGTTGTTTTGGTAGTTTTTTAGAGGGAGATTTTTTTTCTGGGGTTTTTTCCTCTATTTAGTTTCTGCATTTCAGTTTTACAGTCCTCTTTTGCTATATAAACATTTAAACAATAATTTATTTCTTTAGAATACAAGTATGAATTCTCCATGTACTTTCTTTTAACAGGAAGTTTTGAAAAAGTCAATATTACAAAAACGCCAAAATGGTAATTAGAAAAGATTTATGAAATTTTCATTTCTAAAATTGTAGGTTGGTTATAGCAGGAGTTTGAACATTGTCCTTGCATTAAACTTTATAATATAATGACTATATATGTGGTAGTACTTTTGTGTAGTATATTGCAATTTGTATCCCTGTTTATAGCTCAGAAGTACTAGAATGCCAGATGTAGATACTGTTCATAAATTATCTAAAATGAACTGGGAGGAATTATGTTGAACTATGTTATATTAATATCATTGTTATCAAATATTGCTAACAGAAAATGCCTTGAGTTTTTTTTAAATGACTATTGACTATTGTCTACTAATTCTTAATTTAATCAGGGTAAGGTACCATTAATACTTGTATAGATTGGTTAAAGCATGTGCTAATATCTCTGTTAGGTACTAGCTAAATCTATCTTTGAAACATTAAATACCTCAGTGGTGGGCAGGAAGCTTAGCAGACCACAATATAATTTTCTGATTATTGTCAGTCATGCAATAGTGATTTTCATACTTCAGTCTGTTTTAGCATATAAGACTTTAGTGTGTTGTTTAATGATATAGTAACAGTGAGCTAAATTTCAGACTATTTTGTTAAAAGTAAAATCAGACAAGCAACTCGACTAATAGTATGAAAATTGCGAAGTGAATGCAACAATGGAACGGTGCGGTGTTGATAAACACCTCTATACATTGAGCATTATTTGTACTAGACAAGGCAATCCCACTTAGTTAGGAATGTACACCTAAGCACACACCTGATGATGCTACAAGTATTATATAGATTGATGTAAATAAAGATTGTTTAGCTACAAATTACATTTATTGGCCCCTCTAGATTAAATAAAGTTCTGGTTTGTTCTGTGGCTCGGTTTTTTCGAGTTGGGTTCTCCATCGAGATAATAAGACCTGGCCTTTTTGCTGACATTAAGAAATTTGCTGACATTTGGATTGACAACCATAAACTGTTTTAAAGTGCTTGTTTTTAATAAGCATTATATGTGTTTAAAGTGCTTTTTTTTAACATCAACTTGCTAAACTTTCATTATGTTTTTAACAGTTTTATGGGGAATACGCCCAAGAAAACATTGGCACGCCTTGCTCGCCTGAAATGGGATGAACATACAATCTCTACAAAGGGAGCTGCACGTAATGCTTGGTACAACAGATGTATCAACTATTTTAAAGTAAGTATTTTAATTTTATTTTTCTTTCAGCCTTTGTAAACTACTACTTGGGGTTTAGAGTTTTTACTTCTAATTTATTCTCAACAGATGTAATGCTTAATTTCATTCTCCTCGATCAACTTTCTTGTTTCATTCTTGTTTTCTTAACAGCCTTTAGAGTTTAGAGTTTAGAGTTTTCTTTCTTTTTCATTTTCTTTCTTTCTTGTTTAGAGTTTACTTTCTTTCTCGTTTTTTGAACTTACTTTTAGACTTTTATATTTTGTTTCATTTCAAGTAATATTTAAATTAGGTACATTAAACCAAAGTGTATGATTTTGGTTAAAATCACATATATTGGTTATAAAACATATATTTTATTCACTAATTATCGCTTCGATATTGTAAATCAATCTTTCAATAAAAGTGTGACCCGTTGTGCGGCTAAAAGTGTGTTTTCTGGTTTTATGATTTGTTTGTGTTAAGTGTAGATAAGAATTAGTGGACATTAGTGTTTGTTTTTAACTGAAATAAAATATTCAGATAAGAGTTTGCAAGTAGCTCCCAGAGTTCTCACGGTTTTTACTCACATGATGCACGGTTTGTGTTTTGTTTTCTTCTGTTTAAGGACTATATAAATTATAAGTGTACATTTTAGCGGCGTATCACATGTTAATCGCCTAAATATAGTTTATAATCATACTTATTTGAGTACTATAAAATCACACCGACTGCTCTAGTACAACTGTGGTGGCTGGTGGGACTAAAAATTCAAGACAACCCTGAGTTAACTTTGTTGAGTCTACTGTCACAATTCATGCAATAAATATAGCAACTACTAATGTTTAACTAGTCTTATATTATCATGTTTCTAGCTACTAATAATTAATATGAGACTGAATGTTTTTTAGTTTGAAACACTTTACTAAGCTTTTTTTTTTAAATCTAATAATTTATTTTGACAGGAGTACTACATTTATCCGAAGGGGATTCTCGAAGAAGATGGGGACGAAGCTGTGAGAGCACATCTGAATAGGAATTTTAAGTCCTATCTTGGTACTGAGAGGGCCCGACTGCTCAAGAAGTTGAATGTCTTATTTGAATGCGAATATACTGAAGAAGAACTCGACATAAAAGGTGAAGCATTCGAGCCTCATTACTTCTCTCAACGGGCATGAAATTCGATATGCGCGTATTGGGCCACACCAGAATTTAAAAAATTGTCGGATGCTGGCAAGAATGCCCGAGAAAAGATGGAATTTACCTCTCGTACTGGTGCAAAACCATATGAACAAAGACGACAGGTATTATTCTATCTTATAAATAGATTAGGTAGTTTTTTTTATCTTTTGCAAGTATGAGTGGATATGTCCTTGATTTTGTATTATAAGTTCTTATTTTGGTTTTAATCTATCATGTTTTGCTATCTATGCTGATGCCCTCCCACAACAAGACTAATTACCTAGCATTAATGCAAATATAAAACACATAACACTTCACTACAACTGTTCTGAAGTAAAGGTGTTTAATTTAATATGTTTTGACTGATTCAGATTTTACTTAAATCTTACAACCTGGTGAAATTAATAAACAGATTACTAAAATAAAACAAATCACTAATTATCTACATCTTACTACCTTCTTACCCCATCACTAATTTCATTTTTTTAATTCTTTATTTATTTTTTAAAATTATTATGTTTAATTATCTACTTTCTAATAAATAACTATAACTTATAAGTTATAATTTACTAAAAATATTACCAACTTATAATTAAAATATTTATCATATTTATTTTCCATCTGACAGGAAATAGATGAAGTCAAAATTGCTAAAGGTGAGATGCCAATCAGTGATGAGGAATTTATGAATACCGTGTACGACCCTACTGAACCAGCTGTGATAGAGCTACAGGTTTGTATTTTATTTTTAAGTAAACTGATTTATAATTGAATGCTTGTTTTTAGGGTCAATTAATAGAGAAGTGCTTTATTTGTGATTTTCCTTTCATATATTGTACAGAAAACTGAAAAAGGTGCGAGTTGAATTGGCAGATGAGTTGGAGTCTGCTGATGAAGGGGCATCCCCCCGTACACAAAGGGCAATTCAGCGGAAGAATAATCTGATTGTGCTAGCTGAAGCGAGACCCCCGACTAAGGGGAGGGTTAACTTGTTTCCCCAAGATACCTTGGCGGAATTGATGGGAGCACAAGATGCAATGAAGCTATTAAAAAAAAGAAAAATGAAAGACTCTGACGAATCATTTGACGTTGCTCCCGAAGAAATCTATTCTATGATGCCAACGATCTTAGAAGAAGTGAAACAAATGGTTCGTTTTTTACCCATGGAGGTGATGCGATCTGTTCTGGACGAGAAAGTGAGTAACCTGGCCACTGCTGCTTTTCCAGACCCGAGTCAGATATCAAAGCACAATAATTATGTGCGGACAGCAAGTGTTGCGCTAAAAGGGATCTTGAAGGAAAATGATAAGATCATTGTACAGGTAAAATATTTTTTTACTTAAATTACTTGATCTAGAAAGCCATATATTTATTGAAGATGAAGTTTTATTTTTTGAAGAATGTTAAGCCAAAAAACCTGTGAAGCGGATTATCATTATTATCTACTGATAATAATTATATGATAATAATAAGTTATAAACTAAATAATCATATGACATGCAAATCTGATCCAGGAATGAAGATCAGTTTTATGGTGTCAAATCTCTGGTTGTCATTATCTTCAATAGCAACAATTGGACCAGTCTTAGTCACGGGTGAAATTGTTTGTGAAGTTACAATTTTGATCAGTCTTGGTTGATATTGATTTGAAATGAAGTGTTGATTCACTTCCTTTGGTAATTTTATGTTGAATTGTAGTATTGAGACTCAAGGCGACAGACACAATTATATTTCAAAATATAACGAATTTATGTTATCGGTTCTAAGGTTCAGTTAAAATGATTAATTAATTGTAATGTATTGTAATATGAAGGCTTACCACGAGCAGTAAGTTTTTTAATTGTGTTTGTATGCTCTGTGGCCTAGTTCATGTACAAATATAAACTGACTTTTTATTTTGGTCATGTGCGATTTGGAGTCTGCTCTATGTTATAAATTTATATTAATTGCTAGCATGTTACCAATACTTGCCTTCATGTTTAGTTTATAAACACTTGCATTTTATAATATATGCTTAAAACTTTACAAGTTTCATGCATACAGGTGACTATATATGTTTTCTGATAAGTATCAGTATATTTATTCAGCTTATTTAGTTGCCTGTATGCTTTGTTTTGTAAGGTATTTATATATGTTTTATTATATTAACAAAATATTGGTATAATTGTTTATGTACCGATGCAGGAGACCCTGCTAGGGAAGGCAGTGGTGGTGCACAACACCTCCAACAGTGGAAATAAAGATGCAGTTAGAGGCGACAATGAAAACGGAGTTGGAGGCGAATATGAAGATGAAGATCTTGACACACACAACTATCCGTTGCTCTAGGTCTTTTTATTTGGTCTGGTGAACACGCTTAGCTTTTTATGGACTAATGGATTTAGAACCTTCAGTTTCCCTTTTGTAAAGCTAGCTTTTTTGTTAAACATTTCTGGGTATGTAACTAATGGTTTATTTGAACTTTCTACTATTATTCGGTACTGGATATAACCCGGATATAACTGTCAGCACTGAAATTTTTAACTCCTTTGCAAAGCTAAGCTAACTAGCTATTTTGTTAAGCGTATAAGGAATATAACTTTTGTTAAGCTAACTAGATTTGTTAGCATATATCTTTGTTAGTCTGTGAATTGCGTTTGGGTGTACAGGTATATAAATATGGCCTATCATTAGTGCTGGTCATAAGCACTATTATGTTTTTTTTGGGCTCTTAATTCGACTAACGTTGGTTGAGTTTAAATGACATTTGTTGGATAAATACAATCAAATTTAGAAACACCGGTCGAGTTTAATACTCGACCAAAAATAGTCAAAGTTACTTTTTGATTAAAAATAGTTGAATTTATTTTTTTACTCAAAGAGGTTGAATTTCAGAAGTGACCGGTTACGGTGGAATTTAGTATTTTTGGCGTGAATTTCAAATTATAAAAAAAAATTGGCGGTATTTTCAAATTTCAAGCGAAAATTTGAAAAGTTGAAGTAAAATTCTGCTGGAATCAAATTTGACCATCTTCGGTCGAATTTTTACAGTCGAATTTAAACTGTTGTAATTTTTCGGTCGTAATCCGACGGTCGAATTTAGTTAAATACGACCGAACTTCTAAATTCGACTCCGTCTATTACAACCGATTCAAAATCGATCGAAATTAGGTAAATTCAACCGCGCGCGGTCGAATTAAGCTAAATTCGACTGATTTTTTTCGGTCGAATTTAGCCTTGTTTCTTGTAGTGGGATTATAATGGAATTACAGGTGTGAGATACGAGATAGCATATAGGCTACAAGGAGATTGGATGATTTTCCAAATCCCTCTTCATCAAATGAAAAATCAATTGTAAAAAAGTACTTAATAGCCACATTAACAAAATTAGCTAATTATTTTTCTACCATTGATACATATTTATATTAGAAACTAAATTTTGATAAATCATCACTTAAATATTTGAATTTTGATATAGTGATATATCACCGGTACCAACTATTATATTCACCAATGAATATAAACATACATGATTAAAATTGATATATAGAAAAATAAAATTATGATATAAAGACTTTGCAATCCAATCTCCCATATGGTTAACGATCAGAGTAGCTCAAGTTATTGAAACAACTCATTGTATTCACAAATCCTAATAATATAACTAACCAATAATATAAAAGAAAATTGTATCACTAATTTTTTCCAATTAATATGCATTTCTGTTTCTATGAATACAACTGTGAATAAACAAAATCTATATAATCTAAGGATTGTTCATTAATTATCATCATCTTAAAAAAATTAATTTCAATATAATGATGTACCATGAACATCCTCAAATTATACTTTAAAAAATAAAGTGCAATCTCTTACATATATTTATATATAATGTAGTTGGACAATTTTGTTATGACAATAATATGAAAGACATATTTTTTATTATATAATATATAATTTTAATTGATAAGAGGTATTTATATATTTAAAAATAAATTATTTGAATACAATGCATAATGGGCAATAAACTTATTTTTTGATGTTATGTACAATGTAACTTAACAATAATATAAAACACACATTTTTAAATATTATGCAAATTTGGATAGTAAGAGATAATATATCCAAAAATAAATTATTTTAGAAGTAAGGGGCACATTTTTTTTTCAAAAAGGATAAGGACAAATATTATATAAGTAGAAATATATGTATATGTATATTTATTGATAATATATTTTTAAAGTGAAACAGTGATTTTTAGATTATTAAGATATATAAATACTCATAATTTGTTGATCGTTCACCAAAAGGAGATATGGGCTTTTTTGAAACTTGACTATAAACATACTAGCCTATAACCCATAGACTGATTATAATATTTGTAATTTTATTATTTTGTTATTTCATAAAACTAAATTATAAAAATAATGGTTATATATTATTGAAATTAATAAAATTAAAATATTTACGTATTATTTTTTATGTATTATATATGATTGAAGGATTCAAAATTTCAATAGTGAAAATTTTAAAAAGTTTTTTCTTCTTCTGCAATCTATATGGCGGGTGTAGGGCATATACGAAAGTGGGAGTCTTAAATATAAGTGTATATGGATGATTTGCTATTATTTTTTAATTTTCCCTTGATTTAATAAATATTTTATTATATTATAATTTGAATTAATAAAATTATTTTTGGAAGTGTTTGATTTCCTACCAAGAAAGAAGTTGAGTGTGTTAGATATCAAGCTCGATTATAATTCATAGAGTTTGTAGTTATATGAGATACATGATTTATTTATTTTGATTAAATAATATTTGTTTAAACTTTTTTTGGAAGGTGTTAACATATTTTTTAGGAAGGTGGTAAACAACCGACCAAACGAAACCATGTTTCGCTTATAATAGTATAGTATATATGGGCTTTTTTGAAACTGGACTATACAAGTGTCCCTAATGGAAGCGTAAATGACTAATTGTTAATTGGCTCAATACAAATATTATTTTAATCTCTTTAGAAATAAATTGAATAGTCTTCTAAGTTTGCAAAGTTATTTAATTAAAACTTGAATATCTTTTAATTCTCAATAAATTAGGATTTGAATGTTATTTAATCATATATTTATGAGCTTCAAGCCACAAAATTTAGATAGCAACAATTAGTAGAATTTTTATGAAGTAATTTTAAGTCTTCTACATCTCATATGAAAGTGGAGAACTACTTATACACTTATAATATTTTGTGATAAGTTCGGCAATGTAAAACAAATTGAAATAGTCGGGAGAAAGGGGAATTCCGAGAATTGAACTGGGAACCTCCCGCGCCATAAGTGAGAATTATATTACTAGACCAAATGTTATCATGGGTGCAAACCAAAAAATAGTTTAGAACATTTATATGAGCCCCAAAAGTAGAACAAACAACATAAAAAGATTTTAAGAATCCCATTGTCTGGTTTATGTCTTTAATCCTAAGAGTTTATGTCGGAGAATTAATTTGATAGCAAACATCATTAATTTAGTAGCAAACACTTGTCTAGTTATCTTTCCTTTTTAGACGATTATTGGTAAACTATTTTGAAGTATTCATTATGGTTTCTCTTGTAATTTCCTAGCACTGCACTTACCTCATACCTCTTTGTTTCTAATCGTAGGCTATGGCGCGGGGTCAAGCGTATTAGGAGCTAAAATATTGTTATAAATTACAACTGGTTATGGACAACAAGAAATTGATTTTTGATGAGGAGACGAAGAGATGCAAACGTGCATCACATCTCGAACCACAAATGGATTAAGCTACCAATCTACTTCGAACGCGTTCATCTAATACAAACAGAAACATCTTCTGACTACAGATGTCCAATTTCCCGCTCATAAATCAAATTATTATACATGTAAATAGCCACATACTATTATTACATATTTGTATAGTCTGAAATGAAATCGATTAATTTCATATTTTTATTATTAAATTTCACATCGAGACTCGCTAAAAAATGCAAACATAATTAAAAGCAGAAAGGAACATAAGGAAAAACAGAAAGCAACGTACACGAGGCTGTTAAATAATGTGCAGAATCTATAAACATAATGTTATACAATTTATGCATTTAGTCACAAATATGTGCTTCTTTGATGTTTCAACCAACTTGTTTAGAGAAAATTGTACACGGTCCATAAGTATAAAGTGGTCTTGGTCGCTTCAATGGATTACAAGGTTAGAGCAAGACTGAACCCATGTAGTTTATGCATACTACTTCTCCATTGGTGTTATCACAACCCTTACAAATCAATCCCAGCATTCCTTATAATTTCAAGTTACCTCCTTTATTCATCGTTTCATTATTCATTTTTCTTAGAGAGGACCATCAAGTGAATTTATTTGAAATGAATTTCTAATTACAAGTAATTATATTTATTGGGTTTACTTACAGGCATATCACCATCATGAAGTAGAAACTCCAATCCCTTGTAATTCCCGATATTATATAGTATCAGACACCCCAATTCATTCTAATATGTTGACAGGTGGATAATCGATTTCAAAAATTCTCATTTGACATATAGTCATAATAAACTAGAATTTATGAGTCACTTGTGGTGATATTATAGTATATCGTGACCACATTCAAAGAGTAGTTTATAAGACTCGTATACCACATTTGAATGTCGACAAGCTTTATTTTTTAGTATCATAAGTAAAATTCATTATGTGGTAGTCCACGATTACATGTTAAATGAAAATTTATGAAACGGGTTACACATGCATCATCGGATCACAATGGACCTACGGGTGTCAAATACGAGATAGCATATAGGCAACAAGGATATTGGATAATTTTTCCAAAGACCTCCGCATGAAATGAAAAATCTATTGTAACCAAAGTACTTAATAGCCACATTACTGAAATTAGATAATCATTTTTCTACCATTGATACATATTTATGTTAGAAACTAAAGAATGATAAATAATTACTTAAATATTTTAATTTTGATATAGTGATGTATCACCAGTACCCCACTATTATGTTCACCCGTGAATGTAAACATACATGATTAAAATTGATAAACACAAAAATAAAAATTATGGGGGAAAGACTTTGCAATCCCACCTCCCAAATGGTTAAAGATCACATTAGCTCAAGTTTCCAAATTATCTAAACAACTCCTTGCATTCACAAATCCTCAATAATATAAACGGAAATTGTATCACTAATTTTCTTGAATTAATATGCATTTCTATTTCTATGAATACATTTGTTAAAAAACAAAATTTATATAATCTAAGGACTGTTCATGATACATCATCATCTTAAAAAAATTAATTTCAATATAATGATGTACCATGAACATCCTCAAATTATATTGATCTGATAAACTATAACACATTTTTGTTTACAAATTTAAATATTTTTACACTATCATTATATGAGAGCTCTTCTTCCTATCATTGTGTACAAGAATACATTAAAAGAATGATATTCTTTGATTTGCAATTTGTGTATGAGGAACATAGATTGTGCACCTATTTATAGTAGAATACACGGATTTAAAGAAATAAGGTCAATAACATGTACGTGTAACTTATGTTTACAGCTGGATGTTGAAAGAAATATTTGATAAATACTCATTTAAGTTGTAATATTATTCTATACAAGAATACATAAAAAGAATGAAATTCTTTAATTTGTAATTTGTGTATCAACACCATAGATTGTGCAGTATTCATAGTAGAAATATATAGCTGGAAAAATAAAATGCAATTTTTTATATATATTTAAATATAATGTAGTTGGACTTTTTTGTTATGACAATAATATGAAAGACACATTTTTTTTATTAAATATCATGCAATTTTAATTGATGTGAGGTATTTATATAATTAAAAATAAATTATTTGAACACAATGTACAATGTAACTAATTGTTATTAATATGTTACATACAATGTAACTGAATAACAATATGAAACACACATTTTTAAATATTATGCAATTTTGGATAGTAAGAGATAGTATACCCAAAAATAAATTATTTTAGTAGTGAGGGGCACATTTTTAAAAAAGGATAAGGACAAATAATAAATAATTAGTAATATATGTATATGTATTTTTATCGAAAATATGTTTTTAAAGTCAAATAATAAACTTTAGACGATTAAGATATATGCATACTCATAAATAATTTCAATAATTAATGTTGGACATATGGGCTTTTTTGAAACTGGACTATACAAGTGTCCCTAATGAGCAAGTTAAATGACTAATTGTTGATTGGCCACCTTCGACACAATATTATTTTAAACTCTTTAAAAATAATTTGAATAGTTGTGTAAGTTAGCAAAGTTGTTTAATTTAAACTTGAATGTATTTTATTTTTCTCAATAAATTAAGATTTAAATGTTATTTAATCATATTATGAGCATGAAACCACAAAATTTTGCTTCATCAAGTCACCAATGCCAAATTTTCCACAAAAATTGTAGACATATGTCTCAAATTATTAGATGCTCTCTAACATTTTAATGGCTTAATCAATCAATGATATTATAACTATTTACTTACCAAGATTCTTTACTAGCTATATTTTAGTAAGCATCGTCAATTTTCCATTATTTACTTTAAGGAATACCATGATGAAGCTTTGCATTATTTCTTGTGGTAGCTTTTTTATATAACTTAACACATAATTAATATAATATATATTTTAATAATAAGATAATCAAATTAATATATGAGGGTGATAAATATGGCCAAGTCTTAATGGTCATATATGGTGATACCTTATGAAACGTTTAATAATGGCATTGTTGTTTAATCATAGAAACTTTCATGTGATTCTTCTGAGAATAGAGAAATCAATAATGATACACATATAGTGTTTTGAATATGTTAGATGCATCAATCATCTAGATGAGGGAACAAGGTCTTTTGATGTTTGTATATAGAGTTGTATCATGGTACTGATGAGTACCTGTAAGCCTCCTTGCAAACACGAGTTTTGTTGGATATGTCTAGGACCGTGGAATACACATGATCCTAAGGCGAGTATGAGTATTAGGAGACTGTGATTAATCTAAACATATTATTATGTTTTTTCTTTGAATAAGTCAGTTGCCTGGAAAGTAGTTGCAGTTGAATAGGTCTCTAGTCATTGAGATTTGTTAGGAGAGTTGTGTGGCTTAAACAGGAACGTGCTCATGGTTTATTGCTATCACTCAGTTAGTTAGTTTCTATAATAACGTTTAGTGTATTCTTTTTCAAGTAACTCTATAATCCACCAGCTTTGAGTTAAGTAAAACCAAGTTAGCTGATCTTTGTGTTCATTGCAGTTTTATTTTATTTAAGGGGAATGGGAAGTTTTTAGGCTTAGAGCTTCGGCTCAGGAATACATCAAGAGATATATTTATTATTATGAAAGGTGGGGTGCAAATGAAAAGTCAAGAGAAAAAGAATTAGCAGATCTAAGCGAGATAAAAATTGAGAAACTTCAGAAACTCGAGAAATAGCATTATCGTTGAGAAGAACACCAAAGCTTTGTTATGAAAGTTTGGGAGCATATTGTTGAATCAAGGCGAGTGTTAAAATGAAATTATGTTTAAGGATATTATATGCCACCAGAAGCATATACGAAAACATCTACAAGGTGAGGCTGAGCTTGCTTTAAAAAGGCTCCATGATTACGCAAACAATAAGCAGCAAAAATACTTTAGGAATGATGCTAGCTTAAAAGAATTTAAAGTTTTCGGTAAGGAGATTACAAATTAAACTAAGGTAACTGGAAGATATTTTTCGAACTTCCCCAAAGGATTACAAAATGGGCTATCTGAAGTTGATGGTACTCCAATAAAAGAAAAACATGTCCAATTGACAGGCGCCTGGAACTGTTAGAACTATACTGCCCTGAATGATGGTGACCATAACATTTGTTAAGGGTGCTTGGTGCGTAAAAGGGGCTAAAACAGGAACACCATTCGAGAATTTCAAGGTAAGAGTTTCGTCAAGGCTGCAATATAAAAAAATTTCTTATTTAAGAGAGGACAACCAAATGAATTTAATTGAAATGAATTTCTATTTACAAGTTATTATATTTATCGGGTTTACATACATGCATATCACCATCATGAAGTA
This sequence comes from Apium graveolens, assembly GCF_009905375.1. NCBI lineage: Eukaryota > Viridiplantae > Streptophyta > Magnoliopsida > Apiales > Apiaceae > Apium > Apium graveolens. Next base: position 191,845,759 of record NC_133656.1, on the reverse strand, counting down.
GAAACTTCAATCTCCTGCAGCTACCAGTGTTATTTAGTATCAGACACTCCAATTTATTCTAATATGTTGACGCGTGGATAATCGATTTCAAAAATTCTCATTTGGCATGTAGTCATAATAAACTAGCATTTACGAGTCACTTGTGGTAATATTACATCCTGACCATATTAGAATAGTAGTTGGTAAGATTCTTATACCACATTTGAATGTTGTCAAGCTATATTTTTTAGTATCATAAGTAAAACTTCTTATCTGGTAGTCCACGATTACATGTCAAATAAAAATTTATAAAACCGATTACACACGCATCAACGGATGAGAATGGACTTACGGCTGTTAGATGCGAGATAATGTATAAATGACAACAAGATTGGATGATTTTCCAAAGACCTCTTTGTAACGCCCCCAAATCCGGGGTCAAGGGATTTGGTCGTCACTATAAAACTTCAATCCAATTTAACCTGTTTAATCAATAATTAAATGCCAGCGGAAGATATTTATCATAAATGACCCCAAAACTAATCCAAGATCTTTAAGATTACAGTTCTAGAAACAAGAAATCCAAATTCCATCAATAAATTTTTCACTTTCTTTTAAAACTCTTTTCAACAAATTCCAACTCAAAACTAAACCCACTAGTATAATTTCGAAATGAAGTATACTAGGCCCAAATAAAATATACAACTATAATATAATATAATATAAACAACTTTACCCAATAAAACTTACACTAGTCCGCAAACCCTGGACCAGTCACCTCCCAAGAGCTTCTTCTTTGCTTCCTCGAATTACGCAGCTAAACAACGCAAGCTAATCCTCACTGGAGGTTAAATTTAAAAACAAGCAAGTATGAGTGTAAGAAATGCTCAGCAAGTTCATTATAACGAATATATGGTCATTTTTATATAAAACCGACATCTGCATAAAAGCAAAACATTTAAAATCATAATTGCTGAATCTTAAAATTTTAGTTGAGGAATCCCATAATTGATTCCTTAATTGTATTCAAAACCATTTTGATATTTTTGAGCAAAATGCTTCAACAATACTTTGAATCTTGAGGAGAATAAAACTCGTAAAATAGTGTTTACACGAATATCGTAAACCACCATAACAAGGAAACAATGATTATGGATTGAATCATAAACTTTACTCAAAACCGAACTCTTGATATTAATACTTATTTTGCTGTCATATCAAATTAGATATTAATACGAACTTTGATGCTCACAACCTACTCGCGATAAAATAGGGAAGTCAACATCACTCATCTATACTAATACCACCATTGATATTTAACAACAACGTAAATATCAGCATAAATCATAATCTGAATCAAAACTGCATTTTACCATTATTCCAAAACAAAAATTGTTGATAAATTATTTATTCTATGATTCTCAAAACAATAAATAAATTTAGATATCAATTTAGATTGGAACCAATTATATTTTATGTTGTTTCCGATTATCAGTCGCGAAACAACACCGGTATCCCACAGCCATACCGTAAGTATAGGTACTACCCGTATCCCGAAGACATACAGTACCTATAGGGCGCCAGAAAAGGCATAACTAGCCTTGAAAGATATTACAGATGGACCGATATCTCGATCACCTATGCTGTAACCAGTAACCAGTCCAATCCTAAAAACCTTTTTATTAAAAAAGGAGCCAAATTATTCGACATCCTAAATAATTTTATTCCCACATTCACTTGGGCAGGACTACTCACAACAAAATCATGTTTCTCAAAATCCAAAACATTTATAAATCCAATAATTGGATAAGTAAAATCACTTGACTATTCTGAACATAATAGCATATGAGTATTTGCATAAACAGAATCATTTAATTCCACGATATGTAAAACATTTATTTATTCTGAACTGAGAATAGGGAAAGCAATACTTGCATAAAAAGATTTAAAATAAATATCACTTGAACGATAAGTGATGATATGGATACTTGCCTTTGAGATTTAGCAGTTAGTACACTCGCAAACACGCCTTTATTCTGACATTCTGTCTCAAGTCTTCACCGTCTTTACTTTTAACACCTTACTGATATGTTGCTCCTGCGATTGCTAGAAGCCAGATACCCAATACCATTCCATCTTACTCTTTATCCAACGTCATGTCCCGATCAACTCGAGAGATCCGCATCTATAATTAAAATATATAACTTTAATCATCCAATCGATAATCACTCGACGAACTGTGCGTCAAAAGCCTAGCGTCTACCCATACTATAACCCACACATAAATATAACCGATAAACACAGAACTCTTGATCCACATATACACATAATTCACGTAGCACATAAGCACATAACTCATGTATCACATAATTCATATCACATATGACTCGGTTCATCAAAAGGTTCGACTCGGTATGTGTAAAACGGAAATCGGGTCAAAAATATAATTTATTGATCAAAAATCGACTTAGAAGGATTCGTAAAACAAGCGACCTTTCGAAACAAAATAATTTAGGTCTCGAAAGTATTTTTAATTTAAGCGGAATATTTTTCTGAGTCTAGAGGCGTTCGTTTCGTATTAAACGGACAAACTGTTGATTTATTATGAATTTTTGAACATTTTTGGCATAAAATTGGACTCCGAATCATTTAATAATTAATTAATAGGGTTTGAACACCCGAAAATAATTTTATAAGAATTATCGAGCTTGGAAAATAATTTAAAATAATATTTTAAAGCTCGAAACTATTTATCGGAGTTTTTAAATCAAAATAAATAGTTAAATCTAATTAAATAATCAATTAAAATTAATTAATATCTAATTAAATTAATTAATCAATTAATATTTAAATTAATTGACCAATTAAATAAATAATTATCAACTAAAATAGTTAACTAAATAATTTGGATTTATTTTTTAATTAAAAATAAAGTTTCAGAATTAAAATAATGATTTTCAAAATGAAAATGAATTTTCAGAAATTAAAAATCGGATTTTTTTTGAATTAAAATAAAACAGAAAATGCAGAAACATATTTTTGGTTTTGAAATAGAAGGAAACAGGATCAAAGTCGGGTCAGCTAAATCAGAAAATGGGTAGGAACCGGGTCACCCCCACCCACTCGGGTCAGGATGAACACCAGCGATCAAACCAAGTTCCGGTCGTCGCCATTAAAGCCGGAACTATACAGCGTTCTCGACGAATCCTTAACCAAATCAGACAGAATAACTCGCAAAACACAACTCAGGAACTATACAAAAAGTTCATATAATCATAAGCATCAATCAACCTCTATGTAAACTGAAAAATCGAAATTTAAAACGAATAAAACAATATAAACAAAAGCTCGATTCAACCGATTTAGCAATAGAACGAACAGAATAATAGTATAAATCAATTGAACATAACATGGAGAAGCTAATTGTCAAATCAAAATCATTCAAATATTATTCAATCAAAACCCCCAAATCAGAGTATAAACCCTAAAATACGACTTTACAAATTATTAATCGTTTGAAAGATTTGATGGCAAAAACAGAAAGAGCATGAAAATCTGAACATTTTGGTTACTCATACTTCAAAAACTGAGATCTGCATCACCCTCGAATTTGGGTTTGATTCTCAGAACTCTTCAAGAACACCAAGAACATATATTCAAATAATTTTCAGAAAATCAAACCTTAATTTATATATGATACTGAACTCTATTTTTGAAGTATAATATATGAAATTGACCAGAAAAACATGCCCTACAACAGGGAATCATCAAATCATATCAACAACATCAATAACAAATTTTCATAATTTAATTATTAAATAATTCGAATATAAATAAATAAATAAATAAATTACCATGATTTCTGGGCAGAAACTGATGATTGATTCAGAAAGAAGATTTCGAGAGATTCGTTTTGATATGCTGCACGCCCGAATCGGAGTTCGATAACGCCTTCGTTCGTGTGTTTGATTCTCAGGAACGTATCGGTTTTCTAGGCTCTTCTCTGTATTTACGGTATTTTTACTGGTTGCAAATGAAAAACGAAATAAAGGAAATAAGAAATAGGCTATTTATATTTATGGAATATTGGATCGTTTTGGATCGTTAAATTAGTTGCTTAGCCGCTAAGTAATTTCAAAATGATCCAAAAATATATTACTTAGCCGCTAAGTAACTATAAATATGATACAATTCAATACCAGAATTGGATAATTATCAAAATCGAGCTTTTCATAAAACACCATATACGAAAATAATGTAAAAATATCCCGTCTCTCCAGAATACGGGTTTTATTGATTTATTGAAATGGTTATCGTTTCGAAAATCTTGTGTCAGGCCGCGCACGGGTCAAACCGTAATCCGGATCGAAAAAGTCAAAATACGGAAAATGTCCAGAATTACCAGATTATGTTAGGAAGGAGTTTTCAGAAGAGTTTCGGGTTGTAAAAATGCAAAAACAGTTGAAGTTGCACAATTCCCGACTTTATAAAATAATTTTGTAATTATTGAGAAAGTAATTAATAATTCATAAATCATTATAAAATCATAAAACACTCCAAAATTTACGAGAAAAATATCACAATTATCTATATTTTATTCTGAACATATAAAAATTAGAACACTCACGGAATATCACATATAAACACCCAAAAATCAATTCCACTTATCATATAATTCACAAAAATTCACATAAAATCACGTAAACAATTCCAAATAATAATAATAATATCTGAAAATATGGGACATTACACTCTTCATCAAATGAAAAATTGATGGTAACAAAAGTACTTAATAGCCACATTAACGAAATTAGCTAATCATTTGTTTAACATTGATAATATTTATATTAGAAACTAAAGTATGATAAATCATCATTTAAATATTTGAATTTTGATACAAGGATATATCACCATTACCCCACTATTATATTCACCGATAAATCTAAACATACATGATTAAAATTGATAAACAGAAAAATAAAAATTATGGCCGAAAGACTTTGAAATCCCATCTCCTCTATGGTTAAGGATCAGATGAGCTCAAGTCTCCAAATTATCTAAGCAACTCATTGCATTCACAAATCTTGAATAATATAACTAACCAATAATATAAAAGAAAATTGTATCACCAAATTTCTTGAATTAATATGCTATTTTATTTCTATGAATACAAATGTTAAAAAATGAAGGAAATCTATATAATCTATGGGCTGTTCATGATACATCATCATCTTAAAAAAATATAATGATGTACCATGAACATCCTCATATTATATTGATTTGCGATATTTGTATACAACTAGAAAAATAAAATACAATTTTTTACATATATTTAAATATGACGTAGTTGGACTTTTTTGTTATGATAATAATATGAAAGACACATTTTTATTTAATATTATGCAGTGTTAATTGATCAGAGGTCGTTATATATTTAAAAATAAATTATTTGAATAGAATGCATAATGTACAATGTAATTTTTTTTTTGATGTTATGTATAATATAACCAAATAACAATAATATGCAATTTTGGATAGTAAGAGATATTATACTCAAAAAATATTTATTTTAGTAGTAAGGGGAATTTTTTTTAAAAAAAAAACGATGAGGACAACTACTAAATAAGTAGTAATATATGTATAAGTATTTTTATCTATAATATATATTTAAAGTGAAATAATTATTTTTAGATTTTTAAGATATATGCATACTCATAATTAATTTCAATCATTGTTGGTGGATCACCAAAAATAATATGGGCTTTTTTGAAACTAGAGAATTAAAGTGTCTTTAATAGGCGGTGTAAATGACTAATTGTTAATTGGCAGGCCTTCAAGACAATATTATTTTAAACTCTTTAGAAATAAAATTAATAGTCCATTGGGTTTACAAAGTTATTTAATTTGAACTTGAATATCTTTTATTTTTCTCAATAAATTAAGATTTGAAGGTTATTTAGTCATTTATCACTTGAAACCACAACATTTAGGTGGATCAAGTCACCAATGCCAAATTTTCCACAGAAGTTGTACACATATGCCTTTTCCCGTTAATCAAAATGTGCCCGGTAATTCTGCTTCAATGAATGGTCTCAAACGTCCAACTCAAATGACTAAGGATGAATCTGAAATTCCCATGTCAAATGAGGTCAAACCTAAGAAACCAAAGAAAAAGGCTAACAAGGCAGGACGGAGGGAAACTTGGGTACCAAAATCAATCTAGATAGTGGTTGCTTAAGGCACATGACTGGAGATTCTACCCTGCTCACTGAGTTAAAGAAAAGAGGTGGCCCAAGTATCACCTTTGGGGATGACAACAAGGGTTATACTGTGGGATATGGCTTGATTTCAAAGGATAATGTCACAATTAAAGAGGTTTCCCTAGTGGATGGACACAAGCACAATTTGTTGAGTATCAGCTAGCTTTGTGATATGGGCAACTCAGTCACTTTCAGTTATGAAGCCTGTGTTATGACCAATAGGAGAAGCAACAAAGTGGTTCTCACTGGAGTGAAAAAAGGAAATGTGTACTTAGCTGATTTCAACTCATTAAATGCACAATCTGTTACTTGTCTATTTAGCAAGGCAAGTCAAAGTGAAAGTTGGTTATAGCACAAGAAGTTGTCCCAGCTATACTTCAAGACCATGAATGAGCTAGTCAAGAAAGATTTGTTTAGAGGTATACCGCAAGTGGAGTTTTCAAATGATGGATTGTGTGATGCCTGCCAAAAGGGAAAGTAGATTAAAGCATCATTTAGAAAATAGCTGTAATATCCGGGATATATCGTGTAATTATTTTTGTTAATAAATAATTAATATATGTGTTTAGTATCCATTCTATGAATTAATTGTTAAGTGTTAAATGTGTTTGGATATTTAAAAATATTAATAATTCAGTATTTTCATTTTTATATGTTCAAAATAAAATATAGATAATTGTCATATCTTCCTAATTATTTTTATGTTGATTTATGGATTTATAAGGATCATATGAAATTTATAAAATCTTTTTCCGAGTATTTAAAATCTATTTTATAAAAACGGGAACCGACCGACGTCATCCGTTGTTACGTTTTTGGAACCCGAAACTCTTCCCAGAACACCTTCCTAACCTAACTGCAATAATCCGAGCATATTCCATATTTTGACTTTTTCAATCCGGCGAACGGTTTGTTCTGCGTGGGTCCCGGCGCAACATTTTCGATATAATATTCATTTCGGTAAATCAATAAAACTCGTATTTTCGATAAACGGGAGCTTTTTATTAAACTATCCCAATTATCACCTCGTAGTCCGTGTAACCAGGCGCTGAGACCAAGACCGCAGTACAAATTGTACTGATTTGGATAACTGTCCCGAAAACCGATACCGGTTGGATCAGTTTTTATAAATAAATGTACCGTTTTATATCTGGAATGATATAACGGGATACTAATTTTCCGTAATTATAAATAGCCTTTTCCCGTATTTTATTTCGTATCAAAATCATTTGCAGACAGATAATTATATAATTTTCCAGAGAAAAACCCTATATTCATATAATCTTCCCAGAATCAAACTAACTTTTGGAGGTGTTATTGATTTTTGTTTGGAAAGCTCGAGTAACCGATTTGAAGGTCTTGAAGAGCTCTATTAGATTCTGTGATCCATACACCTGCAGAAATCAAGGTTTATTTTCTATATTTTTATTTATTTTCGAATTAATTTTACTAAAAATATGAATTTTTGTTCGAATGATTGTTTATATGATTTGATGATTGCATGTTGTAGAGCTTGTTTTCCTGATGATTTTGATATATTATACGTCTGATTTGGAGTTCAATAACATGTTCCAAATTGAGTTTGATTTTCGAATTGTGAAATTACGGTTTATAACCCGTATGAATGTTCTTAATTGAAATTTGGGGGTTTCTTATTTCGGGATAGATATATGTTGTGGTATAGTGGGTTGTGTTCTCTGTGAAATTTGCAATCCAGTCGTTCAAGTTTCACAAATCAACGAGGTCTGTAGAGAAAGGAGTTGTCCTTTGAAGTTTACGTCGAGTTCGCCGGAAACCGGCGAACTTCTCGACTATTTTCCGGCCTATTCAGGGGTTGTCTGTGTGATTAAAAAGTATGATTAGATTCCTGGTAAATTGTAGATGTAATCTGGAGTTTGTGGTGGTGGGAGGAGGCCGGAGTAAAGTTCTCCGGCGAACCCCGACTGTTTTCCGGCAAGGGCTGGAAAAATTGCACTTTAGTACCCTGACTTTTGAAAATGATGAAGTTCAGTCCCTGAACTTTTCAGAGTTTGCAAAAGTTGGATTCTTGTTTTAAAAATATTCAAAAATCATATTTCCTATTTATTTTTATTATAAAAATTCGTTTTAATTTCTGAAAATTCTGAAAATTATTATTTTAATTCCAAAAATTATTTTTAATTTAAAAATAAATCTGAATTAATTAGTTAATTAATATCAGTTAATTTTTAATTGATTAATTATTTAATTAATTCAAAAATTAATTTATTAATTGATTTAATTAATTATTAATTGACTTTAATTAATTATTTAATTAGATTTAATTACTTAAAAATGAATTAAAAAAATTCTGAAAAATAGTTTTGAGCTTTAAAATATTATTTTAAATTGTTTTCAAGGCTCGATAATTATTATGAAATTGTTTTGAAGCCAGAATTGGCCAACCGAACCCTGTTTATTATTCCGAAATTGATCCAACGACCCATTTTAATTCCGAAAAATGTTTTAAAAATTATTTTAATTACCCGAAAGCCTATTCATGACCCGAGACTTTTTTATAAATGAGATATCATTGATTATGTGATGTGTTATGTGTTATATATGACTTGTTGGTTGACTGTCGGTCTATATATTCGATGTTTACATGTTTATTGCGTAACTTTCAATCCGTTAATCAGATTTGGGTAAAACGAAAGGTAGATTGGAGTATGTGTTGAATAGAATTATATGAGTTGAATATTGATAGATGCTTATGATATGTGAGTAGAAGAGGCAAGAGGTAGGAAAGGGAAAGAGGTAGTTGAGGAGTAAGACGATTGTCATTGGAAGCGAGTGCAGTGTAGTAAGCTAATACCAGGAAAGTGATCAGAACTTTGTCAAGATATTATCGTGATTGATATTCCTGTTTTATATTGCAAGTGCTTTGAACCACTGAACTCTAAACCTTGATTCCAAGTTATTGATATTGAGCCGCAAACTTGATTTTTTTAGACCATCAATTGTTGTATACCCAAATATGATCCTTAAATATACGATACTACTCCACAATTATATACAAACTATATATCAAACACTCAACAAGATTTCTTACACATCCAAACTATTGTATTTTATGCTTTGAAAGACCAAATCCTTGGAACCCTGAAATATTGATTCTTTTGTTATCCAATTCTTTCATTACCTAACAGCCAAGCTTTGGAAATGCCATATGGATCTTTATACAGATTGAAACCATTTTCATAATTGAACGTCCAATGTTGTTAATAATCATGTTTATTGTTTATTACTGCTTATTCTGTTATTATGGTAGATTTGGATTGTTTTTATAAAATTGTGGACCAGATTCGTGGTCAGACCATATAATGGTCAAGTTAGGCCAATGTGTGCCTTGGATTCAGTAGTTAGAGCAGTGCTGTGTGCTTTGCTCGGGGTTAGTGCGTGACTGATCAGCAGCCTAACCTTGGTTTTTAACATGAAAATATAATATCCAATTCTAAATCATAATCCATTGTTCACTTGATATCATAATCATATTTACCTGATGATAATTATTCTCAGCTTTGTCATTGTGACTTGCTGAGCTAGTTATCTCATTTGTACAATATTGTTTATGTTCTTTTCCAGTTAAGAAGGAACCGGTTGGTACCGAGGATCCCCAGTCCAGCGCGAGAGCAAGGGGTTCACGTTGATCAAGCTAAGCTAGTAGGCTTCTTTTGGGATAATTTGAGTTTGTAAAAGTTTGTAATAATGTTTAATACTCAATTCTGAGTTTGAATAGTTGGGATTTGAACGGTTTGTAAAATAAGTAGGTGTGTTTGACTTATGTAAATACTTTAACCTGTTGTGATCCGTGGTAGTTGGTAGGTAGGGTCACTGCATATTATTATTATCTTTATCATTGTTATAAGCAGGTTATTAATAGGTGTGTGTGTGGACCCCAAACTTCTGACCCGGGTTTGGAAGGCGCCACAGGTTTGGTATCAGAGCTACAGGATATAAGTCACTGACACAAGCCTAGGTTGACGGGAATGGGTAAAGGGTTAGGATTAGAAGTAAGGAATAGAAAGATAGAACATCGAGAGGTTGAGTGCTTTGGTATAATAGGTATTAGTGTAATTCGCGTCGTGGTTCAAGATTCTTATATTACGATATGATTTCAGATAGCAGCGATGGCCGACTCTTTTATTTTCGTATCAGCCGATCACTTAGAGCCTTCAGTTGGAGTACCGTCTTCATATCCATGTCCTGTTGTTCCACCAGTGTTGGTTATACTGCCTCCACCTGTGTTGCAGCCCATACCACTGCAGGCTATTCCACCCCCAGGCATGAGGCCACCTATCAGAGGACCCCCACCTGCTGATTCAGGCTTTAACAGTCACTCAGTTACATGAGTACCTTTCCAGTTTTCTTCCTATCCTGTCCCATATTATCAGTTTGAGGCTTGCCTTATTGAGCAGCGATTCCTATAGGGTCAGATTCAGGAGTTATTACATATTATGCGTACCAGAGAGGTTGGGAGTAGTGAGAGGTGACTCAGAGAGAGGCTCCAGGCGTTTCGTAGAGCAACTGCAGAGAGGATTGCTGAGGCTACACATGAGGACATCACCCCTGATTTCCTAGTGAAGTGGGCTAAATGGGTTCAAGTGGAGCTTGAGGAAATTGGAGGTCCATACTTGCCATGAGTTAGAGATCCAGAGATGCTGAGCAGTATTTTGATGGTTGTATAGTATGTACAGTAGTGTGTAGTGTGTATCAGAAGACTTTTGAGTTATATTTATAGACTAGTTATGTTGACTAGTGAGTAGATTTTTGTACCCTTTTTGCTTTTACTTACGAAGCGTCTGTACGCTTGTACTACCTAAAACTTTTGATCTATATATATCAGTACCTTTTCCTTTCCAGCACTGTCATTTACTTTATTGCACCTATTTTACTTTACCTTATTTATTGCACCAGTTATACCCCTGGATGGACACAAGCACAATTTGTTGAGTATCAGCCAGCTTTGTGATATGGGCAACTCAGTCACTTTCAGTTCTGAAGCCTGTGTTATGACCAATAGGAGAAGCAACAAAGTGGTTCTCACTGGAGTGAAAAAAGGAAATGTGTACTTAGCTGATTTCAACTCATTAAATGCACAATCTGTTACTTGTCTATTTAGCAAGGCAAGTCAAAGTGAAAGTTGGTTATAGCACAAGAAGCTGTCCCAGCTATACTTCAAGACCATGAATGAGCTAGTCAAGAAAGATTTGTTTAGAGGTATTCCGCAAGTGGAGTTTTCAAATGATGGATTGTGTGATGCCTGCCAAAAGGGAAAGTAGATTAAAGCATCATTTAGAAAGTAGCTGTAATATCCGGGATATATCGTGTAATTATTTTTGTTAATAAATAATTAATATATGTGCTTAGTATCCATTCAATGAATTAATTGTTAAGTGTTAAATGTGTTTGGATGTTTAAAAATATTACTAATTGAGTATTTTAACTTTTATATGTCCAAAATAAAATATAGATAATTGTCATATCTTCCTAATTATTTTTATGTTGATTTATGGATTTATAAGGATCATATGAAATTTATAAAATCTTTTTCCGAGTATTTAAAATCTATTTTATAAAAATGGGAACCCACCGACGTCATCCGTTGTTACATTTTTGGAACTAGAAACTCTTCCGAGAACTGCTTCCTAACCTAATTGCAATATTCCGAGCATATTCCATGTTTCGACTTTTTCGATCCGGCGTACGGTTTGTTCTGCGTGGGTCCCGGCATAATATTTTTGATACAATATTCGTTTCGGTAAAATAATAAAACTCGTATTTTTGATAAACGGGAGCTTTTTATTAAACTATCTCAATTATCATCTCGTAGTACGTGTAACTAGGCGCTGAGACCAAGACCGCAATACAAATTGTACTGATTTGGATAACTGTCCCGAAAACCGATACCGGTTGGATCAGTTTTAATAAATAAACGTACCGTTTTATATCCGGAAGGATCCAACGGGATACTAATTTTCCGTAATTATAAATAGGCTTTTCCCGTATTTTATTTCATATCAAAATCATTTGCAGACAGATAATTATATAATTTTCCAGAGAAAAACTCTATATTTATATAATCTTCCAAGAATCAAACCAACTTTTGGAGGTGTTGTTGATCTTTGTTTGGAAAGCTCGAGTAACCGATTTGAAGGTCTTGAAGAGCTCTATCAGATTCTGTGATCCATACACCTGCAGAAATCAAGGTTTATTTTCTATATTTTTATTTATTTTCGAATTAATTTTACTAAAAATATGAATTTTTGTTCGGATGATTGTTTGTATGATTTGATGATTGCATGTTGTAGAGCTTGTTTTCCTGATGATTTTGATATATTATTCGTCTGATTTGGAGTTCAATAACATGTTCAAAATTGAGTTTGATTTTCGAATTGTGAAATTAGGGTTTATAACCCGTATGGATGTTCTTAATTGAAATTTGGGGGTTTCTTATTTCGGGATAGATAGATGTTATGGTATAGTGGGTTGTGTTTGCAATCCAGTCGTACAAGTTTCACAAATCAACGAGGTCTGTAGAGAAGGGAGTTGTCCTTTGAAGCTTACGTCGAGTTCGCCGAAAGCCGGCAAACTTCTCGGCTATTTTCCGGCCTATTCATGGGTTGTCTGTGCGATTAAAGAGTATGGTTAGATTCCTGGTAAATTGTAGATGTAATCTGGAGTTTGTAGTGGTAGGAGGAGGCCGGAGTCAAGTTCTCCTGCGAACCTCGACTGTTTTCCGGCAAGGGCTGGAAAAATTGCAGTTTAGTAAAAGAAGCCCTAAGAATAAGGTTGGAAAGGTGAGTGAATCCCATCCTAGCCACACTGCAGTTTTCCAACAAACTGCAATGATTAATAAGGATAATAGCTCATTTCTAGTTGCATCCTCCCAAAAGGATGTGTCTATTGAACAAAACTCTCAACCAAGAGCACAGGCCAAGAGGGTAAGGGACACAAGCTCACCCCAAACTTATTCCAGAAAGAAGAAATCCAAACACACTAGGGATGCACAGGGATCACACACAGTGCAAACTGTAACTGAAGACTCGGTCACTGTACCATCTCAAATTCAGTTTGATGTGGCTCCAATAAATGTGGAGTCACAACCAAAATCTTTAATAATAGAAGCACCACACACACGAAACTCTTCCACCAACTCTCTAGATGTGGATATGATCAATACATCAATCCATGATTCTCCTTCTCTAACTCTGTTGGAGAAGCGAAAATTTAATGCAAGTGAGCATCATCTTTTAGATGATTTTTTGGCTCACTTGCCATTTCTTTCAGAAACTGTTGAGACTTCTGTGCTAAAATTATCATCAACCTTCCCAGAATCCACAATAGTTTCCGCTCCAAACTCTATCATTTCACCTATACAGGTGAATATTTTTTATCCGTCAGTTAGTGATTATATCCCGACGGATGTGCCTAACAGCAGTCATCCGTCGGCTATGTTCTGTTGGTACTCACTACACAAGCTGAATTTTCAAAAATTGTTTCAAGTGTAGATGAGTTAGTGGTTGTAAAATCACTCCTAGGTTTAAGGGAAAGGAGTGAATAGAGTGAGAGGCTGAGTTCCTCTTAGGCAAGAGGAGAGGAAATTAGAGAAATAATGCAGACTATTTCTTCCACACTATTAGAAAAAGTAGAATAGACATCGCTTCTTAGACATCGGTTGCTACTGGAGCCGATATAAAAGGTTTTTAGTCATCGTTTTTAATCAACCAATGTCTTTTGTTAATATAGACATCGACTTTTTAGCCCAACCGATGTTGTAGGTCTGTTTTAAAAAATGATTCAGCGCGCCTCTTCTATTTCCCCACTTAGCCAAATATTTCATTCCCTCTTAAAAATTCCTCCAATTTTTACTTCAAATTTTTTAAGTATCCAAATCTCCCCCTCCCTTATCTAAAAATATAAAACAAAAATAAAAAACACACATCATCCTCGATTGCGCTCTCTCTCTCTCTCTCTTCTCTCTCTACTCTCTTGACCGAAGAACTCAGCTCTCTTCACTCAATTCTATCGACCGGAGAACTCGACTCTCTCCTCTATCTCGATCTAATACCTCCATCCCAAAACCAATTCTCCCCAACACCACTCTCTTTTCTTCGGAGGTTGAAAAAGTCAAATACAAGTTTAAAAGACAGAGGTTTAAAAGTTCAGAAGAAGAGGCTTAAAGAAGTTAGAACTATAAGTACAAGTTGAAAGTGGCCAGAGCTTGAATTGGTAAGTTTTAAACACCAAGTTTCAAATTGGGAGTTTTATTTAGAAACCCTAATTTTTTATTTAGTCAAGGATTTGATTTTAATTAGTTATAAATAGTTAATGAAGTTGATTAATTATTCGAATAGAGCTTGTTAATTAGTTGAGACTTCGTTTATGTGGGTGTTACATATGATGTGTTTATGTGTAATTATATATATTCCGAGTTTACAAGGCTTTGTTGAGGCTTTATTTATGACTGTGTTGAGCTTACTTTTTTTGCTTTGTTTAAGTTAAAATGTATGTTAAACATTTGTGTTGCTTTGTTTGATTAAGATATGTCAGAGTCTACAATTTTATATAATAATGACCTCATTATCATGAACTTTGTTGTCGTAGGATAATGGAATGGTGATATCAGGCCCGTGGATTGTTAACCAATGATTCCAAGGATAAGAGTAACAAGTCATCTTTTTGCTCTGATAAAGGCACTCCCACAGAAACCATCATTGACGCTAAGACTAATAGTAAAGCATCCGAGCTTCGTAAGTTATTCAGTTTCAAAGCTAGTCGGGAAAAGGCAAAGGTAAGCTAGTGAGTAATGAAAGATTCACGTCGCCTTTTACTAATATTTATTAAGAAGAAGCTGGGTAAAGTAATTTAAGCATATTGGAATTCTTGTCACCTTGAAGTGTTTATATGTCTTAATTTTTCACAAGAGGCTACAAGAATGTCATTGACGAAGAAGTTGAGAGGGCTGTAGATTTCTCTAGGAGATGCAGTGAGGCTTTTTATTGAGCTAATTTAATGTATAATGGTTATTGAATATAATTGATGGCGAAAAGTTAGTATAAAATTCTCATTGATGAAGTCTCTAGGCATCTTAGGAACTTACAATTATTGTGTTAACATCTAAAAATAAACGTAGTACCAGTAGTATCCAACAAACTTTTATGGTAACTAACAATTGGTTTTGTATGTTTTGGCATCACATTTCTCCAATAAGCTTATTATCAGTCTGTTTAATTACTTTGTTTGGGTGGTGAAGAAGTAATATAACAAGCCTTAATTTCAGAAATATGCCCCTCGTTTTCAGCAATCATTTTGTTAGCTTTCAATCATATAATTGTCTTTGTTTTGTTTCCTCAGGGACAAGTAAAGCAAAAAATGTCGTCAGGGGGAAAATATATCTTTCTTAATACTGGACCGGTTCAAGTTCATTTCATTGAGCAGGTACTCCCTCCTCCCTTCCGTGTTAGTTCATGTACACAAAATTTATAATATAAAAGAAAAATATCATGATTTGTATTTTAATATATATACAATCTGCAAAAGAAGGCAGTCAATTCAATCTATTCAACTGTATTATGTTATTAATGCCTATATTAATGGGTTTGAGAAGAATCAAAGTGTTATATATAGCTATTCTCAATAGTTAACTTATATATTTGAGTTTCACTGTGTTTCCAGGTCCACGCTGTATATAATGCTATGAGAAGAGATGAGCGGAAGAAATGTTTTTGTAATGAAAATTTACTTTCATGTTCGGTATAAAATGACAGTTAAGTAGCTTTCTATCTTTTCTTCATTTTTTCCTAGCAAATGTTCCATACAGTAGGTTGTAATTAGGTGTTTCTGTCTTGACTGATTCAAATCTAGTCACTCTTCAATGTATGAGGTGATAATTTTATGCACTACATTATTGGGGAAAAAGTGAAGTTCTAAACTCTAGTGACTTCTTTAAGTATGAAATTATGATGATTCCTTGTCACGACAAATACAACACAGTATAATGATCAACAACTCATATAGGCTTTTTATGAAATGGCTGTTAGCACTTAACCTAAAGAGTTTGGATTTTTCTACTACTAAGTAGACCTTAGTTGAGTTTATGGTACTATGGATGTATATATCTTTATGCATCCATAGTAAAATTTTAATTTTATT
This sequence comes from Apium graveolens, assembly GCF_009905375.1. Lineage (NCBI taxonomy): Eukaryota > Viridiplantae > Streptophyta > Magnoliopsida > Apiales > Apiaceae > Apium > Apium graveolens. The sequence goes on along the minus strand of NC_133656.1, from coordinate 191,829,347 downwards.
TTCTGCAGGCTGCCTAAAATTTACTGATGAGTCTCGTGTAATTATTTTGGACCCTATGCTAGCAACAAACGTTATGTAAAATGGCTTCTCCTTGGTAAAGCCAAGCAGTCAATAATTTTTTTGTTGGGGGCACTTGCAGCCTAGTGCATGTTTATAAAAGAATTTGTAGATGTCCAGATTTAGTTGATTTTCTCACATCAGCACTCAACAAAGTATTCAGTATTCATGCCTTTGAAATAGTATATTATATGTGAATAAACTGTCTGTCTTGGTTTCCTTAGTGTTGACAAATTGAGTTGAAACTAGGCTACATTTTTATAAACCTGCATCAAGCGATCTTTATATATTTCATAATATATAACCATCTATACTTCTTGTCAAATGTTCTCTGATAAATTTATCAGAACATCTATCTAATGATTAATAATGTGGTCAGAAGAGCAGGTTTATCTTAATTTGCAAATCAACATTATGTGCTAAAGTAAGACGGACATGCTCAATAGCCTCCTGATCAAATTGTGTTACATTTACAGGACTAAATTCTTCAAAACTGTAGAAGGATCGCTGAGGCTTGATGTTACAGGATATAAGATTTCAAGATCAAAGCTAGTTGATTTGATTAGGTATACCTTGTAATAGATAGTTGTAGTTGTTGAAACTACACAATTACAACTGCTGAATAAAGATACTGTTAAACTCTAAGTATTATGTACCCCATGCATTTAATAGGAGGTCTGATGCCATTGCATATGGTTCTCCTTATGAGAAAGCTGCTGCACTCATTGATCTTGTATGTTCAGCTCACTTCTTTGCCTCCTTCTCCACTTTATTACAAAATCTTTATAATATGTCTGAAATCTGTATACCCAAACAAGTGCCACATGTAAAAGTAAACAACTTCCTGGAGGTTGGTCAATTTGTTATGTGCTATGGATATTTCTTAGATGCTGCTCTATGGACTTTGGGCTATAAATGCCGGTATATTTCTGATCCAAATGCTATAGAGATTTCTGATCCAAATGTTATTGACTATATGTATGTTTTTTTATCTGTTATTCTTAGAATATACGGCATTGATACACAACATTGTAGCATTGCATCCGTTTGAAATGCTATTGATAGATAGCATTGCAGCCCTTTGAAAAGAAATACATGATATGTCCATGACCTGTAATTATCGAGCAGACACCGAGGGAAAAATGTCAAATGGCTGCCATCTCTATGTTTTTTTCACACTTGTTCAGGTGTTGTAATCACTTCTGATATGATTCCTATAGCCGATCAAGTAATTCTGATGACCAGTGTATACCTGAAATTTATAGTTGGAGAAATACATGCAGAGAAATCTCTTTATAATAAGTGTGTAAATGTATGTTTACATATAATTTTATTTACTAAAAAATTAATTTTTTTCGGAACTTTACCGATACCTATTCTGATTTTTTAACCATTTTTTCCTAATGCATCTCAAATTCATTGATTGAAATGAATAATCTCATTTGTGTTACTTGGACAGATGAGGAGACTACTAAAAACAAGTAAAAGAATGTGGAAGGAGGACATACAAAGTCTCTGGTGCGGGTGGTCCAGTCAATGACAAGGTTTATCATGTTTCCTATGAGGTATGTTGGCAGTGCCAAGTTAAATAACATGTGGACGATATCAAATAG